>NC_141237.1:6687500-7227500 GCF_054856515.1 Filicampus tigris | reverse complement strand
CCTATTTCATATGATCCATTCTATTCTGTTTATATTTCCAAAATAAATACATAACCCAATACACAAGTGATCCTGGTGGGGATATTGCAAAAGTGGGCAACACACCACAAGTGACCATTTTAGGGTCGAGATGGGCATGAATCAATAAAACATGCCAAAATAACGGAAAGTGAAAGCAGCAGCTAGTAGAACCATGCGCAAACATTTGGAGAAGACAACCCGAAAAGCAAAAGCAGGAATAAAATAAAACAATCTATAATAATAATAATAAAAAAAAAAATAATAATAATAATAATGCTGTTAGTGCAGCACAGTGGACAATGCATTTTTTTTATTTTAATATTCAAGTGTTCTTCCGTTTCTTGTAGCCAGAAATTAAAAAAAACAAAACCAAAAAAAAAAAAGTGAATATATGCAACGTATATCCAACATAAGGTGAACCAAACAAGAATGCCACGCTTAAAAATGTAGGCTTTTATATTAGTGTAACTTGTTTGTTCCATTGCTTACATAGAATAAATAAACAAAATTGACAATGGACACATTTTGATTTGATTAATAAATGCTGCAAATAATACATAATATACATACTCTGGCATAATTGGTCATTCGCGCCCGCCACCCGTCGCGTGATACTCACATCCATTGCTGAAACTGGACGGTGCCAAAACACATGTATCACATGTGTCTCTGTCCCCCCCCCCTTTGTGCGTAAATCGTTACATGATCTTCAAAAAGACATTAATCCGGTCTGAAAAATAGCGCAAGGCCAACCGGTCTTCCTTTCAACCCGGGTTGTTTATTGCGTTGAAACTTATGTCACCAAAGCTCTGAATGCAAATATTCTTATTACACCTAAAATGTACCATAGGGATACTTTGTTAGACGTCACGCAATTCATGCGTCAATTCGGATTTCCGCGAAATTGGTTTGAAAAAAAAAAAAAAAAAAATCAAGATGAAAACATTTGCGTATTTGAATGTGATTCTCTTCTGTCATTTGCTTGCGACAAAGTCTGAACAAAGGGCGTTATTGGCTGACTGCATGATCAAACATGTGGTCTTAAGCATTTTACGTAAGACTTGTATGGCATCTGTATGACGCGCAAAACACGTCAAACGCGAATTCATTCAGATATGAATGAAGACGCACATGAAGAAGTACGTCGACATGAATGAGTTTGCCCTCATGTGACCTACACTAAAGTTCACGAGCGGACACACAAAGTGGTGATTGGATTGCCAAATTAAATAAACATTTTATTCCTTTCCGGCTTTTTGTAACACATGCATCTAAAAAAAAAAATTGAATTAAATTAAAAAAAAAAAAAAAGGGACGTAGAAAATAATCGCTTTTTATTTTGCAATTTATTCAACCAATACCGCACGATTCCGTTGGTAATATTGTCTATAATTATTTTAAGATCAAATATAAAAATAAAGGAAAACTCATTCTTAGTCTAATACATATTGTCTACCATATGTGTGTCCATTTATTATTTTTTCCTCATATACACATTTGATTAGATACACTTTTATTGGCATTACAGTGAAATGTTGATCATGATGCGAAGCAGCCAATTTGCCTTTTAATATGGCACGTGTGAATTCAGAGGTATGGATTATTATTATTAGTGGCGGTAATCATATATTACTACTTATTTTTATTTCTTATCATATAAGAATTATTGATTGTAATTATGATGAAAATTATGTGTACTTCTAACACTGTTGTAACATCGACGAGACAGTCAGAATTATGATACAACAAACTATAAAAATATCAAATTTAAAGCATTTTGTTTGACTAAAGCGGGAAAACATAATTGCCTGATGGAAATACAGTACACCAAAACATTAAGGCATAGGCCTGTAAACAACCACTATCAATCCCTCGAAGAAATATGGAGCTGCATGGTTATGATGCAATCTGAAGCAGGTTAAAAACATTATACACGATGTAAATAAGGGGGTATTAGATGTGGGAGTACGGTTATGTAGAAATTGCAATCAAGTCTTAAATATTGAGTTTCACGTTGATCCAAGCAATCAGCTGATTGTCAAATTGACTCATTTGTGGAGGGGGGGGGGTCTTCGGAATGTGACATCTAACCTTTGAAAAACTTTTCCTTAAACTTTGTGGAAAACGTCAACAGGTCAAGGCGTGATGCAAAGTGGCTTCCTTTCGAACATAGGAAAAAGCGGCAGTGTTTTAGTTGAATCGACTGCGCTTTTCCAAACGACGTCACCGCGTGACGCAAGTATTGTTGACGTCAAAGTCTCTAGCGTGCAGCTCTGAAGCGTCTTCACATACCTTTATTTGGTTATGTAAGATTGGTATTTTGATATTATTTGCACTGTTACACCTGATTTTAAGATTCTTTATAAGATGTGCAACTGTTAATTTGTTAAATAGCTCTGTAAATATTAATTCAAATTTTTTTTTAAAAAAAGCGTCTTCACGTTGAATGCATTAACTGCGTCGGTGGACTGCTGATTGACAATATTGCCGCCGTAAAGGATTATGGGTACCATAACTCATTTCCTTCACGCAAGTTAAAGGTCGCTTGGAGACATATTTCCCAACCATTTTTAACGATGAGCAACCTTCCTCTAACTTCCGGGTCATCTTGCTGGAAAGAAAAAAAGGTTTCTTAATAAATAATCTTTTTTTTTTTTTTAAATCCTAAAAGCCCATATATTCCACACAGCTGGGGTATCATTGCAAAATTGTTGCCAAAAACAAAAAACAAAAAGGAAAATTAGAGTCGCTAAAACTATTTGCACAAGTCCAGGAGACACCAGTCCTCAAGTGGCGTTCCCTGTGGATAAGAAGCAGATTTTCCGTGTCGGACGTGTGTGCATGAAGCCAACTAACAATATCGCTTCAAACACGTTTTCCTTATTCTTGCAACAGTTCTGTTTACGCATACTTGAACGTGTCATTATTGATTCCGACGCTGTGAGTCCGTGAGAGTGTCGCGTATGAACTTTTATTAGTTGCATACAACACGATCGCCACCATGTCATTTTGCGCTGGTAAAAGTGGTTCAACTCGTATCCTAAACGCCCAACAGTGGCCGTGGATCAACGTGGCGGTTTGATGAAGCGTCTGTTTTACTTTGGGCAGTATTTAATACATTTGATTTTTCAACACTGGATCTGTTTTTGACTTAACAGCGTGGAACCCATTTTAGTTCAATTTAATGGGTGACAATTGAGTTTAATATTCCCAGAATAAAATGGCCATGTATTGCAACACATGTCCGCTTTATTATGATCACATGTGATGATAATTCAACCACGGAGACGATTGTTGCGGCGTGCGTCAATCTGACGCTGTCTTTTGGTGACGTCTCCATGGAATCACGACATAGGGGAGCTGACACACGCACATACTTTCAAAAACAAAAGGCACTATTTTGAAATGTCATATATTTCATATTCAGAAATATTGAATTATCTTTATTTACACACTACATATAATATTTACATCTTTAAACATTATCTTGTCAAGTAGTTCAAGCCAAAATGGAGTCGCAATGTAGCATCAAGTCAAATTACTCGTCTGGGAACTGTAGTAATATACTTTAGTATTGAATCTATGTTCAACTTTTCATTTCAAGAGTTAATAGTCATAACCTGTTTCAATATATCGAAATACAGTATTATTTAGTAAAGATATGACCGAGTAACACAAGGACTGTCGTTACACACTATTGACAGCAAGGGGCAGAAGTACGCGTGTTCGTGTTTAAAGGACGCCACAATATCAGCAAAGAAGAAGGTTGCCTTGGTAAACGTCAACAAATTCAAGGTTCTGCTGCAAAGGGATTGTGTTGCTAGCTCTGGCGACAACATTCAAAACAAACGACACTCTCATGTGAAATATTGACTAAAAGGACAAACCGGCATTAAAGGTATTATATATTTTTTAGTATTTTTGCAAAAAAAAAAAAAAAATTGTTGCGATTTCGCATTTTGTGCATAGTCTTTTCGTGGCCTCGTGTACAAAAAGCGAATGTTGGAGCGGTACAGAATATATACATATCCCAGTCAAATATGTCCATACAGAACACACATGCATACGATCTATATACTATGATGATACGTAATACTAATGGCAAGTGCGAGGTCTTGTTTAGAGGTAGCTTTAGTTGTGTTAGCGTGCTTCATTTCTGTGCACACTATACAGACATGGTAGCAAAACATCCACAAATTGAAGTTGTGCAAATATTAAACTAATCCGTTTTTGCACTAACAGAATTATTGCAATTTAAAAGGAAAAGACGCCATCTCGAAAATAATTTAGAGCTGTTGTTTTAATGATTCTGTTTTAAAAATACGTTTGACAACTTTTCATCGCGAGCTGATTTTTTTTTTTTAAAGTCTAATAATCTAATCATATTACTCCACATGTACGCACTTGACCCTACATTTCATTGTGATAGAAAATGGTGAGAACCAACATTGATTCAAATACGAGTCATTTATTTTGCAAATCCTCTGGCTGACCAACTCACTTTAAAAAAATATATATATATTTTTAAATCAATAGCCATCCCTCAGTGGTTGCATGCAGGGCCGTATTACCCACACAATCGCTGTAATGCAGCACAGTCATATTCCACTTAATGACCCCAAAAAAAACAACAAAATTGACATAATTGTATATAATGTTACAGGTTACAACACCATGTCGAGTCAGCGGCCTCCCTCCGGTATGGGTCGGCCTATGAGTCGTACAGGATCAGCGGTACCAGGAAGCGGAAGACCTTTAACAGCTGTTCGACCTCCTCCTACAGCCGTACGCATACCAACTGGGGTATGAAAATACTTATTTGTTTTAGTTGTGTCCTATAACTATATTTTGAGAACTATATTCTAGAACTAGACTTCTCTGCTGGCCTTATCACTGTCAGAAGCACTTATTTTTGTTTGCATCCTAAATGCTAATATTTATGATATAGAATTAATTTATTCCCAACAGTCTTACCTTCATTTTGTAACAGTTCTCTTGGTTGCACGACAACCATTATGTGTGCTATTTTTTTATGTGCAATTAAATTACAGCCCCCCCCCCCCCCCCCCCAAATCATGCATTAAAACTGAGCTCCATCTTAAGTAACTTTCCTCTACTTAGGCTCAGCTGCTTTCTATAAACCCCATATTGCAATTTAGTTAAATGAAGTTTCTTCTACTTATCATTCAGATGGTTCCAGGTACAGGTGTTCATCCTGGCACGAGGGCTCTCATTAGCACTCCTGGAGTCCTGTCCGCACAGATTAAAGTGGCTGATAGGCCTGTGACTCAACAGGGCCTGAGTGGTATGAAGACTGGGTTGAAGGGTAAGCAAAGTTTATTCCAGGTGTCACAACTAGTGGGGTGTTGTGGACACAAGCAGGGAACAAAGAAAGATTGCACTCCAGAGAGGGAATTTAATAAAAAAACAAACAAAAAAAAAAAACCAAGGAAATTAAACAACTACATTGGGGGAATACAAAATCAACAACCCGAGCTCCCCCGAAAAAAAAAAACTAAGTTAAAAGCACATGGGACAAGACTGAACGTGACATCTGACAGCAAACACAGAGACAACGATCCAAGAAAAACTCAACAGAAGCAGAGAACTAAATACACACAAACTAACGAGGCATGGAGGGACACCTGCGCGAGACACAAGTGGCCGAGGGAGCTGATTGGTTGACACAAGGATGGGCGCTGACAAGAACAAATGGACGTAAAAAATTACGAGAGATATAAAACCAACCACATAAAAAAAAAAAACATTTAATCATGACACTAGGCTTTAATTTTTTTTTTTTTAAAGTCATTTTGCATGTTTGTAAATAATTTTCAGAGCTCAATCACATGTATCTAGCAATTCATGAATTGTCCTTAATTTTCTCTCACTTCCATGTCATCTTCACCCCCGCGAAGGACCTCAGAGACAAATTCTGGACAAGTCTTATTACTTGGGTCTTCTCAGGTAACAACCACACATCAATCCCTCTGCCACATACTGCAAGGCAGACATGAACTAAGCAGGTTGAAGTGTCGACAGAAGCTACACGACCAAAAAAAAATAAATAAAAATAAGACAAACGTCTATGTCAAATACCATTTACGTTGCACACACGCCCATTACAACATTTAATCAAATGAATTGTTGTGATTGTGTTAGGAGTAAGATCAACAAGCTAACAACGGAGATCAGCAAACTCCACAAAGAGATTGACACCTTCAACCAGGAGAATTCCGTCTATTTGTCCTATGAAAAGAGGTCAGTTGGACGTCTCGGTTGGCAAAGGCGGAGTTGTAGTTGATACCTAAGTAAATAAATTCATATCTCTCCAAATGTTCCCCCCAGAGCAGAAAGTCTGGCAGCAGAAATCAGGGATCTGCAGGGCCAGCTCGCCGACTACAACATGGTACGAGCTCTTTGAACTTGATTTGTTGTCCAACACAATTGATGGTCTCTCCTCTCCAGTTATGACCGATATATAAATATATATATTTTTGTCATTTTATGTATAGTTGATGGACAAACTCAACACCAACTCAGACATGGAGGAAATGATCAACGACTACAACAGCGTAAGTACGCGTCGTAAAAATAAGCGTTGCTCTCAAAGCATGATCCAGAAAGAACAATACAAATGTAAAAAAAAAAATTTTTTTAAATGGCAAATGATCAATTATGTATATATTTCACTTTCTGTCCTCTAATCAGCTGAAGGCTCAAAATGACAGAGAGGCTGAAAGCATTGACAGCATCTTTATTGAGAGAAGAGAGTAAGTATCTTTTTTTTTTTTTTTTTTAAGAGTGGATGTGCTTTTGTAAGAAACATATTCTTGTAAAGAAAAAAAAAAAAGGGTTGAATTCCGGCAAGTAGCTCTGATTTCATTTGCATAAAAAATGATATTACAAACAACTTGAATGATGGTAATAAACATTTTCTGGTGACGCTCTGATAATTCAACGCGGCCCGCTTTGCTCCCGGCCTTTCGATTGAATAGTCAGGGCGAAGTATAATCGCTTCTCCTTGACATTACTCTTCAGCCTTGATGTAAGGATCCTCAAAATAGTGCAAACCGTCTTCGCCCTCAGCCCCATGGTGCTGAAAGGTGAACGTCTGCTGCTTCACGTACCTCCCCGTCTCCGAGTAGATGCCCGAGCCCGCGCGGCCCTCTTGGTTCTCTTCTTGCCGCAGTCGTCTATGTCTGTAATTGTGCACGAGGCGATACCAGGATGGGCCTTTGACGGCGCACACGATCAGCATGGACGTGGCTAGCGCCAGGGCGGCGACGCACGCCGCGAACCTCCAAGTGTTGCCCGACGCGGGTTTTTGCTCTAGTTTGGGTTCAAGGCCGTCTTTGTTAGCTATTCGCGCGAGCCGCGTATTGCGTCGAAAATGGCATATTTCCTACCGCTGTTGTCCGGGCTGGTGGTCAGCATCAATTTGGGCGACGTCTTCGCTTGAGAGTGCCCCGTTGTACCGCGTGGTGCGTTTTGGGGCTCCGCCGTTGAGGAGGGTGCTGATGTCTGATAGCAATTCGTGACAGCCTCAAAAAGATCCATTCCAGATTGTTGCTGTGGTGAAGCACATTTTGTATTTGTCCCGGCTGTGGATCCAAATCAGCAGAATCCAAATCATTATGTGCGTTATTTTGATATGTATATTGGTCATTTTTCGAAATTTTCTTGATCGGCTATAGGGGAAAAAAAAACCGGATTATTCCCCTCTCTACTGTCAATTGCTACATCTCTTCTATGTTTAACACATTGTCAATAAGAATACAGAAATAATTGCATCATTCCTTTTATTTATATAATGTGATTCTCGGACATTTGTTTCCAAACTAAACAATGACGACGATGATTACCAACAGTGACTCCTGCTGCTCTGATGTCTTGAATGCTGCTCAGCAGTTGGCAGGAGCAATTCCATGGGTTGCCCTGCAGGTCCACCACCTAATAAAGTTCAGAGTAAATGAGGATATTACATTAATGCCGAGTCCACAACAAAGCTACGTCTGGCCCAAGACTTTTTACACAATGCTGAAAATGATCCCGAGTATATGATTGGTTACCTGTAGATGATTAAGCTTGCTGAATAGCTGTGCAGGAAGACTCGTCAGCAGATTGTGGGACAGGTTCAACACTGTGAGGTCATCGAGGCCATAGAAAGACTCGGGCATTAGGCTGTAATAACAACCAAAGTGGACAGTAATAATAATTGCAGTGGTTGAAATGATAATTACTGCGACTATCAACTATGAAATTGCTGTTTTTTTTTTTTTTTCAAGAATAGAAGCTGGTATTCAGCATTTCCTTTATTTACCTGCTGATTTGGTTGTTGGATAGCGACAGCACGCTGAGGTGGGGTACAACAGATAAGTACCTAGCTGATATACAGGTCACCTGGTTAAGATCCAGGTGGAGCTCCACTAGTTGAGGATAACTGGCCAGGGATAGTCTGTCCCCATTGGACAGAGTAATCTGATTCCTGTCAACCATAAGACTGATCACAGATGAGTTGCTGCTGCAGGGAGGGATAGCTTTCAGAAACATGTTGGTAAAATTCCGGACCTGCCACAGAAAACATGAATGGATGGTTGAAAACTCGATTTTGACAAGCGAAATGTGGTACATTAAAGAAAAAAACAAAAGATATTCTTACGTTTACGTCTTCCACGGCAACCGCAGCGTGGTTGTTCTTTGTCAATATTGCGACAAGAGAGACCAACCACAGCAGGTGTAGAAATTGCCGGAACTGGCCCATAATCCCCCCCTCCCTTGAAAGTGGAAAAAACACCAGCACCATTAACCCGTTCATTTATTTGGACAAACAGAAGTATCAATCATTCTTTCAGTGATAAGCAAAAGTGCTATTGATGAGTAACCCCCCCCGTACACGGGAATTATCAGTGCGCTTTTCGTCGCTAGCAGTTATTGGTGGTAATCGAAAGTATTAACACAAACCACATACCTTTTGTTCTGTTAGCAGTAAGATGATGAACACGCGTCAACCGTGGTGCAGCCAGCGCAGCAAAGGACCTTTGTCCCGTGTTGTAAACTCTGAAAGCTTGCATGCAACATTTTACTCGAGAGAACAAGTTGTTTGAAGAAGTCAGTCGTCGTTGCACATTTCCTTGTTCCTACCTGAGCAAAGACCAAGCGACGTTGAGCAAACTCTTGGAGCACTTCCACACACACACACACACACACACAGTCATACGCAAATATTTTTAATATATGCTGGTATTCTCATATTCTCTTCTGCAGAAGGGAGGACGCCATCAGGGCCATTGAAGAAGAAATCAAGAAGGAAAGGCGTGTTGCCGAGGAGATTGTCCAAGCCATGCCAGCTGCAAAGCAGGAGAAATATTTCACCATGACGACAGCCAATGAGGAGCTGCTACAGGTATTTTTTTTTTCCCCCCTCTTTATCAGGTTCTTTGTAAAATGCGCCAACAGTTATGCATGTTGGAGTCATAGTGAAAAAAAAAGATTGTTACTAAATACTTTCAGCCAAAATAGATTTTTTTTTTTTTTTTTTTTTTACAAATTACAACATACAACCAAAGAAATCGGCAAATTATCGTCCAATTTTGCCCTCTATTGTGACATTGAAAACATCAGTGGAAAGTATTGTAAAAAAAAAGTCAAATGTTCTTCATATAATTCATAAGTATATGGTTAAATAAGTTATTGTATTCATTATATGTATTTAAAATGAATCAGCCGATTAATCGGTTATCTGGATTTTTTGTTCTGCCAAATATCGGGAAAAAAAAAATCCATATTAGCCGGTCATACTTTAATTTTCCTGTCTTGTTCTCTCCCAGGAGCTGGCTCTTCTCCAAGAGGAACTGGATGCCCTGCTGACCCGGAAGGAGGAATACGAAGCGGTGAGTTAGTTCAAAACAGGAAAAGGGGAAAAAAAAATAAGAAAAGAACATAGTTGGCCCAATGCCTGATCCGTGGATTGAGGTTCGAAACATCTCTAGCACAAGTATCATGTTTTGTTCCATGACTTCTGCGTAGGAGCTGGCGCACTCGCAGATAAAACAGGAAGTGGTTCGGCTGCATGAAACTTTGTCAACACTGGAGGCAAAGCGCGACAACATGGAGGCGGAGCACAAGAGCTTCAGCACGCCTCAGGAGGAGAGAGAGAAACTTTTGAAACAGGTTGCTTTATGTTTCATATTAAGGATGGAAGAAGAGTGTTGCATGCTGGTTCTCCAAATGCTCAAATGACCTGACTTTGACAATGACAAGTATTGCTACAAATACTGATCTTTTTTTTTTTTTCTTTTCACGTCATCATGCTTTGTTTTTCAGGTGAAAGAGGATAACCAGGAAATTGCCAGCATGGACAGACAGTACGTATTGATGTTAAAGCTGCTGTAGCTTGGGTGATGCGGATCCAAACCGCTGACATTCTTTTAACGCATTCACTGCCAAAAACGTTTTTTTCACAGTCCAGCCATTCACTCCCAGTAACTTATTTATATTTTTTCCGATTTTTTTTTTTTTCAAACGTTAGGGTAAAAGAGGGTCTGAAAATGTCTGTCGGTTAATGAAAAGTCGATTTGAAACGTGAATTATGTGACGCGCGCGTGTGTGTGTTCAGGCTGGTGGAGATCAGGGACAGGACCGGGCAAATTGCAGATGAGATCCGACAACATGAGCAGGACTCAGAGGAAGCTCAAGGTAATCTGCTCGTTCCTGTACTGTGTGAACAAAAAAAAAAAAAAAAAGCCAATACAAAAATATTCCGCAGATTATACCGTATCATCAAGAGATCACCTTAACGCACATCATTAAAATCATGGCGCACGTCTTCTTTTATAGGGGAGTGTCAGCAGAAATACAAAGAGCTGAAGAGGAAAGAGGAAGAAATCGATGGTACCTGGTTCAGCTGCGATGATTTTTTTTTTTTCTATACGGCGCCTTTTTTGGGTGACCACGTGAATGAAGCATGCAGCTCCTCGTAACCTGCGCCGACCGATTTGCTCATTCCTAGGATTCCTGCAGGCCTTCGACGATTTAAGGACTCAGGAGCAGAACAAGATGACTCAGAGTCAGGAGAACATCGTCTCCCTCTTGGAGCACTGCAGCAGGGTGAGTCAAGGAACAAGATCAAATCTGATTGGTTAATGGATATAAAAAGTCTTTTTCAACTTTAATGTGACCTATAAAATGTACAAGCTAATTTTTGAAGAAAAAAAACAAACATATATACTGTAAGGTGGCACTTCTATTCCATCATCCGCAGAACATGTTGCGTCTCCGTCGAGTGGATACAATTACAGCCAGCGAGCTGAGGAACATGCAGGACGTGCTGGTCTCCAAGGAGACGGAGGTGTCGCAGTCAGCCAGCACCGCCAAGGGACTGACCTCGGGTCAGTGACGACCCGCGCCTGACCCCCCCCCCCCGCTGGCGCCAAAGTCACATTTGCATGCCACGTGTCGTCTTTTCCCAGAGTCCCAGCGCCTGCAGCAGGACCTGGAAAAAGTGCAGCAACTGGAGGGCAAGATCACGGGAGAGCTGAGCACACTGAAGGAAAATGTCCGGCAGATGGAGTCCGAGCTGCTCACCTACCGGGACCTGGAAACCTTGAGAACCACGGCGGACGAGAGGAAGACGGTAAATGATCACACCCCGATGGCTTTTTGTGACACAATCTGGGAATTTGCTTTTCGAATCGATGTGGTTTTGCAGAGGCTGCAAGAGGAGCGGGTTGCCCTCACGCAACGGCGGGATTCATTCCGACAACTTTTGGAGGAGATGAGCCAGAAATACGAAGCGCTGAAGACCAAGCTGGAAGAAAACGAGACCCACGCGCAGGTTTGCATACTGCTGACCGACAAAGTGTACTAGTACATGGACCATACGATTTTTTTTTTTTTTTTTTAATGTTTGTAGTTGGCTAACCTGGAGAGGAAGTGGCAACATCTGGAGCAGAACAACTTTGTCATGAAAGAATGTATCCTCCCCGAAAGCGCCGCGGCTCGTTTTGCGATTCGTGCGCCGAACTGTTTTTTCTTTAACGGCGGCGTCAGTCATCGCTTCCAAATCTCAGGAGAGCGACTTCGCTTCCGTTTCCAAGAACGTCTACGAACGAGTGGCCGATTACAACAAGAGCCTCATAGACTCACTGCAGAACATCCGCAGCTGAATACACGCATCGTTAACAAATTCTACTGTACAGGGATCTCCATTAAGCCCACTTTAGTTTTTTTTTTGTGTGTAATAGTTATGTAACATTCTTTTGCTGATCGTAGAAAAAGTTCAATTGTATTTACAAAAATTTCCAGTTACATGCCCAGCCAAAACTTCTGAACAGCTGTAATCCATGAAAAGTCTGAGCTTTACCCGGAATACTATGGAAGGCAGTTTGAGCATTTATTGGTTAATCGCAACACACCTAATGTTAATAAAACGTCAAATTTGCACGCTTCCCTTTTTGCTTCATCATCCGGACAGATGACACATCAATTATTGGTTTGTCAGTTTATTTTAGTTTGAAACATTGACAAAAGGGGAACTTTCAGCGGACACGTCCCTTTTGTCGGGTAAATAAAACATTTGAACGTAGCATTCATCCAGAAATCAGTTTTATAATAGAAATAAAATCATCCACAGGTTGATGCTTCCCGTTCAAGCAAAAACACCATTTATTCTGATATACTCTATTCATGACATGTTTTTTTTTTCCTCCATTTATTGCCTTTTAATTGAAATGAAAACAGTTTGCATAAAATCCAAATTCTGCTCTAGAAATATATCTGACCTTCCAGTATCAAAGAGTACAGTAAACATTTCAACTGAGCTGGAAATAAGAGCGCCCCCTAGCAATTCAACAGCACTTTTTTTTTTTTTTCTAAACACCACTGAGGTCAACACAACACTCAAGTTTAAGCCCCTCACCCCCCCCCAACCCCCTCCTTGCACAGTATATTTACACAGTACTTCGCTCTTCTCAAGTCCGACATCAGCAGTGCTTGTGATTCAGTCTATCAAATTGGGAAGGAAGCCAGTGTGGGACAGAAGTAACTGTGGAAAATTTACGTGAAGAAGAAATGTACATGCATAGTTCTTCATTGCAACTGCAAGCAGCTCTAATGAACACAACAGAAGTGGAGACAGAACGCAGCAGAGGATATTTTGTTGCCAAACCAGTATGGAGAGCGGCTTGTCCATTTATTTGCTGTCCCAAAAATAAATAGTGGTTTGGTGTGCGCGAATTGTGCACTGAATTGTCTTACTCGTGAAAACAAAGCATACCAGTGGTACCTTAAGATGCTAGCCGACGCTCAAACAGCTTTCCGTAAATCAGAATGAATCAAAAATGAAGCTAAAATGCACTACAACCCCTGACAACAAAAAAAATATGATCATTTACGATGTTCCACATTTTTTTTGTATTCAAATACCACAATTCTAGTTTTAAGAAAGACCACAAACAATCCACGATTGCTTTTCTTGAGCCCACTGTAGCCTCGTTTTTATGTAGATGTTAAAGATGGCTTTCGTTTGTCTTTTCTGGATGTAAATCCCATTTCCTCTCGGTGGCTTCTGACAGTTCATTTGACTCCCATTTTCTCCAGTTAAAGTCCATCGATAGAAATGTCACACGCAAGCCGAATACGCCAAACTTTCAGTTTCAGTCATGACTGACTGCCGTATTCTTTAAGCTTAAAGCATGTCGTTTGAATCAAGTGTCTAATCTTGACCGAAAATTCAACCCAGACTTGATGGGATGAGCTAATATTTGTTTTTAAGTTTTGCAATTCGTGATGATTGTGAACCGTAGTTCATACAATTTAACATTTTTGGAATGGGTGTTTCCCACAACAGACAAACAAATCCAAATCCACCCAACCAAATTGGGTTAGCACCACACTTTAATTTTTTTTAAAATTTTAATATGGAAATGTCTGAAATTAACTGTAATGTATTCATACATTAAATGCATGTAATATGAATAATTTTATTCATCAACTTGAACTGAATCATTACAAGTCGGACCTTCCTGGTTCAGCATCTGACCTTTTGACCCATTGCATGAATGTTTTGGATAATGTACGACCCAAGACTGGGTTGAAAAACAAAATTTACCAGCGTCTTCCTTAATATCCGTTGCCAAGCAAATACTGGCATTTAAATAATGTGTGGTAAAGGAATAGTTTTCCAACAGGTGGCCGTCAACACGTCCAACTGATCAGTCGAGTGAACCCTCGCTCCTGTCAATTGTGAAAATCTATAATAATTATAAAACCTTTAAAGGTTTATAATTGCCTATAAATGCCACAACGTGATGGCAAAGCACTATTTTTTTTTTCTAAATGAAACCCCTCAACTCACTTCAATGTAGTTTCTTGGCACTAAGATGCCAGCAAAGCACTACTTTTGTCCAAATGGAGCTCCTGAACTCACTCCTTGCCACCAAGAGACCACAAGGTGGCAGCAAAGCAATATTTTTATTGCTTTGGCCTAGGCGCACACACACCCAAAAAATTAAGGTGAGTTTTTCAGTGAATAATGAAGGATTGGACCGCCCGAAAAACGAACAAACAAAAACCTCATTTTCTTACTGTGCTTTTAAAGTATCTGCAGGTGACAACCAATGTTAACTATACACAGTAACAACTCGGCTTGAAATACGCGCCCCCTCCCATGTTGTAGTGCGCATTAGGGATTTTTTTTTTTTTTTTTTTTTTTAAATGCGGGGGGGGAAAAAAACAAGTTCAAAAGCAGCAATTACCTTCAAATGCCCACAATCTTATTGAGTGGCAAAACACGCATTCGATTCACACATCTCACGTCAGCTTCCTTAAATGTGGCGTACATTCAAAAAACTTACAGCGAGGTCAAAACACAATTATTTTCTTAACAATTACATTTTGATTATTGTTTTTTTTTTTTTTTTTATCAGAAAGAATTCGGTGAAACAAATAAAACCTTCCGAAGAACGGTAATGTCGACAAAGCATAAATAGCAGGGTTTAGAAGCAGAAAAACTTTTGTTTGTTGTCGCTCAGGCTTATCGTCACTTTAAAAACTAAAATGTCTCTAAAAGCGCCCTCAAAGTAATAATAAATCATCATAATAATAATAATCAAGTAATAAGTTAAATGTTTTCCAACCCTCAGTGCAAAAACATCCACACTCAACTGAAAGGGGAGGAACTCATGTGCACGAGACATTGAAATTATTTCATGTGAACAAGGTTTAGGCACAAATACTTTTTTTGTCGGTTTTGTCCGCTGAGCCCTTAGCAGCCTCTGAGAAGGCTCCTGTTTCTTTTTTTTTTTTTTTTGTCGTTGCTCTTTTGGAGCACACGGAAGCGTCAGGAAGAAGGGCGGATCACCGTCACCGTGGAAACAGCTCAACCTTTTCAGTCAGCGCCGTCGAGTGCCTCTGCAACGTGTGAAGCTGCATACTTTAACCGGAAGCCACCTGGAGTGAGAGCACAAGTGGTCAAGGTGATTACAAACGGAATTTTAGGGAAAAACTTTTTTTTCTTTCTTTTTTTTTCAGGGAACACCATGTAGTTTCATTTTCAACAAAATGTAGAATATTTGGAAGAATAAGAAACATGTAACTTGTTGACATTCGTCTGTTTTGATTCTTCTTAGTAAGTCACAGTGTCCCATCACTGGTGTCTATTTCCAGAACAGACCTATAGGCTTTTCATGTTGTCCTTGGGGCTAACTAGTACCCGCTGGCACAATTTTTAAATGATAATGCAAATTAATCAACGGAGCCAAAATGCATCTGTGTTCGGAGTGTCCTCCCGCCCTCCTCCTCTGTGTAGCTGCTCACCCCTCCCCTCTCTGCTGGAGAAAAAAAACCCAACTGGCCCCAATTAACTTAAAAGAGGCAGCTTGTTTCCTCAACTCTGCAAGGAGCCAATCATATTTTGTTCTGCTTAGAAGTCCCCTCGGCTCATTACCACTGGTAGTTATTGAACCCTTGGCTTTTTATAACCATGGTTAATATATGGCACAGGTCTTCGATCCTGTTCCGCGAGGTCCGCTGTCCTTCCTGTTTTCCACCGCTCCCTGCTGCAACACTCCTGATTCACTTCTTCAAATGATCAAATAATCAGCAAGGTCTGCAGAAGCAAATCCGGTATGTTGCAGCAGGGAGAGATGGAAAACAGGAAGGACAGCGGACCTCGAGGAACAGGATTGATGAGCCCTGATATAGGGGCAAAAGCTGCATCAGCATAAAAAAAAGACGTTCAATGCCTCTTTCCTCTATGTAGGGCAGCTGCATTACCTTGCTGTGTGGAGTCTATGGAGGGCTGGTTGCAGTCCTGAGCGTAGTGTCCACTCACACCGCAGTTAGAACAGGACACGCTCCCGTTCTTCTTATTGAGCCCGCCGCCCCCCAGCGTAGCGGCTTGAAGCATCCCCAGAGGATTCGGGTAAACCTGCTGGTAAATGCGTTGGAACGACGCGCCCGGCGTCATCTGCTGCTGGAGGTTGTAGCTGGCGGCGGCCGCCGCCGCCACCACCTGCGTGCTCAGCATGTGTGACGACACGTCTGCGTGGCTGTGAGGATGCGAGTGCAGGGGGCCGTAGGCTGAAGGGTGGCCGGGGGGCGGGGCGCTCGGGTAGAAGGGTGGCAGGGTGGCGGCCCCGTTGGCCTGGTGGGGTGGCTGGCCCTGGGTGAGGTAGCTGTTGATGCACAGGCTCGTGAGTTGGAAGAGAGGTGGCGGGACACTGAAGACCTGCCGCACCGCTGCCGCCATTTGGTGGTTGGGGAAGAACAGCGGCGCTTGGCAGCCGCTCACGCCGCCGCCGCCGCCTCGACCGCCGCAGTTGTTGTGGCAGCCGCAAGTCCCGCAGCCCATCAGATGCTGCTGTTGCGGCGGCGCTGGCGGCTGGGGGGCCACTTGTTGCTGCTGACTTTGTTGAAGCGCGATAGGATTGTCACAGCCACTTCCGCAGGAAGCGCTGGCATTGCTGTAAGAGATACAGTCACTGAGCGCCGCGCCGTGAGCAAGTGCTGGGCTGGGGGCGGGGCCGGGGGTGTGCGCGGGTCCGGGAGCCGCTACGAGTCCAGGGGCTGCAGGCGCACCTCCGGGCGGCAAGGCGTAGGCGGATGGCAGAGCAGACGGTAAGGTTAAACCGGGGTGCTTGGCATGCGAAGCCTCCCCCAGAGGCAGCGGCCGCGTCAGGCCCGAACTTAGAGCGGCCGCGTCCTGGCAGGGCAGAGACGAGGGGTACATGGCGAGGCCGGAAGACGTGGCACCCATCGGTCGCACCGGGGCTTGCTGTGCCGACTGCGAGGCAACGGGAGTCGAAGTGCTCTCTGATGAGCCGTCATGGCCGCCTTGGTTATGTGGCAGAGATGTTTTGAACCTCTGGACCAGAGGCTGGAAGCCCATCGACGGAATACCAAAAGTTGGCATGATGTCCCTTTTATCCGCTTCCCCTTGGCCCGGCATAACCGGAACCACCGGAGGCATCGGCATCATCGGCGGGCCAGAGGCCGGCTTTCCATCCGGGAGAATGCTTTGGCCGGGAAGCGGAGGCACCGTCAGTGGAGGCTCACAGGCGCCGTTGGGGAGCACGTCAGGCAGAGGGTGCATGAAGGAAAGAGGGGGAAACTGTAAGCTGTTCTCCGGGCCGGTAAAGTCCATCTGGGCCGTGTGGTTGTTCGGGGACAAAGGGTGGACAGACATGGCGTTTTCCACAGCGCTTGGATCACTTTGATGGGTGAAGAACATGCCGGGGCCTGGTACTTTGAACGAGTCATCAGAGTGGCTGTCAGTATCTGTGACATTTGCACAAGGACATTCACATTTAAAACTCATTCACTGCCAAAAAAACGTTTTTTTTTTTGGTGTCTTTTCACAGTCCAGCCATTCAATCCCAGGAATTTATTTCTACTTTTTTCAAACGTTAGGGTAAAAGAGGGTCTGAAAATGTTCATTGTTTTGTTTTTTTACCTTTATTGTTATCATCCTCACTATCCAGGCTCTCTGCTCCTCTGTATTGAGGACTTGATGGTGAACTGTAGCTCTCTGATGACGTTTCCCCAAACGTGTCCGGTCCGGAGCCGGCAACAGCTACCAAACCTGCATTGTTCATATTGTCCACGGGATATTCATCAACGAAAGTACGTTCGTCATACATGTACATAGTTGACCCACTAGGAAAAGCTCAGAGAAAAGATGAATCATTTAGTACAAGCGACCAAGAAAACAAGGCTTATAGACAATGAGGTTGAAAATACAACAAGAATTACAAGACTATTTCTGGAAGGAAATAAAAAACAGTTTCCGAGTATGACAACACAAACACTCACCTTTCTTCTGAGACAAATGAGATGGTGCCAGATTACCATTGGTCACATATGAAGATCCCTTTTCCGTGCCCCTGTAAACAAAGAGAAGAGAAACATCAGGGCGGAACGGGCCGAGAGGCTGACTGCATGCATTATTCATCCTGTTAAGTTTCGCAAATGTTTCTTCATCGGTAGACCAAAACTGGAGATGAAACAGTCCCGCTTTTGGTTATCAGTATTATCACAGTCAAGGCTTTACCATAGTTGCGTAACGAAATTGGAAACGGCAACAACAAACATGAAATTGATCCTGGCTGTAGATGACGACTTAGCTGGAGGTTAAACGTAAACATAAAAATACATTGGATATTTTTTTTATCGGTAATTTACCTACCTGTCTGCTGGCAGGACTCGGCTTTTAGTCTTGGCTCCCGGGTGGCTTCGCTTCTCCGTGTCCTGAAGGGACAAAGGGAGGAGGGGCGCAGTAACGACGTACTTGTCAAGTTCTGTTCTTTAAGGAACCGCTAATCTATGTCTTGTTGTGACAAAAATCCACGATAACAATCGTCCACCTGTTCGGGTTCCGGAACGCTTCTCAGGTTGAAGCCTCTCTTCCTCCTTTCTGCTGGACCGCTGAGCTCGGCGACGTGAGGTCCCCTCCGACTATCTCCCTGAGGGCCTTTGGCACTAGACAGACTGAAGGGAAAGTCTTAGGAGCTTTTTGTGTGAAACCATTTCCCACGTCACAGCACCAGATCTTCCACTTACCTTTGACCTGCACTCTTGGCTCCATGCTTTTTCTTGTGTCCCTGACTGTACGATTCGATACCTACCAAAGTAAAAGAAATAACAAAAGTCCAGGTTTTATCTTGAGAAATGGTGCCAAAATCGAATTAACCAAGAAAATGTTCAGCTTGTATTAGTCCTTGTTGTTAATCGCACACACAGCGGCACATCGTTATGCAAACGTAGTTAGAATACATTTTTTCTTTATAACAAAAATTATAGCTTAGCAACATCAGGAAAGCTTTAGTTTGTCAGGCCTCATTCGCTGACTGCCATATATATTTTTTTTTTAATGTTGAGCTCTCACCTTCGTCCTGACTTGAGGCATCAGAGCAATCAGCTTGTAGGTTTTTCCCCAGCTGACAATTGCCTAGAAAGAAAAACAACACAAATGTTGTGCGGTATTCCTTACAGGAACAGTAACATCTCATCTGACAAGACATGAATCAAAATTTCCGACACAAAGTGTTTCAAAACGGTATCAGTATCGCCCAAATATATTTTGCATTTACAAAAACAAACATTAAAGCATTACATCAGGAAATATAAGGTATATTCATGTATGAAACAATTAGTTGGACGCCAAATGTGAAATAAAAGCGTTTCATTGTGATGCCTGGATCATGATATTATCATCATCTTTGGCAAACTATCGTGAGTCACTCAGCGTACGACTAAATATTTATTGTTACCGATTGTTATTAGCTACCCGATTGTTTGATCCTTTCCTCGAATAATTGGCTACTTACAACGGCAACTTGATGGTTTTGTAGAGTAACTGGAGTCACAATTGAAGAAGCTGCACACCTTCCTGGTCTGTCTGAAAATTGGAGGAGCAGCAAGGAACGTTTCCCTGGCATAAAAGGAAAAGTGGGATTTATTTATTTATTTTAGTGCAGCTAATATATCACGTCAGATGAAAACTAAAATGTCGTAAAAATGCATCCACATTATTGACACCAGCTCTGAGCTCACAAGGTCAGCAAACACGGAGGGCAATGCGGTCAGCCAGATTAACTTTCCTTCTCTTGAGTTTCACTTTTCATGAAATGAAACTGATGAGCTCCCGTGTTGTGCGTTTGTGCGCACAGCTAAGCACGCTTGGCGTTTTTTGCGAATAAAAACGTACCTGAGGCTTTTCTCGCCCTCTCTGCTCTCGTAGTGGTGCCCCTGGCTCAAAAGTCTCAGGAGGCTCTTCTCAAATGACTCAGTGCACTGATCTTTAGGAAGCTGCAGACAGAACGCAAAAAGATTTGCAACAAATGCAACGGATTGCAAAATGTTATCCAAAAAAATGGTTACTGAAGTACATGAGCTGTTCTTATCATGTCATGACAAATGTTCCACTTGCGCTATTTAATGAGGAAGTCACCCAAACATATTTTTTTCAAGAATATGTTCTATGCAGGCACACTAGTTGAAACACAGCATTCTGATTAATATTGCGTTTGTATTGCGCCTTTGTAGCCATCTCCATTTTGTCACTTCTGTCGACTGAAAATGACACAGTTGACATTCGTCAATCACAGTTGCTCAGGGCTCAGGTAACGAACAGGTCACCTGTTTTCTGAAGCTGAGTCATGATTGGTCGTTAGCTGAGCCCTGAGCAGTTGTGATGTCATTTTCAGTCGACAAAAGTGACAAAATGGCCGCCCCCGATGATGGCTAAAAACGGGTGTATTCATTCTTATTCCACAAACGCAACATTTATCAAAATGCCTTGTTTCAACTAGTGGGCTTGCATAGAACATATTCTTGAAAAAAATATGTTTGGGTTGACTTCCCCTTTAAGTACAGGGACAAGCCATTAAAATGAGCTTACCTTAAAAAGGAAATTTTCCAGTTCCAAATGGGTTTTGGTCACATTACTAGAGGAGGAGTCCGACCACTTCACCTGAAACAGGAGTTGGGGCGTCAAAAGTTTAAAAAATAAAAATAAAAAAAATAATAAAAAAAAGGGGTGGGGGGGGTGGGGGAGGGCGAGTCATGAAGTTTGGTTACACTGAGAAAATCAACTAAGGCCCGGCTGACACAAATGGAAAATGACTCAACAACGTTGTGCTTTGGATGTCACGCCAACAAGACATCCGGACTAAACGCTCCCAGTTAAGATTGCATTCAAATATATTGAATCTATGTGTTTTACAAACATACTCCCATATTTGCACTTAAAAAGAGAGAGATACATCATCCGCACGTTATGTTGAGCAGTGACAAGTCGTATTTGGCCTTATTTGGTTACCACAACACTGAGGGCTACTGTTGTGTTTAACACACTAAACGCGAAGGTCACTGAGCTGGAGGCTCTTTGTTTCTCTTTGCGACTGTCGAGAAAAGAACAATGCACCTGAACAATATACCAAGAACAAGCAAAAACGTTCCATGGCTGTTAAATATTAACAGACCGCAGTGAACATGTGCTTCCAAAGGTGTCTTGGATAACCAAAAGCTTTGGAATTTTAGAGCACGTGGCAGAGCCCCAAGTGGGTCATCTGTGCAAAGTATGTACAGTACAAAAAATAAAAAATAAAAATACTATGAACACCAAACCGACTGAGCATGGACTCGAATAAGGGATGTCTATTTAAAGACTTAATTTACTAATTGATCTTTTCATCTATTTAATAAAAAAAAAAAAAAAAGGTTATTTTTCTGTGAAAGAGTGGGCGTGTTACCCTTTATGGAAGGGAGCACCACGCGCAAAAGAGTCAAGTGACATCAGTTGGTTTAGTGATAGTGCGCCTGTGCTGTCAACAACATGAAGTGTGTCAATAAACACCACGCTAGGGTTTATGTCAGCAAGCTTCAAAGTCTTTCCCTAAATCAAATTCTACGGGTCCATTTCTTTTTCTCGATGGAGGCTTTTCAACACTGCCGGTATTGCTCACACGGTATTAATATGTGTTGCTTTACTAGCTCCACTTTTGTAGTGGTGCATTGTATGGAGTGACTGAAGATGACCAGAATAGTTGTTGGCTCAGTTACTCACCTCAAAGTTGTATTCCTTGTCTATTCTGGTCAGAGAGATACACTTGAGCACAATTGCCTCTATATGCACCGCTGTAAAAAAAATAAAAAATAGACATAGAATAGAATAGAATATTTATGGCATGTTATCGAGATGTGTTTACGCTCACCTTCTCGTTGTATCGCCCCGCGTCTGGAGCGTCGGCTCTGACAAGGAGGATGCGAGTCTGCGCATTCGCCCAAGCCCAAAGATGAAGAGGGCTGATATTCAACCTTCTGGCCTGGCAAATCCTGCATTTCAACAGACAGCAGTCACCCCGGTTATCCTAATGTATTCTTCGCAGCTGCAAAACATTTCCAATCCAGTCTCAGCCATTGTTTCAAAGCGTATTAGCCCGCTCCCTCTGTTCATGGTCAACCACATTTGTCCTGACACAGCACAGCACTCTAAAAAGGGCACATGGATTTCATTAGGAGTACAGCATCTTTAGCACACATGGCCCCCCTTCACTCCCATTGATGATGACCCTAATTGAGTAAAACAGGACCGTTCAAAGATACACTGTATGTAGTTGTAATGCTAATGATTTTAAGTATTAGCGCATGCCACATAAGGTAGTTTGATAACACCATCGGAAATGCACCCTGCAGCTAACTTTTACATCCAAGTTTCATTTTTCCAGTAGTGAAACTGCATGTCAGATTGACGGCTGAGGAAATATTGTGTGACAACAGCATGTGTATACTGTGGCAGTGCATTATCTTAATAGGTTAGCGAAATTGGCCAGTTATATGATTATTTGATTTTTGTGATCTTCCATCTTTGGGAAGACAAGATACTGCCAAGTGACTTGACTTGCTTGAGACTTGACGGCTAAATCTTGAGGGGGCATGGCCCAAGCCGTGGACTGTGGGTCCAATCCCACCTGTCCAAGTGCCCTTGAGCAAGTTGCTCCTGATGCTGCACCATCAGTAGATGAATGAATGAGGAGAACCTGCAAAAGCTCTTTTGAGTACCTTGATCGTTGAAAAGTGCAATACAAGTGAAAGGTCATTCATTTACTTGACTTGGTGGGACTTGCACATGTGTAACTTGACCCCACCTGTGCTGTGTTGTAAAACTGTTGTGACGGCGTGAGTTGCAAAACTTAAGCCTGCTAGCTGCCAGTTAGCATTTAGCTACTTTGCTGCACCAGCTGTCACTTGAGAGACGAGAAAGAAAACTTAATAAAATAAACAAACGATCTTTCGTATTGATCCCGACGTGGTGATGTGCACATTTAAAGTAGCAAAAACGAACCTGCAGAAAATTAAACCTTAACTAAACGCGGTGATATAAAAGTAAACAAGAGCTCGCTTAGCACCATGTCGAGTTAGTCTTACCGTTGTTTGTGCGTTCCGATGAAGCTGTCGTCTTTCCTCATCTATTGCCAACTCAATTTTGTCAAGCTGCGTCCGAAGAGTCTCCCGCTGGTGAAAATGAAAAGCTGGGTGTAAAGAGGCCATACTGAAAAGCAGCGCTAACTGGTCCAAAGGTCCTGGGGAGATCTCGGTGGTTGAGACGCCGCATGTTTGCTTGCAAGCGTTCCCATCCGGATGCAACGAGTGGTGCTGAGGGTCCCTGAAAGAAGGAAGGGAGTAGTCGTATTTTTTGTAGAACAGGGACGGATCTACATGGCTCAGTATGCGAAAGAGTATCCCAGCGCATTCCCTGCTGTCAGATCCGAGGAGGGAAAGACACACCAGTAGTTTGGACCTCACTACCGGGTCGATCAAGTCCGTTAAAATCCCCAACTCGTGTGGATTATTTGCGCGAAACTCAAAGTCCCGTAAAACATGATAATCTTTCCGAGCGAGATCCTCCAAGTAAGACCCTAAAAAGCGAAGCTCCAGGGGTTGGCACATGTGCATCAGCCCGCACATGAACTCGATTCGCTTGGCAGGGTTCAGATGAAGGCCGAACCACTCAAAAACAGTCTCCTTGTCCAGCTGGGCTGGATATGCACAAGCTTTGGGCGACTGCTCCAGCCTGTTGGACATCGAGGTGGGAGAGAGCACACTGGGGATATGCTGGCGTTCCGTCGGATCCAATGCATCTTCCTCGGTCGTTTCGTCGCCACCTTCCTCGCCCGTTTTCATCCGTAATTTCATCTTCGGCATTATCAGCGATGCGAGAACGAGCCCAAAAGTCGGAATGGCCGAGCTATGCAACTACATTATTGACGCGTTTCGGCGTTATTACATATCCTGAGCGGCTCGCTTGTAGTGTTGCTGCTGTTAGCTCGCCATTAAACGGGGCGGTTCCATAGTGGGCTACTATTTCCTTCTTCTACTACATTATTTCCGGTAGAGTAACCATTCGCAGTCAGCGCATTGCTGCCATCTTCCGGTGAATTTTTAGTATTTCAACGGAATTCAGCAAGTCATGGAAAGCCCTTTCCAGCATCTTCAGAGATGATAAGGGGACAGAATTCAGGATATGTATTAGAGAAATATTGTAAATGCTTACGTTGAGAGTGGACGTTGAACAACATTGTTTCCCCCCCTACATATTCTTATTTTATAACGTGGACAATCCTAAATTGTTTTTTTTCTAGACACCAGCAGCACTTTGACTCCACTTTTATACACAGGGAGTTTAGTAGGTATAATAAGGTCATGCTTCTGCCTATTTCCCATTTTAAGACAACATATAAACTATGATTTGTGACTTAACTAATACAAGAGACCATAAAGCAATGGGGAAAAATGTTTCATATGCAAAGGTGAGCATACGCCACCAAGCAGCGCCTGTGTTCCTGCCAACAACCCGATAATGCATCCAAGATGGAACAACAGGCGTATTTATTCCATATGCATGATTAATGAAAAATAAACAACTATGCTTTTGCAATATTGTTTCACATCACTAAATAAAAAAATATTACAAATGAAATTATACAATACAATATAATACAACTTTATTTATATCGCGCATTTCATAACAGATGTATCTTTTTTTTTTTACTTAAATAGTCAATACAGAATCAAGCCTTATGAAATAGGCATACCACTGCAGGCATTAAAAACATGGCTTAGCTTTAGGAGGGGTGAGGCTGTGCATGGGCATTTTTCTACATGTGACATTTTCTTTCCACTCACTTTTGCCTTTATAGGTCGCCAGTTGAACCAACCGGGCTTTTTATTTTCTAGAGCTTCGTGCACATGTGGTCTGAAAGCAGACCACGTTTCTCAGAGTGGAGAATGAATTCTCACATTTTGCTGTTTATGTGCCAAATTTTCAGCTCACTTGGCATGGCCATCACATCAGATGCAAATTGACTACATAAAGGTTGCTTTTCTCTGTGTGCCCTTGGCTGTGATTGGCTGATCTGGCTTTCCAAAAGCTTCAGTTTTATCTCTTCTGTCCAAAGTGCATCACTCTCTCATAGGTTTGTCATTATGCATTTAGTCAAGGTTCAGAAATATTTCGTTTAGGAAATGTACTAAACCAATATTTCTGAACTTTGGTTTAGCAGTGACCATTGTTAGTCCCGCTCACTGTCCTGATTGTAATAGGCCAGTAGAGGGCAGTAGTAACTCAACATCCTTATTAATATTGTGTACCAGCAAACGAAATGCTAATGTCCCCGCGTGTATTAAGATAAATAATTATTTATTCATTTATTTTTAAGATATATACTGTGTAATTACTACACGTGAGTAACGTGTATTTTGTGTGTATTTTTTTTTCTCTTATTGCCTCTGAGCATGTACAATTCAGATTAAAAAAAAAAAGTGCCTTCACGTTTGTAAAAATCTTTGGAATCTGAACCATGTCACGTGGAAGGAAGAAAGTGTACTCAGAGAAAACTCACACAAGCATAGAACGAAGCAAACTCAGAAAGGCCGGAGTCGGGAATCGAACATAAACAATCATGCACGCTCAAATTCATATCTATGGCAAATTAGAATGATTAGATTATTTCTAAACATCATGAGAGGAAAATCTACCTGGATTAAATTGATTTTATTTCTATTATCAACACCAGAGGTTCTACCGTAATACAATTTACAAGAATAAACTAACTTGAACATGTTATCAGCTTTTCAATGTGAACCAGATGTTATTTAACATTTATTCCTGCGCCTGTGATTTGGTTTCAGTTAAAGCGCACCGGTTGTTTACACAGTTACACAGAATTAAAACCTTTACATATGGTCCCTTTTTGGTGCTAAAATAGGACTCCACTGTTGGATTAGTGTTTAGTTAGGAATTTATGTTGACATCCTCTTTTCACATTTATAGCCTACCTACTGCTAACCCTTTGTAGAATATTTTCTTAAAGTAAACTGGTAAGGCTTTTCACAACATGTAAAACGAACACCAAAAGATGTGTAAAACACAAATCCGAAAACATGTGTATGCTGTGGTCCGCGCACATGTCGAGTGGACGTCAGCACGGGACTCTGGCTACATTTTGTGGTGAAGGCTGCCACGATTTATAAAGGCCTGCCCTGACACTCCTACCGTTCTATGTGCCAACCAGAGAGAGGACTGTCACTACCAATTCGGGACTTGATTCTCCTCACTTTCTCATCACGGTCACTTGTGAATACTTGTAGCTGAAGCGCACACACGGCCCTGTCATCACTTCTCGACTGTGCTTCCACAGAGGGTAAGCGAGCTTATTGACTGTACTTACTTTCACCGCTCTTTGATGTGCACGGGGGGCCCTTCAGGCTATGATTTAATTTTGGGATGTACAGAAAAAAAACGTTTTTTTAAAGTTATTTGGAAGCAGTCTGACTAAGTAATTGACTTTAGTTGTGTGCATGTTTGGGTGACTTTTCATTGTCCGTTTTTTTTTTTTTTTTTCATGGCCTTAGTTTGGTTTGGCTACAAGTGACCAACCCTCAGGACAATGCGGGGGGAAAAAAAAAAAAAAAGCTAAATATACCGCTTGTATGAACCACTGTGATTATGGGTCAGGGAAGGTCTCTGATTTCGGGTAAAGCAGTTTTAGTCCTTCCCATCACGTCTTTCGGTATTTCAAAGACATGCAGTTCGAAAGTCTAAAATCCTCTTCCATCGTAATTACTATATGTGAAACTGTGCAATCATAATTGCGAATTGGAGTTTCCCTGTATAAATCCCTGGCTGTATGTCTTTGACAGCAATGTGACTGACATTTTGAAACCTTTTATCTTATTTGACCTTGTGACCATTACTTAATGGCTAATGTTAGCAAATGCTAGAAAAGGACTACACGCAGGATGATGTCCAGGTAGTTAGGACTGCAGTCACCAAGAAAACCGTAAATCGAAAGCTTGGGAGTATCTGACCACAATCGACTGCTGACTGTGACCTGAATAATTCAGTATCGTCCCTATTGTCAAACGCGGAATTGGAAACATGCTTCTCATTGAACTGATGGCAAAGGCAGCAAAGGAATGGGTCAAAAGATGTACTTTCAAGTCAGCAGGTCTCCATACTTTAATCGTATGGATTTGAAGCTTCACGTTACCAAGCAACAGCCTTAGAACATGAAGGTTGGAGAGGATCTGCAAAGATTAATGGACCAATATCCCTCCTGAGATGTGTGCAGACTACATCTGTGCTTCTCTAATTACCAAGTCATGCTTTTTTCTTCTGTGAGATTTTCTGTTTATTTCCCTTGATCAAATGCAAATTAATTTCTAAACTTTATACTCATCTCTTTTTCTGTCTGGTTGGGCTCTCTTTGCTAAAATATACTAAGATGCCAGCAAAAAAATAGAGGATGTGTATCATACTGAGATCTTTTTTTTAATGTTACTTTATTTTATTTATACAGGATTTATAAGAGATGTGATGTTGATTTTGGTCTTGGATCAACTTTAGCTTCCATCCATCCATTTTATATACGTCCTATCCTCACTCACAACTGAGTTTGAGCGAGAGGCCGTATACACCATGGAATGCTCGCCAGCCAATTGCAGGGCGCCAAGTTCAACTATTCTACACCCGAAATAAAAAAGTCATGACCGGCTTTTGACTGCTTTATGAAAACTCTCACTGTACGATCCTGATCTTGGCTTGTCCTGTTCCCTCAAAGAAAGTGTCGAGTATGTGAGTTTTAACATACCAGAATTGCAATGGCAAACAACCCTAATCTATAGTCTATAGTCACACTTTGCTTCAGATTTGACCCTTGCAATCCTTTTCTTCATTTAGTCATTGAACGGACCAGACTAGTCCGATAATAACAACAAAAACCGCTAAGAATGTCAGCGATACTGTATATCGAGAACTAAAAGCGGTCTCTGGAATTGGTTGACAAAAGCAAGCGAAGGGAGTCGGCGGCGTCTGTGCACAAGGAATGTTCTGTGATCCAGAAGCCAGAGGAGGTGGTCGATGTGGTTGGTGCACTGCACCGTGGCCGCGGCAAGTGAACCGCGAGGTCACTCAGAATTTTGTGTCAGTCTCCACCTATCCCCGTTGTATGGAATGAATGACATGTTTTAAAAGGAACGGGGCAAGAGATTGAAGGAGAAGGATGTAAAGATGCAACCCAAGAGAGGAGAATTTGGGGCGGGCATTTTTTTGGAGGATCCCTGAAAAGCCATTTTTAGAAACGGTGGGCTCTCATTTTGATGATTGTTTCCACCCCCAGTAGAGCCACACTGGATGACATGATTACCACATTTTGGAATGTTTATAAAAAGGCACTACGGATCCAGACCAAGTGCTTGATGTCTGAACAACAGTAAGCAGCATAACGTTTCATGAACACAACACATTGTCGTATTCAGCCATCTCAGGGGGGCGGCCATTTTGTCACTTCTGTCGACTGAAAATGACATGACAACTACTCAGGGCTCGGGTAACGACCAATCACGGCTCAGCTTCAGAAAAGAGGTCAGCCGTGATTGGTCGTGACCCGGGCCCTGAGCAGTTGTGATGTCATTTTCGCTCGACGGAAGTGACAAAATGGCCGCCCCTATCCTATCCCGCATACTATTGGGCAATGGCTCTCACCAGCAAGTTCCCAGTTTCTATATTCTCACTATAGTTTTCACACTTTTCAGTGTTCCATTTTGTCATCAGATGGTACAAAATGCTGCATAATCGTACAAGAGCAAATTCCATCCGACACGCCAAGAGTGCGAAAAGGGTTATACACCCTGACAGAGGACTTTGTGGTATAGTGCTGTCTTCTGTTCAGCGGACCAATCCGCCCATGCCTTTAAAACTCCTGCCAAAATTCTGCAATGCCCTCTGCCATGTTTACACTGAAGTTTTCCCATCAGTGCTCTTCATAGTGTGCACATTGTTATTTAGTCGGGAAGCACGCCTGGGAAGTCAAATGGACATAAGGAAAGGATCACATCGTATAGCTTAGATCAGAAATGACATGAAAATGTATCAAAAGTATTTAACATGGCTTTGAGGGAAAGAATATGCCTAGTGTCGTCAAATACAGCATAGTGCATCATTGCTGATTGTATTGACAACATTTTAGAAGCAACCACTCACACAAAGCATGTATGCTGGATGCATATTTTGTATTCTCATGTTGTTTTCAATCATGGTTTAGCCAAGTTGGACTGAACTGAGGGGAACCGCCCTCCTAAACCGCCATGTTGCTCTGGGCACTGTGGAGTATAATTGTGTCGCTGATTCCGCTGGAAGCTGCAGAAAGGGAAGAGGACGTCCGAGCAGGTAGCGATGATACGGTTCGATGATGAGAGTTCTTAACCTTACGTGTACTGTAAAAGCCCAGTTACATCCCATTAGTCGAGAATCCAGCCTAATGGGATTCGACTACCCACGAATGCCTCCATTGCAAACTAACGGGATGGAAGTGGGCTCTTACAAGTGCGAGATTCTATATTGGAGATGCCACAACTTGTCGCAGTCAATTCTGACAGCGTTGAAAATGTTCTTTGTGATATGTATGCTTTTATTTAAAAAAGATATGTGTTTGCTTGATTCACTTGTGCTTTGTTTTATAGTGTTCCTTTGTGCTTGTATTGTGTTCAGGCTGCAGCACAGCAGTGAATGACTTGGTCTTTATTGTGGATGGCTCGTGGAGTGTTGGCGTTGCTGATTTTGAAACAGCCAAGCAATGGCTTATCAACATCACCAGCCAGTTTGACATCAGTTCCCACTACACACAGGTGGGAGCAACTCACTATGCTAATATGCTCTCGCTCGTCGATTCACTGCGTTATATCAAAAGCGACAGAGGACAATCGGTACTGCTTTCTTTCCGATTTGTTTGGCTTTTAAAACATTTACAATTGGAAACAATAGTTGTAAAAATCCCTTGATAATTGGTGAGCCTCAGTATCGTAAGCCCCTTTTAATGTACAATGTAGTTGAATTCCAACCACGGGACTATTGAGCTTTTATTGCAAGCAAAATATGTACTGTCATTTTTTTTTTTTTTTACAGTATGTGTATCATCACTTGGGTTTCTTATCTTGATCAAGGCCAACAGAGCACCATTTATGTGATGTGTCCACTGCAGGTGGCTGTGATCCAGTACAGTGACACTCATCGTCTGGAGATCCCGCTGGGAAAGCAACAAAGTGCTGCAGAACTCATTAAAGCCATCAAGGGCATCACTTACATGGGAGGAAACACGCAGGCAGGCACAGCAGTCCCCCCCCCCCCCAATACATACTATCAATCCTCATTTCCACTATTGTAATATAAGAGTGAAATATTAATACTGATGCTCTATTTTTAAGATCGGGCTTATGCTTCTGTTCAAAAGTATTGCAATAGTGAAGCCAATTCTTTTCATTTATGCTATAAACTGGACTAATTGAAAACATTTCAGTTTTATTTCCTTGTGTTTACATCACGTTTTCGTCCCCATTGCATTGAATATCCAAATTACATCTGATTTCCAACACTCAGTATCTAGTTCAAGGTGTAACCAAATGAAAACCAGAGAGCTGCCCATGAGAGTAAACAAGCAAGTCTGACGAGGGGATGGAAAAGCGTTGTAAATATAGCCAGTCTGGTTCTGCTTTAACAATTTTTTTTCTGGGAGTTATTTACCGTCCGCATTTGGTAGAGCAAGTCCTTGCTCATGACACAATTTTGGTGAAAATGATAGGATGCATAGTGTTGACCTGTTCTAAAATGGTCTGTTTTGTAGACTGGCAGAGCCATTAAGTTTGCTGTGGACCATGTTTTCTCCACATCGCAGCGAGCCAGCCAAGTCAAGAACCGCATTGCTGTTGTGGTCACAGATGGCAAATCCCAAGATGACGTCGTAAATATTTTTCACTGCTTGAATGACGCGTTGTGCTTTATATGATTCTCTGTCATAAGCGTTCCAAACCACACTGTAATGATAATAACATAATTGTATTCATAACGTGTGATTCTGTTAATTCCCTTCACTTGTCCCCACACAATCGCAGCCTGCTTTTGTGACAATAGTCGATTTGTTCCTTAGGTGGATGCCAGTATCGAGGCACGAGCTCAAAGCATTACAGTGTTTGCCGTGGGAGTCGGTAGCGAGATCACAAACTCTGAGCTCGTATCGATCGCTAATAAACCATCTTCCGCCTATGTCCTGTATGCTGAAGATTACACCACCATTGACCGTATTCGAGACTCCATGGAACAGAAGCTCTGTGAAGGTTAGAGTCAATTTACTTTCGTCTTAGTAACAATTTACCATTTTGATCCGTCGGCAAAAGCACAGGAGAGGCCGGAATACATTTCTTCCTCAACTTGTCAAAATGGAACTGCACTTATTTGACTCAAATGGAAACAGTTGTTGTAATACAGGCGGACACGATGCCCAATATATTTTAATGTATAGTGAAAACGAATACAGGTCTCATTGGGTTATCCACAAAATGGGGTTTCTTTCCACTTCTAAGTCATTTAATTGAATTGCCATTTTTATTCTAGAGTCTGTGTGTCCCACAAGGATACCGGTGGCGTCCCGAGATGAGAAAGGCTTTGAGCTAATGGTGGGCATGAACATTGAGAAAAAAGCCAAGAAAATTAATGGCTCTCTGGTGTCTGAGACGGCCTTCACGCTCAGCACCTCCACGGACATCACTGAGGACACCAGGTACCATGCCCTTGAAAGAGTTGAAGTCATTCACTGCTAGACCCTCTTTTACTCTAACGTTTGAAAAAAATAAAAATAAATAAATAAATGAAAAAACGAGTACATACGTCAATGGCAGGGAACGAGTTTTAATCAGGTTCCATTAACAGAAAGTGTGCTCGTCATACTCCATTGTTTTCATTCTCATTTTACAGTGCAATACGCAATAAAATGTTTTTTTTTTTTTTTTTTTACTAGAGAGATTTTCCCAGAGGGCCTTCCTCCATCTTACGTATTTGTAGCCACCATTCGGCTGAAGGGGGTTGCCGAAAAGCTGAACTTTGACCTTTGGAGGGTGCTATCAAAGGACAAAAAGATCCAGGCTGCTGTGACACTGAACGGAAAGGACAAAACTGTCACCTTTACCACGACTAAAATGACAAACAAGGAGCAGAGGATTGTCTTCAATATGGGGTTCGAGGTGGGTGGGATGAATTTGCAGACACTTATGTTGAAAAAAATCTGTTAAAAAAACACCCATTTTGATAACCTGGCACACTGTTACCAAATTATCATTCTGTCAACCGAGGTCTTAAAATTCACTAAAGCTCACTAGTGTGAAAGCACCTCCAGTTTTATTTATATTCTTATATGGATGTGTTGTTCTGCTGCAACATGGAAAGACCAAATTATGTTAAAGGGCACCTAGCCGCTTCACATCTTGGCTCGCCACAGTGTTGTTTGTTAACCTGTAAAAGTCCTTCCAGATAAAACAAAAGCACTTACTTTAATGAATCACTGAGGATGACATGTGAAGGATGCCAAAGGAGGGCTCGGAAAAAAAAAAAAAAAAAAAATCTTTCCGAATCTAAACCGCCACATTTCCCCGGTGGAAACTAGCTGGTGGATGTGTCGCACTTGGAACGCGTGCCTCGATTTCCATGGCGGTTTATAATAACACATCCTGTCAGACGGCAGCCAGGTTATTTTTTCCAAATGCGCACTCCCCCTCAATTCTAACACACCTAGACTGTAGCATGGCACACTGAACACAGTTGCAATTATGTTTTTTTTTTTTTTGCACTTGTTTGATTTTTATTCATTTTGTTGTGGCAGAAAGTGGTAGCCTGTGATTTGTCATTTTGAAGATATTGGCCGTGGCTCAGCCCGTGTGAAACAATGCCTGCTCTGTTCTTCTCACATTTGTATATGCTTTAGGGCTTTCATAAAAGACTGTTAGGGAAATAATAAATGGCCCATGGGATTTTTTTTTAATTTTTATGAAATACCCAAAGGAAGAACAATGCAAAAAAGGGAAGATGAAGAGTAGGTCATTTGTATGTGAATCACACAGGATTACTACATACCGGGGCTTAAAATCCCTTATATGGTGATAATGCATATTGTGGGTGCTTACTGACATGCACTTCAACACCTCTATTATGTTATATACGTGGGTGAAAAAAATGCACCAGGAGTGCCCCTGTACATACACATGCAAGGGAGACACTTTGTAACTTCCAGTAACAACCCAGGCTAAATTCAGATCCTCCGCGACATGAAAGGCGTGTCTCTCAGTTGAGATCAACATACTTGACACTAATTTCTGTACTACTTTGCTTTTTAGACTAGGATTTTGGAGCAACATGTGTCATTTTAAGGAGTTTCAAAAAACAACCCAAAAATTGGAATTTTTCCAGCCAATAATTGGAGATAGGTTCCACAGGAAAAAAATTGAAGATAGGTGGATTCTGGAATTGTGAATAAGCGGGGATTACTGGACATATTGCCACCTCACACGTCACAAATTTTATGGAAATTGCTTTAGCATAATTCTGCATGATGTAAAAGCAAAATAACTGACTTAACTAAGCAACAATCTAAACAAAAATCGTGCATTTTGCTCTTGGCAGAGTTAATAGAACAGCTGCACCCGTCATTCAAAGCTACAATCGACTCAAATTCCTAAAAGACCTAACAAAGCTCAGTAATCTTTGACGCAATCTTGAGATAATCTTTTGTACCTTCTGTCAGGCTCTGTATGACGGGATGTGGCATCAGCTTAAACTCCTGGTGAGACCCAGCCAGGTCACCAGCTTCCTTGATGATCAACGGATTCAGGAAATAACACCGGAGCCAATGGAGCCCATTTACATCAATGGGAAGACGCAGGTGGCAAAGAGGCGTGGAATAGATGTCACTGTCCCTGTAAGTACACGTCATAATGCTGACTCGCTGCACTAAATGTAAACAGGCGAATAATACACCCAAAATTCCATCGCCAAATGACAACATGCAAATATTAGTGGGTATGATGTTGACTACTATTAGTTCAGCTCGCTACACATGCTAACTCACATCGGTATTTATTTTCTAATTTTCTCATTTTCTAGTGGCGTCATACATCATAATGAGTGGCCTCACTTGGATAGTATTTTGTGTCGGGCCTGATGAGTGCACATTGTATGCAAATACGATGCTTTGTCATGTTACTATCTTTGACTATTGTCATAATTTATTTATACATACACACACAAACTGTCAGAACGGAAACAATAGCAGAGATAATCATGTGCTAATATGGTGTGCAGTAGTAAAGTAAAACATACTTTTTAATGGAGGTCAGGCAAAGCTGATCTTGCTCTAATCAGCTGCTTTGGATTTTTGTTTACATTAGATCCAAATCCAGAAACTGCGTCTGTATTGTGATCCTCTTCAGAGTGAGAGAGAAACAGCTTGTGAAATCTTCTATGTGGTAAAGCTTTAACCTTATTGTACAGTAATGCAAAAGTGTTCTTTTTTTTTTTTTAGGTTCAACATCCATGCAGTGTATCTGCATGTTTATACGTGTAATGCTACCCTGAAAATAACCTCTTGTATTTTCTTTCACTTCACAGGATGATGAAAGGGTAAGTGAAATTATTTGAATAATTATCACCCCAAATGTGTGTATTACTTATACGTATATTAATCAATCAGTGCTTCCAAATTCAGTCAGATGTCTGCAGAATATTTAATATCCAGCAGCTGTTTTATCTAAAAAGAATAGACAAATCCATGGACACTCAATTTGGAATTTTGATAAACTTTTTAAAGTCAACATCAAAAATGTACAGTATGTGTTTTCCCAACATTCATATATTCTACAAATTTGGGCTGGCTTTACTATTTTACATATTAGTCCATCCTTGCTTCCACAGTGTCCTCTGAATCGGAAAGCCACAATTGCAGAAGTGGAAAACTTCGATGGTGTAGTTGGACCTCCTGGGCAGCGTGGCCCGCCAGGACGCATGGTAAAAATGCCCAGATCCTTTTAATCAATTCAACTTAGTTTTTTATAGTCTGCTTTCATTTTCAATGCAGTCTTGTTAACACATTGATTTCCAGTTACGCGCATAATGGATGAAAGGAAATAATCTGTTTTGGTCATGAAGACTTGATCATCCTAGCTTGCTTTACATAATCAGAAGCTATTGAGTAGACGTGTGTGCAGACTGGCTGAAGATACACAATATAAGGACAGTGTTTCTTTCTCCTCAAATCGGTTGTTTGTCTTTGGGTTTGTCGACGACATCGTTTCACTCTAAAACAGTTGGGTCCAAATAATAATAATTGAAGCTCCCCTAAACACGTTTACAATTGCCTATAAATGCCACAAGAGGGTGGCAAAGCATTTTTGTGAATGTTATTATTTTGGCACAAGTACAAAAACAGCAAATAGGTGAGTTTCTCAGCAAATAATGGAATAGAAAAGAAAAAAAGCGCATACTGGGATAGATCACCGCTTCCTGTTTATCCCGAACAAGATCAACTGTAGTCAGTGAATGAATGTACAGAATGAGCTGATTAGCCACGATGCTAAGCTAACCGGCATGATAAAAGGGAGGAACACGGCTGTGGTTGCAGTCGACCACAGCTAAGTGCCAGTAATGATTACCACCCTCTTTTTAACTTTCTCATAGATTTTAAAGTAAAGATGTGGCCAATTTAACAGCTTATTTGCAGCTGTTGTCATTCCCCTTTAGATGTTGCGACCTTTAAAGAGTGATTTGGTGTTTGATCTTGTGAGAAACAGCGGGTGTTTTCGATATAATTTAGGACGTTGGCTTGCTATCCCGGTACTGTTGTTGCTGTCATTTTTTTTAAATGTCTATTTAATTTGTGTATTTCTGTATAACAGCTTCCTTTATCTTTCCAGGGGGACAAAGGAGAGGCAGGATTACCCGGAGCTGATGGTAAGCCTGTGAGTACGCTGTTTATTTATATCTCTGTGTTGCGATATACTGACTTGTCACAAATTGCGTTATGTCATAACGTATGACATTATTGGCACATGTTGAAAATTCAGAGCCTCTTTTCAATTTATCATTCATTGCATTTGGACATTTCAAAATGTCAAGTTTTTTTTCTCTCTTTCAGGGTGAAACTGGGAAGCCTGGCCCTCCTGGAATACTGGGGCAGAAGGTAAAAATTGTTTAGAAAATTGAGAGTTCATTGTTGTTTGATTTTAAACTTTTGCTGCCCCGAGGCGATGCATACAGTAGATACTATCATACATTTACTGAAGAGCTAACTAACTATAACTTGTGTCCTTTTGTGGTCCTAAATTTGATTTTCTCATTTTAAACGTGAGCTGTTGAGTGTGTTCTCCCTTTGGAAAAGGATGTTGACTTATTCTCAAATGGGATCAACTATTTCTACTCTTGGTCTTGCAGGGTACAGATGGCTCACCGGGACCAAGAGGACTTCCTGGTATGAAGGTAAGACTCTGAAGAAAACAGATGCATGAATGTTCGGTTACCGCTGATAACAACTTGACTCTAACCAGGGTGACAGCGGGATGGCGGGCTTACCAGGACCACAGGTAATCTTTCCCGCTTTCCGGGTGAACTATACAAACTACAAATCCACAAGTAGATCAAGGAAGCAGTGACCTTATTCTTTGTAACATGCAAATGGTCTTCATTCATTCTTCCCCCCCCCCCCCCCCCCATACAGGGTCTTCCAGGGGAGAGGGGTGAGCCAGGACATCCAGGAGAAGTGGGTTTAAAGGTAGGATATAATTATGTTGCACTGACAAGGAAACCATTACACCAGATTTAGCCAGACGTGTGTGTGAGCATGCGTTTCCCCCAATCACATCACACTTGGTGGTATTGACTGCGCGGTATTTGAAGTGAGAAGAAAAACAAGATAATTACTGCGACCGTGTTGTGTTTGGGCTGCAGTCGAGCTACATTTTTCCGCTCAGTGTCTCTCCAGGTGGAAGTGGGACCCATCATGATCATGATCAGTGAGCTGCGTGATGTCATTATGATCTAAGGTCAGAATGATAGGGAATAAAAAGGGGAAAAAAAATAAAGTGAACCCTTCATGACCCTACCGCTGGGAGAGTCACACTGATGACAGAGCATCATTTTTATAGCCGCTATGCAAGACGCATAACGGTCATAACAGCAGCGTGTAATTGAATACAACTCAGCTTAATGGCATTGGGTAGTGGTGAGGATGTTCCTGATGTGTGCCAGGGGGAGGCGTAAAGCTTGACCCATATACATGTAGTCAATCGGAATAGTTCCCCTCACCGAAACGAAACGTGACTACGGCTGCACACAGTGCGAGCAACTTGAAAACAGCAAGTGACGAAATCAGAGCGCACGGAGACATCTGCGAGCACGCCCACTTGTTACATGTGTGCGCCGCTATTTTCAGACACCTCGAAACTCCTTTGAGTGTTCTACCACTCGGACTTGCAGCCGAAGCCTACTCAGTAATTTGTGACTCTTCCTGCTATCATAATAAACCATGTTCCCCTCCGGAATCTGGAAGTGTTTTACACCAAAAAGGAGAATGGTGTACAGAAGCCCTGAGTGGAAAGGAAAACTGAATTAATATAAACCTAGAAAATGTGAATGCAATTATAGCTGTTTAACACATTCACTGCCAGACATTTTCAGACCCTCTTTTACCCTAATGTTTTCATTTTTTTTTTTTTTTTAAATATGAATAAGTTCTTGGGATTGAATGGCTGGACTGTGAAAAGACAAATAAATCCGTCAGTGGCAGTGAATGAGTTAAAGACCCTGTAAAGTAAATTCTGAGATTTGTTTCCATCATTATACATATGTGAAGATAATTGCTGAAAACGTGAAAAGACTGAGAACAATGTCGAACTCGATTGTGGAGCTTTAGTGTCAACCTTTTCCTGATTTTTTTTTTTCTGGGTGTGGCTACAACGGTGCCCCTCCCCCCCTCTGTATACAAAACTGAGGTTCTTCGTTTGCATCGTGGTTATCCGGCACAATCGCAGACACGACCGGCGCAGCCTCACAAACACCAACAAACAGATAAAATGTCTTTCTGCAACAATGTCAGGCTCCATTAAACACCCTAACGAGTTACTGGAATCAGTTGGCTTCAAAGAGATCACATGGATAGCAGCTCTGTAATTGCCTCTTGAGTGTAATTTAATAATTATGTCTGGATTGTCTTCAGACCAAGTGATTTTACCGTACTGGCACGTTTTATTATTATTTTTTTTTTAAAAAAGAGGAAAAAACTGTAGATAACCCTCTCGCCTCTCTCACTTGTGATGATAAAGAAAATGGATGGATAGATACAATATTTATATACTATATGTTTGTGTGATTTCCATATGTTATAGGTGTTTTGCTTGTACTGACACTGAACTAACTCAACAAACAAACATTGGTTTGATGTATTTTAAGTGCACGGAGTTTTTTTTCCCCTACAATTTTGTTGACGTTTATTTTGGAACCGAGTTTGAATCCACCACAGGTGAGCTGAACTTCTCACAAGTCCAATAAAGACTCAGTTCATTTGGAGTACAAGCGACCGACTGAGCTAAGCAGTTGCATCTTTAACGGAAATGCGCTGCTGTTTTCTCAGCGGCAGTAGAATTTGACTTTGGAAATGGAACAATCTTGTCAGGTTGTTTACAGGGGGATAATATGATGTTAGAATCTTGCTTGATTTAGTTACACGGCAATTTGAAACTGAAGATGTTAATTCTTCATTTTCAAATATGAAAAGAATGTCACCAAAGATCCGGTGGCTCAAGCTTGGACTCTTATCACAGTTCCTGACAGCCCGGCTATTATGGTTTGGCAAAGTCTTTTCAAGCCAAGTTAACAACATGGCTACGGAACTGACAACAGACAGATTCCCCAGGATGATGGCTGGGTTGATATTTATAGTTAGTTGTCAATGATATCACTTGATAAGCTATTTTAAAATGTCATCGTAGTAGTAGCCGTTATGTCAACTATGCAAATGAGTTATGCCAAAAGTTGCCTTGATGTTGAAGTGGTTTACTTTCACTAGCTGGACTACACTTGCTACTAGTTTAGCGATTGCGAGTTTGCAAGAACACCCAGAAGTCATTTTCGCGGTCATTGCGGTCAAAAAAATCTCCCATCAACTGTAAAACATGTCTGGCCCCATTCATGACAGCTCCATTGACTGTTAATGAGGCTTGAACGCGAGTACACCATATAAGGTCCTAAACATCGGCTTTAATCATGCTCCATACATCTATTTGCGTTCCCACAATAAAATTCGCCAACCTTCAAACACTGGATTGTAAAGCAACCTGATCAGCTTCACGTCTGTCATTATACATTTTTGACATTCCATGTTACAGAAAGATGCCCTCTCTGTCATTACCCCACCTGTAATTAATCAAAGTGCAATTGCTACCGGTAGCAGGCATTTTTGTAAGCTCATCAAACAGTTTTTTTTTTCATGTCTTCAACCTATAAAATATTCAGTTTGGGAAAAGGCCGAATGACTGGAATTATGTTGCTTAGATAAGCACAACTTCATTATTTTTTCTCTTCGACTGACTCAGAGTGCAGCTCCGTTGTAACTTTTTACTTTCTCAATATCCATTGTAAGTAATCAAGTTCAGGACTTTTAAAACATCCTTGGGGAACACTCTTTAGAGTTGAAGCATGATAACTTTCAGGACAACGTAAATCACGGCAATAGTCGGACTGGCGATGGCTTGGTAGTCCTTTGTATGGCTCCCACAGGACAAAACATTTATATAAACGCAAATATATTTTGAGAGAGCAAACGTTCTCCAAATGAACAAGAGACAATAGACACAACACTAATTAGTGGAGCAATTAATCACTCATGATAATCATGAGGACAACATTCTAAAATCCAAACCAAAGGATATGCTATTTATTCTCACTTCATAAGCTATAGCTGGTCATTATTTGCATAGAACTGTAAGTGGCGGTAACCCGCATCACACATTTCCAACTTACAACCACATTTTGTCACCTCAGTTTTAGCTGCTGGATAAGGTTGGACGGTCTGACCGTCTTCTCATTTATAAACAGTGAAACAAATAATGACAATCCACGAGTACAGTAATTGATGCCCCTCTAAAAAGGTTCATATTGTAATATAATTGTCTATAGATGCTACAAGATATGGGAAATGACTAATTTTGTCTGAATAAAGCTCCTCAACTCACTTAAACATTTCTGGAGTGGAGGATTAAAAAAAAAAAAAAAGTAAATAACGGGGAATAGGTTCGAAAAAGTTCACAACATAGTCTACAGAATCATCACGGTGACGCTAACTGAAACCTATATGACCTTTTATCAATGCAAATTAGCAAAGCAGGTCAAATTGATGACATTATTCAGCCGCTGTTTATATTTATGTATGTTCATGTCAGGTCTCCGGCTAGAGTTCCTCAGTGGACAGTCGTTAACCTTCAACGTGTGATCCTGTCTCTCCAGCTGTAGCAATATACAGTAGAGTCTATAAAGTAAATGTAAAGCGCGTATTATAGGTCAGTATCATCGCACTTGTATATTTGCTCATACTTTACACACCCAGAGACATGTCATTTATTTGGTTGCTTCTTGGCTTTATAATTATGCAGTCTGCTGCTCCACGTGCTTTGAGGGGGAAAAACTGATGCTGGAGAGAGCTAATTCACTTGTTTCTTCCATGCCAGCTTAACTGCAATTTTTTTTTTTAACTTCAAATACATGGTTGGTGAAGTTGGAAGCCTCTGTGTGCAGAAAAGCAAACAGAAAGAGCTTTACTGTATACCTATGCTGTGTAATATACTGTAGGCTGTGTACTTAGACAATGAACAGAACCTGAGGATGCCTTGGGGCCAGTCCAAGTGCCAAGAGGTGGAAACGTTTTATTTTTGTTTATGAATATACCATTCAATATGTTGCACCTTGTCAGGATTTTAGTTGGACGCGGAATTACAGTGGATTTATTTTTCCATAGGCCTAAGCTTGTAAGCCAATTTGAAAGACAAGTTAGTTGTTTACTGAAGTTCAGTTCAGTAAATAGGCGGGATGGGTTCAAATGTTGATTTAATGTCTGAACGCTAGCGTGAATTGGCAAATGAAGCAATGTGTTATTTTGAGTAGCATGCGAGTTGACAGATACTACGCTAGTGCCGTCAACGTTTTTCTGTTTTCCTGAAAAGTGATGGTTTTGGAGATTTTAAGATTCCGCCGGTCACCAGCGATATGAGATAAATTTAACAGCCTGTTTGGCATGTTCATTGCCAGTCAAGCGCATTGGAACAAATTCCCTTGCAAGTGAGTAATTATGTACTGCTGCTGTTCAACAAACAACATAAAAGTACCGAAAGGTCGGAGAGCAAAACCAAGCAGTCAAATCTTGTGACTCGGGGCTGGTTGCGACTTTAATTATATGCTGTGTTGTGGTACGGCATGTGTTAGTTTGTTGTTCCGCTGGCCACAAGGCTCCCCACAAACTGTGCCCGTGCGTCACAACGGAAGATTCATTAATTACACTCTGCAGTCCATCGTTAGCGAGCAGATAAGCTTCAGGGAGGCAAACTTGGGGCAGGAGATGAAAACGTCTTACCGTGCAAAAAAAAAAAAAAAAGCAATATAGGCGAACAGGAAGTATAACGGGGTGATCGTCTGTTAAAACTTTACAGAGAAAATTTCATGAGAAGAGACTGAATTTACACTTTTTGAACGAGAGAAGGCAAGCAGTAGGCGATAGAAAACATAGATGGATGGCTTGTCTAATCACAGATGAGACAAAGTTCGGCAGACTGGGATTTTTTTGCCGGTTGGTTTATAGTGTAGGACCGTCTTACTGATATTTTGTCTGCAGTATATAACCCTTTAATGAATACGGAATGCTGAGTAGCCAAATGAATATCTTTGCAAAATGAAAATGACAGCGTATGCTGCTCTTTTCAACTATAAAATAAGCATACTAAAATATATTTTTTTTTACCGTGGTTAGCAACAATGTTATTGGCACATTTCTCACTATTATAAGGTGCCAGATTGTGAGTCTACAATTTATACCCAGAACACTCAAATTTGTTTTTATTTATTTAAAAGGTGACAACACACTCACCCGCCCCGCCCCCCCCTTTTGTCCTCTGCGGGGTGACATTCAGCCATGTATTCATGCCTTGTTCGCTTTCAGATGTTGGCAAACTACAGCAACAGGAACTCTCCATTTAATTCTAAACTACCCTCTCTTGTCTCTTCTCAGGATGTGTTTGATGAGTCCTTCTAATCTTATCCTCTTTTCAGCAGTGTTGACAGGATTACGTGACAAAATCTTAGATAATCATCACACATTATTCAGGGAGCACACCAACCGGATCTTGTAAAGCACTGACACATGTGTCATGTCCTCAGGGAGATCCCGGTGCTGTTGGAGCTCAAGGAGCCCCGGTGAGTACATACGTGACAGATATTTCATATTGCATTACACTGAGGAGTTGAACTATTCAATGCTGAATGAAATATAAATGGAATGACTGCAGAGTGAGGTTCCCCATAACAGATGCTGTCAAACATCTTGCAAAACGAAGTTGCCGTTCACCCAGTGCTTTGTGGATATGAGGACCACGTCATTTTTATGTGGAGTGGGCACATAAAGATTTGAAGGAAAGGGTAATTAGGATGGCAGCATGAGAACTCGAATGCTTTTTTTTTTTTTTGCTTTTAAACACCAGTAAACTCGTAGCCTGCATTTTTAGTAAACACGCAAACTGGGTGGGAAGAGCTGTCCCGGGCCTTCACACACAGACTAAGCGCAGAAATTGTTAAAATTGGTGTTTGAAATAAATCTGGCTACAGGACTGTACGTAGAAAAGCAGCTGGGTGTAAAAAACATGGTGAAATCAAGTTCATAGTGATGCAGTGGCTCCAAACAAGAAAAAGCTGGGGTCATTCAAGTTATGTTAAAGCAAACGTACGTTTACATTGAGTTGAACAAAGGAGTTTTTTTTAAGTCAGAATTTCAGAAAGTTTCTCTCTCGCCCAAGTGTTATAGAAAATAACTGCAACGCTCAACCCACAAAGCCAAATCCTCCTCCACTCTCAAATGGTCTTTTTTTTTTTTTTAAATCTTCTGCTTTGATGTTTGAGTTTAAAGAAAGCAGTGCGTATTTAGTCCAATAGTTTCTTTTTTTTAGCTTTTCTTTTTTAAATACACCTAATGAATCATTTTCCCAATACCTCACTTAATTCAGACACCTGAAAGCTGTTCAGTAGCTGTCTAATCTGGTGTCCATCGGAAAATATAAGGTTAAGGAGTGTTATAAGTTCAAATAAGTGAAAACACATCTTGAAACGCAGAAATCGCATTGATGTTGTTGAAGTAAAGCCTATTAAATTGACTGATATTGGTGAAAGGGACATTTGCCATGAGTGTTTTAAATTTGCAGAATTGTTTCACAAAATAGATAAATTGGCTCCACTACTATTTGCGGGATTTAAATTCAACATAATAGGGTACATGCGATGTGAGACCTTTCCTTCCACATTAGAAATACTAATTTGACAAGAGGGGGCTCATAGTCAATATTTTGTTTCAATTAACATTACGGTTTCATTGACAAAGAACTTGATTTCTATCACAAGCGAACAAACACCCCAAAAAATGCTATGGCGGCCTAGCACTGATGATGCCTTGAAAATAATATTCTATAACGTGTTGTGACATCAACAGGGTGCCCAGGGACCTCCAGGAGAAGCAGGCCCACGGGGACCTCAGGTAACATCCAACCTGAACGCATCTTGGCACAAAGATGACAGAGACTTAAAAAAAGAATGTGCCATTTGTGTCTTTCGTCGGGAGAAAAGGGGTTCCAAGGATCACCTGGCATACAAGGACCACCGGTTGGTTTCACTTTGCTATGGAGTTTTTTCAAATTAGATTCATGACTCATTTAATTTTTTCATAGTTGTCCCTCTGTCATCTTTGTGTGTGAATGTGGGTTGGGGGAGGCGGGGGGGGGCGCTACTACTGCTACTTCAGTAGCACTAATGTGTATAATTGTGTGCCGTTTCACATGACTATAGCACATTGGACATTGACAGTCAAAATGTGACCGTGAGTGTTGTGTATGCTCCCTATGTTTTTTCAACAACGTGGGGGATTATGCAGCATGTCCTTCGCTTTGCTGCCCTCTTGTGACATGGTGGGAGACAGAGAGGGCAGGAATATGGACATGTCTGACAGTAAATTTATTAATAAGGTATAGTCCCACATCTGAGAAATTCACAGTACATGAGGAAAAAGCATGGAATCATGATTTATCAAGGTAATGCATTTTTTTTTTTTTTTACCTCCATGCAGGTAAAAACTTCAGTTCCCACTTTAAGTAAATGGCACGAATGTGAGTGTGAACATTTGCCTGTCTCTCCCCGCAACCTTGAACACATTAAGTGTTTTTTCTTTTTTTAATGGATAGCCAGAAAAACATAAATGGTCATTTTAGCATAATGAAGTGCAATCAAAGATTTAGATTTCAGTTAATCAAGTAGTTTTTGTTCAACTATTTTATTCGGCTGGATTATTTATTCAATTTGATTTTGAGAAAAAAATATTGCTCTTCGATGGCAGTAAAGACTAAAAGTGCAGCAGAATCACTTCCCACATTCAGAAACAAAACAAAAGCAAGAAAGTGCAGAAAGAGCAGAAAGTGGATTGGCATTTTTTTTTGCTGCTGTAACTGAATGATCTTTATTCATTGGGGTATTATTCATAGACATTTTAGTTTCATGACTGTATTTTCTAGAAAAGCGCTAGTGAACAGTTATTATTAAGCAGGGAGGAAAGGCCGCGTAGCAGGAGTAATCTAAAAAATAAATTTAAGCTCAAAAAAAGAACAAAAAGGGTGCATGCCACAACTGACAGGAAATACATCAACAACAAACAAACAGACTGCCAGAAAGCAGGGAACTAAATACAAAACAACTGACGAGACAACGAGGAACACCTGGAGTGAGCTAATTGGCAGACACAAGGGACCGGCCCGACGAGAACGTGTTCAAACAAAAACCCAGCAAGACAAGATATAAATGAACTGAGGGAAAACGTGACAAAAAAACGAAACGAAACCCAATCGAGCACATCCCTCCCTCCTCCCCTTTTAAATCATGTTGCTCTTTGCGTCTTACTGAATGACGTGTGATTGGTGGAAAACGAAGCACAATGTGAGACTGTGGGTGCCGCCGGAGTACGCTACATGGGTTGAGAGCTTGGTCGCCATTGTCCTCTCAGACACCCCCTCCACTGGGTCGATCCAGGACAGAGCTGGCGCGCCACCCCATTTGTTAATCCCGCTTTTGTCTGCAGTTGAGATGCTGCTACCCAACAGGCCACATCCTAAAAGATGTCTGACGGCACCACAATGGAGGAGAAGGTCTCATGGACTCCACGAGGCCCAGTTAGACCTGATGAATAAGTGGGGAATAAATCAGGTAGCATGTCAAGTTCCCAGTCCATTATATTTCATCATTTTGGAAGTTACACGGGGAGAAAGACATGCAGTATGATTAGAATGAGACTCTCCTTCCATTAATGTCCTAATATTATGGTACTGTGCAATATACTTAAGTTGAGCTAATAGTGCCAATTTTGGATCTCCAAAGCAATCATCCCATGGCATTAACACCTGCCTGCTTATTTCTAGACTATATGTAAATATGCAACGTGGAGTTGAGTAATTATAGTCATGTTTCGTGCTCTCGCATCAGATGTGCTCAGCTACAATTAACATATTTTCATCCCTAAAATCAAAATTCTATGATTACACAGTCTTTGGAATTCCCCCGCTATTATCGCCGAATTGGTATCCCCCCCACGAGAGTCAGTCATTACACACGTAGTTATAATTTTTTATGTTTTTTTTTTTTTTGTCGACAGACACAAACTTGTTGTTTGGGGAGAGAGCATGGGTGGAGTGCATTTGAGGTTAGAAGTTTTGGCAGCAAACATTTTGTGCTTCACTAATGCTGCTTCAATGTTTATCTTAGTGATTCGCAATATTATCCGTAAGTACTTGAAGACTTTTTTCTCGGTTGAGCTCTTGAAAGTGGAAGTCAACCCCCAAAATTTATATGGATGGATGGATGGATATTCTATGCAGCCCCACTAGATTAAACACGACATTCTGTTGAATTTGAGTTAAGCAGCAAAATCCACCCGTTTTTGTCCATCTCAGAGGGCGGCCATTTTGTCACTTGTGTCAACTGAAAATGACATCACAGTTGCTCAGGGCTCAGGTAACAACCAATCACGGCTCAACTTAGGAAAACAGGTGACCCGTCATTGGATGAGACAAAATGGCCTTCCCCTGAGATGGCTAAAAACAGGTGGATTTTGCCACTCATATCCCACAAATGCGATATTAATCAGACTGCTATGTTTAGACTAGTGGAGTTACATAGATCATATTATTGTAAAGAAAATTCTTGGGTTGACTTCCACTTTAAAAAAAAAAAAAAAAAAAAAAAAAAAAGATCACGTACACAGCTGTGGAGCCTTTTTCTGGCAGATGCAGAAGAAGGTCTGTCTTCTCCAAAACGATCCCTATTCTTATCCCGCCTTAGCCACGCCCACATAGGACCTAACAGTGCCATGAGCTGAGCCATGGACCTGTAACCAGTGGTTGGTGACCACCAATTCAAGGGATACTTTGAGCAGATAAACATACTGTATACCAATGATAGGTATTGGGATTTTTCTTGGATTCCCATATTACTTATCCCCCTTTCACAACGAGTGTTTTTATTTTTTTGGGGGTGGTGGTGAATGCAGGATAGACACAGTGACAAATACACAGCTTCAAGCCGGCCTCTCAATACAACACGATGCTTATGCATAGGCAACGCGTGCGCTTTCGCCAGAATGCAAATGCAGCGCGCGTGTGTGTGTGTGTGTGTGTGTGTGTGTGCGTGGACCTGAGCCATCTCATTTCTCCCCCAGTGCCTCCTGACTAAGCCGTCATGCACTCTGTCACATTCAGCCCAAAGCACAGTGTCTCTTTCATCCAACTCTCTCTTCCCTCTCATCCCTTTACTCTCTCGTCCCCTCGCGTCACTCCCTCTCGTTCTCCCCCCCCCCCCGCCCCCCCTTTCCCCTCCAGTATCCACCCTCACTACTGCTGGCTGAGATCAGCCAAGATAGTCGCAGGGTCCGTGCGTTGAACGTCATAATTAGTTATTATGCTAATGGCACTCCCCAGCCGATTGGCTCGTCTCAGCCCGTTCCAATATCTCCGCCTCCTACCGTAATCACTTTATGTTCTTGTGGAGAAAACTTCATTTTGCCTATTTTGCAGGGATGGAGTAAGCTAGTTGGGAAATCAAATTTGCAGTCCGTCTGATAAGATGAAAATTGCCATTCTGTTTGCATTTTGAATTCAAAAGCACATACGTTTATTTATTTTTCTTTTTCTTTTTTTTTTTCCCCCAAAACCTTCAACATAATAAAAGTATTGTTAAAATATGTTCAGAGCTTCTGGGTCCATCACAACAATTCAACTGACATGCTCATGACTGTCCATGACCTTGAAATGCATTGCAATGCATGCTTATTCAATCTGTTTACACGACGCAGCGCAGAGACGGGTCCACAATAGCAACCAGGAGGAGTTATTTTTTTCTGACAAGGCCTATCTTGTTTGTTTTCACACAAATTGCAATTCATAATTTGACAATTCAATCAGCCAGCACAAGATGAATGTCACATTTGTGTGACATTTGCTGAATGCCTCACAACACTTTTAATTAACAGACTAGATGAGTTTTGTGTGAACAAGCAAGTTTGCAATTGATTTGATGGTCAATCTTATCAATTGATGGCATCCTTGCAAAGGCTTCCAAAGGCTATTTAAAGCCCTTAATCGCAGAAGAAATACAATCTCTGTTTAGTTTTCATTATCATGTTGTGGTAAAATCCAGTTATATTTCCTCACCGTAAGAAGTCGTTTCAACACTGATTTGTGCAGTGGTTTGCGGAGCTTTCTGGAAGTTCGATTCCGTCCATTGGCACCCATTGTACTGCCGGACGACAGAGGTCATTTGGCTACAAGGATGTTCGGATTGGAGACATTGCAGATGAAGCAAATCCTTCGGTGGGGGGAAAGAAAAAAAAACAAACAAAAAAAAAACGAAACAAATTGTTATTGTGTGGAACATTGAGTTCCAATAGCTTCATTTCATTCGCAAAGTATTTCTGTCTCAATAGAGAGAGCGGTAACTTTCTGCAATCCCACTGAAATATTGACGTTGGCATATAATAGCTTTTGCAATGAGTGAGACCTGAAATAGACTGGAAGTCCAATTACCACACATCACTTTAATTTTCAGGACTATTATCCTCCTTTATTTGACCATTTAATGCATGCTATATCTAAGGAGCAGCTGTATGGTACACTTGTATGCTACGTTGTTCACCTAACAAATGCTACGTGTGTTTTCTTCAAGGGGAACTGCGGCGATTCACGGGTTAATACTTGTCTCGGTTCACCAGGGCAGAAGGTGAGTTGATCAGATTATATTCTTCCATTGTTAAGCTCTCACCTTCTGTATATACTATACAGTGGATAGAAAAGGTCGACACAATGCGACCTATAAGTTGTAAAACTCAATAGGGAAAAAAAAAACATGTTTTAAGAGGAAAATAATTTGAGGACCACAGGTGAGCTGGAGTTTATCACGGCTGACTTTGAGGGAGAGGCGGGGTACACCCCGGACCGCTCCGGAGTCAACACACAAGGCACATAAGATAAACAACCGTTCACGCTCACGTTCACCTTCACGGGGGCAGTCTAGAGTTTTCAATTAACCTAACATGCATTTGTTTTGAATGTGGGAGGAACCTGAGACCCCTTAGACACTCTGGACTAGGAGACAGATGTTATACCCATATGCTGCAACGTGTCGCCCGTATTAAGCTCCGTTACTCATAAATTCAAAAGCGTAGCCCTGTAACTGTAAGCCTGAATGTTTTTTTTTTTTTTTTTTTAATTCAACCATATGCAACACATCACTTTAAAAGTGTTGTCCAGTGTTTCCCAGGCACATGTTTTACATGAGAAATATTGAACAGCGCACCACCAAATAAAAATGTCGGAAAAAGTGGCCATCTCATTTCAATATACTTACAAATGTAAATTTTCAGGGCTCAACAGGGGAGCCGGGTTTTCCAGGCCTGCCAGGTGCCCCTGGGCATCCAGGGTACAAAGGTCATTGGGTAAGCGTCCCTAACACTACGCATGATCAAAATGTTTTTTGCCTTAAGTAAAAGATGGCCTTCAATTTCAAGCTTGATGAATAATTTATTGGTTTGCTATGGGGCATCGACATATTTTGGTTTTCCATGTAGCGTATTACTGTTTTTACTTTAATGAAACGGATTGCGGCTTAATGTCCCCACAATGCATCGCACCGTTGATAATTCCCCCTAGGCACCATAGATAATTCTAATAACACCATAGATAACTCTAATAACATGTATTTGACATACTATAGTTCTTGCTCTTGTTTATTGTTGTTAAAGGTATTAACATAAATGTTTTCTGTAGGGAGAAGTGGGAAAGCCTGGCCCAAAAGGAAATAAGGTATATTGCTTCTTGTTTATTATTTCCTCAGCATCCCTGTGCACATATATAGCATGAATGAAGACAGTCTTGAATTTCCATAATTGCTACCTGAAAAAGCCTCCAAAAGGCAAAATATATTGGGTATGCTGTCATGCATCATTTGGAAGCAGAGTCTGCCAAGTTTTTAATGGCTTTGAGGCAGACAATGACAGTTACGGAACACTGGTTTTAGAACCCTTCTCTGCTTTACCAGCAACACTTGTCAAAAAGAAACGTATACATTTCTCGACAACAAGAATTTCATTGAGAGCAACTGTGAGCAATTACTTAGTCTTTTTTTTTTTTTTTTTGGGTCAAGACATATTTATGAAAAATGTACATTTAACATTGATAATAATGCACGGCAAGACAGATGTTCTGAGTACTTAGATGTTCAAATTTGTCTCATTTCCCATCTGTCAACACTGGTGGGGGATGACTGACTTGTACCACAGCCAGCCACCGGGAGGCAGTTGAGGTCTTTTGCCTTTCAAGTACTTTTTACCAGCTCTCTAAATACAGTATTAATGGACCCCTTCTCTCCTCCATGAAAGAAACACATCAAACATTACAGTGAACCAACCTATTGCACTTAAAATGAGGCTGATGATGTATTACTCCATTCCAATTGATAGATGTGTCCATGAGATACTGCATATGCATGCTGATACCCTGGCCTGTTGCAATTAATTTCTGGCTGTTTGCTGATTTCCATCCATTGGCGACAATCGGCTACATTTGGTTAATCGCTGTTAATCACAGGGGAGCTGAGCATTAACATAAACCGTACGTGGGTCATTTCGTACACACACATACACGCTGGTGTGCGACTAAAACCCTTTTAGTCATATGGAGAACAACGGGGGAAAAAAAAGTGAGCTACATGACAACATCTAGCTAATTGCTGTGACAGTGAAAATGGAAAGGGGAAGTCGATTTTTTTGATGAATGTGTCCCTCAAACCGGTTACTCATTCAATCGGATAAAGACCTTAATATTACGTTTTTATGTTTGTTCTTGACCAGTTAGCATCGCCGCTGACACAGCTAGCATGTGCTCATCAAGCAAAAACTGACAGCATGGAGTTTCAACCCTATTACTTGCGACCTTTTTATTGTAATTAGAGTAAAATTAGTATTCAAATAGAATTGAACTTTATTCAACTGAAACAAACGCATCAAAATACATGTTATGACAACTTGCACTGTTGATACAGAACCCCATTCACGTAAAAAATATAAAAATGAAAGAAATGTGTTTTTTCACAGTACAGCAATGAAATGTTGGTCTACTATCTGTTTTTAGTGAAAACAAATAAAAACTGTAAATAAATCAACGTTGGTGCCTTCGTTCTTTTCCATATCTGGAACAATCACAACGCTGCACGATTTTCACCGACCTTTAGTCGATGGCGCGAATAGTTTCAGTTCATAGTTTCAAATCGAGCAATCAAAGCATGCGATAAATACTCGGATTCACTCGCTGCACTCTCTGTGCGCAAATGGCAAAGAGTGTGATGGCCCATCGGTGTGGAGGAAGCAGCGTAGCGAGTATCAGAGCTGTGCAGATGTGTCTTTTGTAAGTCACAAACAAGATAGAAAGAGTCAGGTTTGTTAAAGGTCACTGCTAGCTAGTTCCTATCCCCTCTCTCTGTGGGTTTCTCTTATTGGTTGCTCGAGGTAAGCATGACCTTTTCTCCTCTCTCTGTCTCTCAATTTTTTATTTTATTTTTTTTTAAACACACACAATCACGCACGCACACACTTCCATCGGTTGCTGCATACATTGTGTCTCATCCACGCAAGCAAAACACAACCCGAGAAGACATATGCGTAGGATGTAAACAAACGGACACAAACCTAATTGCGATTGTCTCGTTGCAGGGGGACCAAGGGAGAGATGGCGAGCCAGGGATTCCTGCTCTACCTGTAAGTGCGGGCGTCTTCTTCTGCCTCCACTAGGTGACAGTAACGCTTATGTTTCTGTGGCTGCTGCAGAGGGACTGAAAATGGGAATGTGTGTTTGTGTGAATCTTAATGAGTTTATGGAGAACAAGTGTCTGCACAAGGGCAACGGGATGAGGCAAATCCTCCAGAAGAACAATGCCTTGGCTTCAAGACCTAATTTAGGAGTTACAGCCTTTTAATGCGGCTTGGGGCTCATATTTCTACCCAAAGCCAGTCAAAGCAGTGACCGTGCCCATGCTGAACCCAAATCATAGATTGTTTCTTTTTGTCTCCCCCACTGTGTTCAAAATGGTAAAATAAAATTACAAAACAAGTCTTAGAGCATTATTATGGGAATTGGACCGCTTATTGGACAAATATAATCTATTCCCAAACCACTGCTGGCATGCCCTTGAGCAAGGCACACTAACCACAACTGCTCCCATGTCCAGGTCGTGTCTGACCAGGATCTGATAGTTAGCTTTATGTTTCAGACCATAATTCATATGCATATTAAATTGGATGAAAACACTCCCAATTGTATCCCGTACGCTAATGATAAAACAGAGATTGAAGTGAAACCCTCGGGATGTTTTTCCTTAAAACTGCTTGCACTGGTGAGTGAGAATACAATTTGAATCTCTAAACATGTTCATGTAAGCCATCGCTATCAATAACTTGTGACGATGCGATGATACACGTTTCTGTGTGATCTGCAATTTCCAACTTCCACGCCAAGATTTGTATTTCATTATTTTCTAATGACACTGAATAAGTTCCATTTGAGACAGAGTCCAAGTATTGATTACGCTGGTATTGATCTTCACATCCCCCGAGAGGGATTAGACAATGAATCCAATCATAGTGGTGTGTGTGTGTGTGTGTGTATGTGCGTTTTCTTTCTGTTGGTGTTGGCTGCTGTAGCTTGTATCGCATGGAGATATAGTTGTGTAATCTAGCCTGTGACACTTGAGAAATGTAAAGCAATTATATTTTTCAATGTGCAGGTTAAATGTTGACTGTAATGCCAATGTTGAGCGCAGCCAAGCCTCCATGCAGCAAACTCCCAAAGCGAAACGTATCGGCAGTGAATCACAAATGTGTCACCGCTGAAATGTGCGTGACGATTTGTCTTCCAAAAGACTTCCTAATTCCTACGGGGTAGAGTAAGAATGGCTTTGTATAGTGCCTCATCTTCAAGGGGAAGAAGACAAACATGTTTTTCTTCGAGGCTGCAAAGAATGTAACAGGATTCACAATCTTTTAGGAATATTACATTTTGAAAAATTACATTTTTAGAACAATGTTGTGTGGACATTTCCAAAATACTCACATCATCACAAGTATTTTTCACAGTTGTCATCAAATTTAATATTTGAGATAATATGTTTTTTAAGTATGAAAGGAAAACTAAAAATGCTTATTTGTTTTGTTGATTTAGGATGCATATGGATTATATTGCGCATTGGAAGGGTACAGCAAGGGGGATTTATTAAAGCGGAAAATTATTAAATCGGAAAATTATTTGCAATAATAAGTTCTATGCCTTCACATGGCATTCTGATTAATATTGCGTTTGTGGAATATGAGTTAAGCAGCCAAATCCAGCCATCTCAGTAGGCGGCCATTTTGTCACTTCTGTCAAAGTCCATCACAGTAGCTCAGGTAACGACCACTCAGGGCTCACCAGTTTTCTGAAGCTGATCCCTGAGCAACTGTGAAGTTATTTTCAGTCGACAGAAGTGACAAAATGGCCGCCAACTGAGATGGCTGCATTTTGCTGCTTAACTCATATTCCACAAACGCAATATTAATCAGAATACCATGATTAGAATAGTTAAGGTGCATAAAACATATTTTTGAAAAAAGCATTTTTTGGGTTGACTCCCTGCTTAAAAAAATTAAAAAGGGGGGAAAAAAGGATGTATCCTGGTCACTTTGGACCCATGTTGTGCATCAAAAGGTTAAGTAAAAATCCACAATGCAGAAACAGAAATCCATGGCATCCTCCAAATCTCACACAATTCAATATCTAATGTAAACGTAGTTCGAATTTAGTTGCACCAAATCTCAAATAAATAAATAAAGATCAAGCATTCCGTTCGGACTCTTGAACAAATGAGAACAGAGTGGACCATTCCCGCCTGAGGTGTTTTTGTTTGCCAACTGTGGGCGGCGGTAGCTGAGCTCCTTCAGTTTTTCAATGTCCCGCTGGGTGTGATTTGAATCATTAAAAGTTGGACCTGATTCACATGGCAGCTAATCTACTTGTGGGCAGCATGCGGAAAAGAGAACGACCTATTACAAACGGGCGGAGGACACAAATAGCCTCAATACTTCTTTCAACAGCACATCAAATGACACATTATACAGGAAGGACTTGTCAAGTAACTAGTGGAGGCGTCCATATTGGCCACGTTTCTGACACTTGGTGACAGTTTCTTGGCCATATTGGAATCAGAGTCCCTGAGAACATTTCTAAGGTTTTGGTCAGCAACCTTGTCCCGTCAACTCCTCAGTCAGCGGGCAAACCGTCGATTCCCACGTCAACTGCGCTTCCTTGACCCGGCTGACTAAAAGAGCCTCAACTCTGCAGACGATGATGCAGGGAATTTGAAAAATTGATCACAAGTGTGTCCGAGGTTGACGCACACCTCTTGCCTCTTCGCAACTTCCGCAGTCAGCGCCTCCTGAGCTTGTGTCCCATTTCCAGGTTCACACCAATATACAAATATAAGTTCTGCCACAGGTCAGGGATCCTATTTCAGCTCAATTCACACTCAGTCATCCCCGCTTCGACTTGCTGTTTCTTTCTTTGCGCGTTCAAATTTTGACAAAGGATTTTGAATTTTTCCCTTATCTGCAAAACTGAGGCACACAAAGTCTCCAACATTCGACCGGTCGTGTTGTCACAGACGAGCGAAGGAGGATTCCAGCGGCAACCCGTGGCGCTCTGTTGAACTCTATGCTCATGAGGGCATGCAACATTACGGCGGCCACACAAAATATTGACACTCGCACATTTTCAGTTCGGGGTTTATGCCATTTTCCTGCCAGCGGTTTACACCAGCTGTGTGTGTAGAGTTATTTGAGGCCACAGTAAATTTACACTGCTATACACTGACGGTTACATTGCAGCAAAGTCTCAGTTTGTCATTGTTGCCCAGTCAAAATTGATAATAAAAATATTTACAAAAGCTTTTGTGAGATACTTACATGGTCTCAATTACACATGTAGGGACAGCTGGCTAAGGGACAGCGGGCAAGTGAACACCTTTCAGTGCAGACCCGAGTAGGCCATGTGAATCAGGTCCAACTTGTCATGATCCAAATCACACACGGGGGATCTACAAACTGCGGAAGCTCAGCAGCTGGTGAACAAGAACACTCCAAGCGGGAGTCGTACACGCTTCAAGGCGATGTGCATGCGGTATAATGTATGTTGGCTACGTGCAGGTGGGTGGTAAGACTCCCCGGTTGCTCTTCCTGTTGGATTCAGCGCCTTGGTACCTGTTGGGGTCACCAACGTATTTTGCTGTATTCACCCCCCCACAATAATGACCAATCACGGCTGAAGCTGAGCCGTGATTGGTCGTTACCTGAGCCCTTGTGATGTTATTTTCAGTTGATAGAAGTGACAAAATGGCCACCACCGGAGATGGCTAAAAACAAGTGGATTAACTCTTATTCCACAAACGCAATATTTATCAGAATGCCTTGTTTCAACTAGTGGGCTTGCATAGAACATATTGTTGAAAAATATGTTTGGGTTGACTTCCACTTTAAAGAAACATAACCTCCTGTTAGTTGAGATCCGGTATCACTTGTTTCTTTTATCATCCAACAGGGAGGCACAAAGCATTATGCTGGAAATTAAATTCAGGACAATGCAACAACAAACTGAACTTGCCTCAGTGTTTGCTACCAAACTGTTGCCACTATATTGGTTCATTAAACATCTAATCTAAAAAGGAATCTCAAAAGACACATGTTTAAATACTTTGAACAGACCAAGCTTATTTTCTTCCTTCAGCACTTGGATGGATAAAATTACTCGCCAAGGGGCCTGTTTAGAAAAATGTAATTTGCAAGCTTTGATTTGCAATGTGATATTATTTCCACTTGCAGTATCATTGCTAATCCAAATAATGTTTGCCACCCATGCTAGTGAATGAAACGGCCTCAAAAGAGGCAACAATCATTTGTGAAACATGACACTGTCATCAGAAAGGATCCATTGAAAAAAAAAAAACAGGTCTTTTCGGGGGAAATCGAGCACTCTGAGAGTTTCAGATATATGTTAAAGTGTTTAATTCTGCAAAACAGCCTGACAGAATTGGTGTTACCGTCAGATGCCGTTTTCAAAGGAATAAAAGAATCACAAATGCATTTTTCATTGCATTACAGCAAGTACAAAAGGAGTGTTGGAGATTGCATTGGAATAAGCAATCTAAAACGTTGTGTAAGCCAAGGGCTTTGACAGGGGGGGGGGGAAGAGCAGCTCTGCATCGCCAATGCAGAGCTGTGAGCATCGCTCCTCTGACACTCTGTCTCAGCTTTTGATATGTAAGCACTCATTTCTAATGTTTCTCCATTTCTTCCTCGTCGTCTTTTTCATCCCCACCCTCTCTGCTCTCTTTTCTTTCTTACATCAGGGCCAAGTGGGACCCAGGGGAAGGGAAGGAGAGGTATGTCAAATTAGACTTTGCGGTATTAGATATAATCCATTCTCTCTCATTCTGCCCCACAGTGAGGAAGCCCTGACAAGCTTGTGCGCAGCTTCTTTGGAAGACTTACAGAGCCAATACCTAGAGGCCTGGGGAAATCTAACCCCCCCCCCCCCCGGGCAAAAATATACATCACAAAAGCATTCTTTCCAAAGCTGAACACATTTGAAATAGAAAACATTTTACTGTACTGTCTGCAGCATTATAAATTTATGGAGCTGCAGCTTGCCTCAGTTCTGCACGTGCTGTCTCATTTGTTGATGATGTATAAAACACACATCTCCTCTGCGGGTGCATCAATTTGGATCAAGAATAAATAACCGCTGCAGAGTTTTTTTTTTTTACGATCATGTAACTACATTATAGAAGGAGAAAAAAAGCTATTTGTTGAGTAGTTAAACACAGCAATTGCAGTGGAAAATGTGAAATGACATGTTAAATTGCAACCTGAATGGAGCCTGATTTAGTGTCTCTAATACCATGTGATTTAGTCCCCACCACTTGTAGGTTACCGGTAGTTAAAAAGAAAAAGAAATAAAATAAAATATTGATATTTTGTATCAGGAAGGCTGCTATCGGAGTATCAATTAGCTCTATGAAGTATTGATACTTTTGCTGTCCACGTATGCGGAGTTGCTGATGGCTTTTTAAAGCGATGATGCGAAATACTCACATTCACAGTCGCGACGGGCATTAGTGTAACAGTGATGAATCATATCGATTAATTTTTTAAAAACGAATTAATCGCAAACATTTCCATAATTAATCCCGATTAATCGCATTTTCCAACTATAATTTTCTACAAAGCTTGGATAGCTTGGACAGACATTTACTTGAGTAAAATCTTGGAATTAATGTGGGGAAAAAATATCTAAAACAATTTCCAAGTTGAAAAATTCGATTTATACTGCAAATGTACATGTACCTGAAGAGATTCTTTCCTAACAGTGTCTTTTAACACGGCAGCAACTTTGCTGATTAAAACGGAACAGAACCAAGAGAAAATAAACAGTGCTTATCTTCATTTCACTGCCCGCTGCCACTCCAGTTTGTCAGTTAACGTCCACCTTTTATTGCTCTACTTCCACATACCACCTAATAAATTACCTAGTGCATAGCGCCCTCAAATGCACAGAATAGCCGTGCCTTTATATAAGACACATGGTTCAAAACCTAGCAAAAAAGTAGCGATTTATAATCCGGAAAATACGGTATATCTATATCTTTATATCTATATAGCTTGGAAATGTGTGGAATATGTTCTATCACTATAATGTAAGATTTTCTCTCATCTGTCCTCCTTCAGAAAGGATTGAAAGGGGATGAGGGTCCCCAGGGGCTTGAAGGAAAGAAAGGGGACATGGGCCACAATGGCCACATGGGAGCTGTTGGTCCAAGGGGATTTCCTGGCCTGGATGGGTTGCCGGGCCAACCAGGTCAGCCTGGATTTCCTGGAAAGCCAGTGAGTGAATGTGCTCATTATTGTCTCAGTAAAAGGGGATTCCTGCCAAGATATGGAAAAGTCAAGTTTGGGGCCACTGGGTTTATGCTGTAAATGTCAAGGCTAGGTTAAGATTAAGACCTTCTTTTAACCTGTAGCTTGTTTGAGATCTGGTTCTGTTTTTCAGGGCAAGTCACCATCAGATGAGCATCTTGTAAAGCTCTGCACTGATGTTCTGCGCTGTAAGTTTCTGTTTTAATGTCACTGTGCAGCATGAAGGCCAATGGCTGAAAAAGATTTACATGCATCAAATACATTTCCGTAACTGCTGAATTGGAAACGGCATACGATTCGTATCTATCATTGTTTTTGTTATTCAATTGCACGTTGCTGTATGACTGCTGAAAGACTGAAAAAAAATGAAAAGTTCCAATTATTTTGACTCACTATAAGCGTGCCCATTTGTCAAGGGATTTGAACAAAAAGTCAATCCATTTATAGGTTCCATAATATTGGGCAAGAAGACTGACATGGATATCATGGATGTAACATGAATAATGCACCAACTGTGACAAGGAAACATATTAATATGATTGATTGATTGATTGATTGATTGATGTGGTTTGATATCCTTCTCACAGCTCTTCAAGGGCATATTTGCTATTCACTGTGATGCAGCGTTTTGAAATTCATTTTGGTGATGGACAAAATGACAGGCCGAATTCCACTTCTTCAAAATTCCAACCAACCAAAGATTGACGATTAAGAAAATGGGCAACTTGAGTCATCTAAGCGATAAAGTCTTGGAGGATATAGTGTCATTTTTCTCTTCATCTTTTTTTTTTTAGCAAAATATTTAATCAAAATCCAAAGTCATGGAAAATAGCGGCACCCAAATATTTAAGTATGGGATTGGTGGGGGGAAATTGCTTGTAATATCATTTAAAAGTTTACACTTCGGCGCAGCTTTTCGACCAAAAGGAAAAGAACAAATCCATTTATCATGAAAGATGAAGTAGACAAACTTAATTTGCTTTAGTAAGCCACATAAAATGATGTCACGGGCTACTTCTTGCCCCCAGGATTTGAATAATGCAATTGGTGTAGTTCAAGTATTCTTCCCCCTGACCACCCCCCCCTCCCGCAAAATAAGATAAGAATCCAAAATCGAATTATCTTTCTGAAAGTAAATGATGAATACCAGACATCTTTCACTCACTAATGCCCTATAATTGTCATATGGATTTTCAAACAGTCGCTCGCTGCATAAGTGATTATTGATCTAATGCTGGTGTCACTGACTGATTGAGTACAAGCTGACAGAATAATTAGAGTGATGTTCTTGGGGGGGGTGGGGAAAATAACGTCTTCCTTTTAAAACTAGAAATCCGCAAAGGACGACTCAGCAGACACAATTAGCTTTAATGAACAGAAGTGGTGAGACCAAAAGGAGGATTGGTGAGGAAACAAGGCCGACCTGGGGAGGGACAGCTGTGCCAGTGATTTGGATCAGTTTTCTGGGAAATGTGAAGCAGTGAGAAGCAGCATGGAAAATTTGCGCGTGCGTAACGTGATCAAACGCATCTGTTGTGTGTATGTAACAGGTGGTTACCATGGTGATCCTATGCACTGGGATTTCACATTGTGTACATGAAACGACTGCCTGAACTATATCAGCATTGATCAATGCATTTTCTATATCGTTTCATCCTGTCACACTTCATGTACATTGAGAACTTACAGTTGTGAGATTCAGGTTCGATTCTTGACTCCGGCAGGACAGAAAATGGAAGAGGTTGTTCTGGCAGTTCTGTCAATAATTATGCTTCCATTGTTGTGTACATGAATGCAGTTTTTAAGCATCAAGGCACTTTACCTACGGTCTGCAGACCATTATCCTCCCCCATTTCATTGGAGCGATAGCAAGTGGATAGCCAACATCAGCAGACCTTTGAGAGGAAAGATAATTAGCTGTGGCTGAATGGTAAACAGGATCCTGATTGGGTTCTTATTCAAGTGTGGTGGCACAGAAACGGAGAGTTTAAGAGAATGATATATAATATCAGTAAACTGGTTCTATCTTTCTTAATGGTTCTTTTGGACTTTAAACTGTGTTTGGAGATTTACGTTGCTATTCACAAGGTATCATTGGACTAGAAATGCAACAGCCTTTCAGAGCCTGACGAAAACATTTAAAAGCAGGTCTCAAAGTGGAAGTTTGAGAAAAAAAAAACAAAAACCATTAACGTGTGTGTACACAAAAACAAGTGCGCACTGGGAAATTGCCCAATTTTGTTTAATTGGTATGTAAAAGACTTCATTTACTACAAATCTATTTTTGTTCATCTAACAATTACAACGAAGAGAACTAGATGGCAGAATGTATAATTAACGTGTATCAACCTGTTGGTTTTAAAGAGATTATTGTTGTTTAAACATACCTTAAGTTTATTGACGCAATCTTGGCTTCTTCTCAACATGCATCTCGTGTGCTACGCTATTGGGTAAATGAGTAATAGCTGTCTCTGCCCCTTAGCTCAACTCCCAGCACTTCTCCAGACCATGGATAGATCAGCGAGATGTGAATCCTGCCATACTGTGAAGGGACCCCCTGGCGAGACTGGTGCCCCAGGACCCAAAGGCTCAATAGGAATCCCCGGTTATCCTGGCAGGACTGGCTCTGTGGGATACCCAGGGACTCCTGGAGCGCAGGGTCCTCCGGGCCTCAAAGGTAAGCACTTCGGAACGACTCCTTTTGGCACCGATACACAGTATTAACAGATTAATCCTGAGCACAGGTCAATGTAATGATGCCTCTGAGTCCGTTGCCAGGCAGGTCCACTTGCTGAAGTCTGAGTGCAGATGTTCCGTCTTTTCCCCTCGACGAATGCAAAACAATAAACGACTACACCTCTTCACGGAAACAACAGCTCGGGAAAATTTACAGCTGCTTTCAGCTATGATTAAAATCAAAAGAGTGCCAACAGCTAACAAATTGGATGTGTTGATGCTCAATGTAGCCCGTAAAACAAGCTTATTAAACAAGTGAGCACCAGTTAAAGTCAGCAGAGCAAAATAAAATAAATACTGCATGCAAAACCAACTTAATGAGCTGCTTTTGATTTATCAACCCTTCAAGTGGCTAATCATCTGTGGAAGACGCCGAACTATAACATCTCACTGTTGAATGTGATTTTACCTTGTTACTTTGAGAGATGACAGCTATACACAAAAAAGTTTGTCTTGGCGGATAACCGTGACGTTGATAAATATATTCTATGGCGCTTGTCGGTATCTGATGACTGGTCCAGCTGACTTTGGCCAGCCAATCACGGGACGCATTTCGACAGACGAGCAATTAGACTCACATTCAGACCTTTGGACAATTTAGTCTTCAATTACGCTAACATGCATGTTTTGGAATGTGAGAGGAAGCTGGAGTATCCGGAGAAAATCCACGCAAGCACAGAGAGAACATGAAAAATCCAGACAGGACTTAAAGTAACATGTTTCTTCGCAAATGAGTTTTTATTTTTTTATTTAGATGTGGCTAGAGAACAATACCTTTTATAAACCACAGGTCCTCATTAGGATCGCGGGTCAGCTGTAGGCTATTGTAGCTCACGTTGGCTGAGAAAACCAACAGTTATTTTGAGAAAAAAGCTCAATATAAAGTAGACCTTATAAAATATTTCTCATTGGTAATTTCTTGTTTTGGCATTGTTGTCTTGTTATGGACTAAGTTAAATCTCCTCCTTAGAGGAGAGTACCTTTTAACTAGTAATGTCGACCTAGTGGAATGCGTTACAAAGAATGATGCCGAATTTGCTCTTGTTTTTTCTATAGCACATCGGGTTTTCATAATAATAATAATAATGTATAACATGTTTCAATTTCCATCTCTTCAAAAAAAAGACAAACGATTAATCAATATGACGAATCGGATAATTGGACAATTAGTTAATTGTCGATTAATCGTTCTACATCTACAGGCAATGTTGACATAGTCTACAGTTTTATTTATAATAATCACCAGGACTGGAAAATATCCAATTTATTGCGACTCAAAGTCATTTTACTGTTGTGATATATTTCCATTTTTAAGTAAGCATGTATGTCCGCAGGTGACATAGGACCACGAGGGTTCAAGGGCAGCAAAGGCGAGGCTCACCAGGGACGCCCAGGACCACCCGGACAGCTAGGTATGTAAAAAGAGAGAATCATTTAGCATACTTTACTGGTCTACTCCCATGACTGCATTTTGTAGAGTTACAAAATGTTTCGGCAACTAACCACAGTTTTCTGACATCTGAGCTCTCATCAACACGAGTGCACTTTTAATGGAAATGCAACAAGGATGCTCCATTTTTAACCAATATGTGGGTAGAGAGCTTTTTGTGAGCACTTACATAACATTGTTTGGTGACGCTATGCACAGTATTTGTGTTTTTTTTTGCACAAGTTATAACAGTCAATTACCGGTAGATGATTTTTTTTTCTTGCTCCATCAATTATGCATAAAACCCAGTAGTCATCTGTGTTTATATTCTTTTTTTCCTCCTTTGTTCTAAACTAAAGGGGCTCGCGGTCCTCGCGGATTTGATGGAGTTGGACAGCCAGGCAACCAGGGAATTCCTGGGAAACCAGGACCCCTTGGAGATCCCGGTAAAAGGGGTAATCCAGGGACACCGGGGATATGTGACTTATCCATGTGTTATCAGACCTACAACCTAAGGGAACATTACAGCAAAGGACCCAATATCTGATGGCACACACAGCAGCGAGGGACACAAGTGCCACTGGCTTTAACACCCCCACATGTATCCAGAGGCCATTTACTGTATCACTGATTCATGTGTGACTGTTGACTCCCGCAGAAGCACGTTGTGCGCGGCACCGCAACACTGGAGGCAGAAATAACCTCATGAGTTGAGTCAAACTGAAATGGGTGGCACATGATTCATAGTTAGAGAATTCATGGTCCAAAACATCAGCTGAGGGAGGTATTCTGCGATACAAATTCTGCTTTCCACTTGGAGCAAGTTTATGAGTTCAATGGTTCCAAGTCGCGCCAATGTTTATGGCTTGATTGTGTTATTTTTGTGTCACTTTGACTGATAATGAGTTGACGAGTTTGAAGGTTAGGCGGTCTAAATGAGTTGTAACTCAATCAGTCTACAGTATCAACGCGTTATTTCTGCCTTGAGCGCTTAAGTGCTGCCCCCATATTAATGATTGTATGAACTGTGTGATAATGTCAGTATGTTCTCGAAAAATGAATCTAAATGTTTTGCGAGGATCAATATACAAGGAGACGTATTTAAGCAAGGCCTATAGCCATTTAGGTCCAGAAAGGTTTAGACAATTGAGTTTTCAAAAATCTTTTCCCTCATATACCACCACAAAGTATTTGCAATAAAACAATCAATATGTAAATTAAGTATAGACTTTCATTTGAAATTATAAAAAAAGGGCATTTACATATTACAATTCCTTTTGGGCAGACTACCTCCTGTTTAGGTGCCATAACATTACTGCGGAATTTTCTACAACTGTATATTGGGAGCTCTTGTGCTCGTTTTATTTCAAATCCATTCTAATGGTGTGTAAAAGGTAAAATCCTGAACCTGTCCAAATACTTCTAGAGCTCAATGTCCAGGTATCATCCAAGTTTTCATCTTCATCCTAAATACAAAGGTTTGTGCTAATCTTCATCAGTCACTGTGACGAACAGGCTACTAGGAATCTTGTTTTTTATATTTATATTGACCTGCTAAGCAATACTGACAAGACTTGCGTGGAATGTCTGTGCATGTGTAGAAGAACTTTTAAAATCTCTCATTTACCTCACCTACACTCTCAGATCCAGGCATTTCCATGTATTCACTTTTTTAAATGTATATCTTATATTTTAAGTAGAAGCCTGTTACCTGCTGGGAAAAAAATGCTTTTTAGCACAAATTCAAAATGTCTGCTTGGCCAAGGGTGTTTATTGACTCGATTTTATACAGCAAAGGCCACTTTTTGAGGAAATACAATAAGGTAATGTATATTCTAGTCTAATACTCGTTCATACATACCAGCATAATAATCATCTTTTAATCATTTTTAAATCCTCCATTATCACTCTGTTCGTACATTTCTGGGACATGGCTCGTGAAAAACTAGGAGACACCTTACTGTCATTTGCTTTTAATTGGCAAATTACAAGACTTCTAGGCCACAAAAGGGTTTAATCCACCGAATTCTCGATAGTGTTTTAATTCCTAAACATTCAAGATGAACACCATATTTCACTTTTTGGTTGCTTACCTACAGTATGTTTTTGAATACAACAACAAAAAGCACGTATCATAATTGGTTTGCTCGTTATTTTTAGACCGATGAAAAATAACATTCTTTCAGGTCTATTCACAAGTGCTCCACCAACGTGTCATGAAGAAAGAAAATTGTTGGAAATTCCTAAGTTGAGCATTGTCACCACATTATAAAAGAATGTTTAAGCCTTTGACATCTTTGCAGCAGAGTCGGTGCAAAATAATTCTGCATGTTTTGGATGCAACTGTCATTCTTCGTACAGTTTTACAGACAGTCATGCAGGAGTGCCAATTTGTATTTAGCTGAACCCCCAACAAGCTTCCAATTATTAGCACTATCACTATTTGGTTGATGTTTGATGTTATGACCTGTAGTGTGAATCAATGTAGCATTGTTGGTAAAACCTCATCATTGTTATGCAATACTTTTGTTTCTTTATTTTCAAGGGACTCAAAGCATTCCTATTAGCTTTTCCAGACAAAAGAATCACATTTTTAACTACAGACGTAGGCAGAAAAATGTTGCGTTTGCAAGGAGCAGGATGATTTTGTCTCAAACTGAAATTGTATCACCTCACATTCAGCTACGGATTAAATTTAGTTGCCTTGGAATAACTGGGTTCTCCACAGAAAAGAGGTTGGGGACGTCAGCACAAAACTGTCATTTGGAACCGTCAAAAATGCCTTGTGGGATAACAAACCTAACAAGCGCCTCGCTCCGGGCTTTGCGCATCAGGAAGTCGGTTTCTAAATGATCCTTTTCACTTTCATATGGTACATTTCTACTTGTCAGAGTTGGCAAGTTTCAAAGTACCGGTAGCCCCCAAAAGAATTGTGAACTATGCCATAGGTTTTCACAGCACACGGATGACTTGTCGCGGGCATGAGGGCAAATAATGGATGGGTATTGAAATTTCCACCCAGAAGTACAGCGGGTCAAAAAAAACATTGGAAGCATAAAATGACACTCATGCATGTTCGTCCGTGCTGACTGTCCTACTTATGCACCAACAATAATGTGGACTTTAGTTAGCCCAACATCATCTCCTGCTAAGGTTGCTTCATTTGTCCCCATTTATTGTACACTGTGACTGAGTTTGAAAGTTATAATAGTTATATGTATTTGAAATATTCTCAAACGGCTTTTAGTAGCTTATTTTTACTGTTCTTTTTTTTTTCCAATCCTGGTAATGCAATGTTATGAATCACCTTTGTAGTTGTTTATCACTATGGAGTCGTGTCACAAAGCCATAAATGTATTTGTAATATATCCTGAGAAGATAAATTGTAATTTCTATTTTGTTGGGCATTATTTATCTATATATATATATATATATATATATATATATATCAGTAAGTAAATGTTTGTTGATGTTTGGAAGATATGATTGCATTTCATTGCAATATTGTTTGTTTTGTTTTTACAGACGTGTTTTACATGACAATAAATATTGTTGAACGAGGGTTTCGGACCATCTTGTATGATTTTATGATCTAAGAAAGACTTTCACACAAACACTGAACATGTACTAAATTCCTATATATATAATATAAAACTGCTATTAACAGAGCTAAAAATAGAACAAGTCAATTTACATGGATAGGTGGATAGATGGATAGATAGATGCTCAAAAAGCCTCCTCCACCAATTGTGTTTGAGTTCCAAAAACAAATAGCAGTCACACACAACATGCACAAAAACACTGTATTATTCCGGGCTACTTCCTTCCCCTTGCTGTCTGATTTATCATAGGGTGACTTGAAGTCACTGTGAGTCAGCTCGCTGCTTCGCTTGATTCCTTAGAGTCAGACAACAAGGGCAAGGCCAGACGGTAAGTCATTTCTAGTTAGCATGATATTCATTGAAACTAATTTGTGCCTTTTTCAAAAGAGGTCCCATGAAGGTTATTCCCGTTTCAAGTGGTGTTTGGTAGAATTGATGATTTGGTCCTCCTGCCTAAGAGCACACTTTCAGATTATAGTAGCTCATTTACACATACCATCAGGTAAATACTGCAAATCTTATTTATCTCTGACATATTTTGCCTCTCGCAGTCAAGGTGACGATGGAAACGACAACATACGATTACGACTACGATAATTACAGCGATGACCCGGCCGCACTTGTTGCACCGTGCAATCGGGATGTTGACAACTATGTGGGAGCTCAGCTGTCCATTCTCTACTACTTCATGTTTCTCTTCAGTCTCTTTGGCAACGGACTTGTCTTGACCATCATCTACCGGTGAGTGAAAACACGGGCATAATCTTTAAAACTTCACCACAAGACAACAGAGTTGTTTTGTTTTTGTTTTATTCATTTATGAATTTAGTTTGCTGTTGAGTCCAACAGCCATCGAATGCAATTAAAGAGTCACAATTCAATGCTATGCTGTCACCCACAGTAAAATTTTTCAGCCAATGCCATACGATTTTAAATTAATCTTTTGTTTTTTTGCCTCGGGTTGATGTGTAATATTGGATTTCACCATGGCTGTCAGACAAAAGAATCAAATATTCAAGATGAACGAGAGTACAGTATTCATGCACAGAGAGAGATGAACACTTCACCTACTCAATGGCGACACTTTCACTCGAAGAAAACTAAAGGTCACATCCACATTGTTCAGCATCTCCAACACTGTTCTCTATTTAGCCTTTTGAAATCACAGAAAAAATGTTCAAGGTAACAAAAAAAAAAAAACAGTGAGATTCAGGAATACAAACGAGGAACACACAAAAGCCTTGATGAGAAAGCCACAATGCAATTGTCATGTATAGGCATACTACAGGTAGGTAGCACTTCTGTAATGTAAATAGGCAGGTATGCGACTTGAACGTCATCCAATACTGATTGAACAAACACTTCATCTATTGTAACCATGAAGAGACACTCAGATTCACAAAAACGAAACATATCCTATCATATCACATCACAAGTTTGAACCGTTTTTTGTTTGTTGCATTGCGTATCGCATCTGCCTCACCGAGGAATATGCAGCTCCCAATCCCCAAACTTTTACTTTGATTTATGACAGTGGAAGTGGTTTGTGTGTAGGGTTGTTTACAAGCTAGGCTCATAGTGTCACACATAGGTGTCCATTACTGCCCCTCAAGGTACAATTTCCACTAATGGACTCCAATGGGCTAATTATTGAACTGCAAGGTAGCAGTTTCTGTCTTCTCATGGGCAAAAAAAAAAAAAAAAAAATGTACAGATACTGCCCTAAACTGAAATTAAGTCAAATAAGATAAGCAAATGTCAAGTATGAAGTCATTACTGTTGAGTGTACCACTCCACATTTTAGCATTTTACACTCATTACCTTCAGCCATCATAAGTGACGAGTCTCTCAGCCATAATGGGTGGCGCTTCATATACATTATTCCAAATTACCCCTCAAAGCTGAAGTTTGTCCTTGTAATTAGATAAAAAGGCACATGAGTAGCAAACACAGTATAACATGTCCTTTAGTCGGTGCATCAAACTGAAGGGCAATCTTCAAGAGTCCGATTTCCTGCGGTGAAAACGTAATACATCCTTAAAAAAATGCAATTAATAGTTTGATTTACAAAGAGGTTTTTGTCAGAAAGGTGGATCAAATGAAAAAAAAATATATTCCGTTTATTTATTTACTACCTATTTTTCTTCAGACTGGCACCAAAATAGGCTGGTTCTGCAATAGTTTTAGGACGTTTGTTTAATATTATATTGAACAAATATTTACCATAATTATGACTACTGCTTTACTAGCATGGATTAAGGATAGCCGGCGACGAGTTTCCACTTACAATATTCAAATTCTGAGTACGTCGCTGGCTTAGGAATGGAAGAAACCAATGACGCCTCGAATAAAATCTTTCACTATTGCAGGACTCTGAAAAGTGAGACATTTAAGCAGTCTAAAAGCTTCATGTCACACATAAAATGGATGATTGCAGCGGTAACATGGCTCGTTAACACCAGGGGTGGGCATAATAATCGATTAATTGATCGTTAAGAATGTGTTCAATTGTGTGGAATTGATTGTTGATTAATGGTGGCTTGAAGCAATTGAGGCAAAATGAAGGGAACTGCTGTAATTGGAAACGGGAGTTTAACAGTTTCACAGCTTTTATTTCCAGGTATTTACATTTGCAGCTCATACCAATTAACAAAACACCACTGTAGTGAATAAGATTCATTAATGTAGTGAATAATACGCAATGACTGCCTCAAGTGTGTAACCTATTGAAGCTTTCTTCTTCTGTGAGCTTTTTTCCAGGCTTTCGCAACTGCCTCTTTCAGTTATTATTTGTTGGGGATTACTCCCTTCAGTCTTATCTTAAGCAGGTAAAAAGCCAACTCTTGACGTGACCTGAGTTGTTTGGATCATAAACAGACACTTTCTTTCTCTTCTTTCCCCACACTTTGGTAGAGATAAATCTTCATTCATTTGTCCGGATAAAACTTTGCACAGATATTGTTGGGCTCATCTCTGAATATTTCTTCATTCTGGTACAGTCTCCGTACTTGACTTTGTGGAATCTTCTGATAAGAGTAGATTACAAGACAGTACCTTTACCCCAAGAGGTTGTTGCTGATGTCAGCTCTCACTGTGTTTGTGTCATTAACTGCTGCTGTCTTTCTTGATCTACCTGTTCAATGTCTGTTTTCAGTCTTTTCTTGCTTTTGTAGGACCAACTAAACGGTTGCACTGGCTACAACCGGTGTTTTTTGCAATTGCTCTGATACATGTTCCAGCCTATACAGTGTTATTCTTTACCCACGTTGGTTAGATTTCAAGAAGCAATGTGATGTGATACAGTGCCGCCTCCACTTTTATGACTCATGTTAGCCCGTTTCAGAAAATGACCGAATTGTACAAAATCCTCATCTTTCTCACCTTCTTTATCAAATGGCTGGCACCAAGGGTGGATTGGGTTTGAAAAAAAAAAAATGGCCCTGCTATATTTAGGTCTAACTGGCCTCTTATGATTAGTAGAGCACAGCCGATTAGTAATTTATTTCTGTGTTCCCTGAAGAAATGTATTTTACAAATTATTCCAAACTCAACTCTAAACTAAACTGCTATGTCAGCAGCCTGGCTTGACTACACGCAGAGAGGGACAGTTCATTACAATTTATAAAGTGGTACACAATTCACTAATACACTTTAAAAATGAATATATTTGAACTTCTATCCAACCGTCCCCAACTATTTCATTGAGCCTATCTATTCAGCTATAGTCAGTAATTTAAGCTTACAGTTTTTATTTTATGATAATTGGAAAAGGCTCATTGTCATGCATGACACAAACCAAGATTTTTTAAAAAAGGGCTGCAGTTGGCTTCAGGCATGCTCATAACCAAATAAATAATAGCAGCATCATATTAGAAAAAAAAACAAAACTTCTTGCCTTATGGCAAATTACATTTTCTAGCGTTAATCATGACTATAAATGTATCAAGTAACCTTTGTGGAACGCAAATAGGTACATTTACTCAATGTGTATAGTTCTACCTCCTAATTCTATTTCAAACATAATGCGTCAGCGTATTTTCACAATGCAACACGTTGACGATTCCAACTAAACTCTCATTCGTTTCAGCGGGAAACATTACCTCGGTTCGGGGAATGCATTTAAATGCGATGAATCACATGTAATGGGAAGAAAACAAATGTTGCTGTACATTGTTGTACTTCTTAATCCACATGGGATGATTAACAACCAATCGCTGATTTTGATCTGGTCTTTCCAGGTTTGAGAAGGTGACCACCGTGACCAACATCCTGCTGTTAAATCTGGTGATGTCCTCCCTGATCTTCATGAGCAGCCTTCCGTTTCTGGGAGTCTACATGCAGCTCTCCAACTGGATCTTTGGCAAACTTATGTGCAAGATAGTAGGCACTGTCTACTATCTGGGCTTCTACAGTTCTGTCCTTTTTCTTACTCTTTTGACCTTCGACCGCCACCTTGCTGTGGTTTACTCCTTGAGTACATCTCGGATGAGGAACCAAAGCTACGCATTCATCTCCTGCTTTGTGGTGTGGTTGATTAGCAGTTTGGCATGTATTAAGCCTATGATTCTCCACACGACTTTCATTAATTATATTAACAATAACACATACTGTCAAGAATATCCTGGAGAGTTTCCTTCCATAGATGTGTCTCAGGTAAGAATATCTGGGTTTTACCTACAACTTATACTATTCTTTCTTTTCCCCCTGGCAATTATTGTTTACTCCTACGTTAGAATTGCCATCACTGTCATATCATCTAAATTAGTTACCAAGTTCAAGACAGTCAAGCTCGTATTCATCATTGTGCTACTGTTTTTTATTTGCTGGACCCCGTTCAACATTGTGCTCCTGATCCACGGTGGATCCCCAAATTGTGAGCAAGCACAGAAAAGAAGCTATGCCCTTCACATAACACGTAACTTTGCTTACATTTACTTTTGCATCAGTCCCATCTTTTATACTTTTGTTGGTAAAAAGTTCCAGACTTACTTTAGACAGATGATCATGAAACACTTCCCCAAGTCAAAGAAGTATTTGAGAAGCTCTCAATACAGCAGAAGCAATATGTCCACTAAAAGTACAGCATACTAGTTGTAAGAATGATAAGGTTCCTCAAGACTGTTAGATTACATTTTATCAGAAAAATATTTCTTAATAACTGAGTTCAAGAAGGAATCTTTGCTCCACCAAAAACGCTTACAGGTCAATGTGACCCAGCATGTTTAGCCATATAAAAAAAATAAAATAAAAAAAAGGAAACAATTATAATGATTTATTTATTTTTACATTCTTTTTATAAACTGTGACTAAATAAAGACAGAGGAGATATGCTTACGGCATCTAGAAAATGGCAGAAAAAAATGGTTCTGCACGTAAAGGGAATGTTTTAATTTACACATCGGTTGTCATGCTGCCTTATTACTTTCACTTACAAATTGGTTAGTGTGACATTTTGTCCTCTATGATTTAATAGAACTTGGGTGATAAAGTTGAATTTCAGTAACTGAGCTACCAGAGAAAAAGGCTGACAAAAACAAACAAACAAACAAACAAACAAAACAAGGCCAAGAAATTATTATGTTAATAAAACAACAGACTTTGGTAAACAACCATTATTGCAGGACATATTTTTTGGGTGTTAATAAAAACTTGTTGCCCTGTCTGGATACACAGTTTGCCACATAATGGAAGGCATATCGAATAGACAGCATAATGACATTTTTATTAGAATTTTTTGTTGTATTTTTTATTTTTTTTCAAAATCATCATCTGCTCATAGTCTGCTTGTGAATATGTATCATTATCAGTATGTATATATTTTTTTTAATTGTCATTCTGTTCCAATCGTGAACATATTTCAGATATGTAAATGCTGATGTTCACACATATTAATAACTGGAATCCTACTGTATCTTTTAATCCTTTTATTTGTCTCACAATGGAGAATTTTCATTTTTTTGGGTTAATATATTTCCATTTTATACATGAATTATTATTCGTGTTGGTAAAGACAGTCTTCCCGTTGAAGAATTTGGAGTCACAGCACTCAAACGAGAATCCTTTCTTGTGTAAATAATGCTGCTGTTCATCACCTCAACTCTAGTGGCAGTAATATTACCACCTGGCCCCAAGATTAGTTGCGAAAATATATAGCCTACATGACACCGGCAAAAAAAAAAAAAAAAAAAAAAAAAAATTGATGTTACATCTTCAACCATACTGTTGCCTTTCATTTATTACATTCCCATTGTGTAGTCCCAGCATAGGCTCTGATTTAAAACAGAGGTAGATCACCAGCAGAACTACCCTCTAGCCTTCAGTGGCTTTAAATCCCTTCAACTGAGCTTCACAGCATGTATGCTGGCTGGTGATAAACTGCTCGCCTACACTTCTGCCTTCCTCCACTTGTTGAAGAGATAGGGAAACACTGAAATGAAGCTGTCACAAATGAACTACAGCCAAGTATTGCTTGAAAGTAAGAGCTGCCTTGTATTTCACGAGTCCAGTTATTAAAGACACTTGGAGTGGACAGAGGTATTTTTAAGAAAGAAAACACATGCGCGCGCACACACATGCAGCACATCAGTGCTGACGTCACACTTACCATACTGTTTAAAAGTAAAGGTATATGGCCACCAGGGATGCGTGGTGTCACATTTTCAGCACAGCCATGACTCATCACATGTCCACACCATAAACAGAGACTCATGTTTTCAAGCTGTCAGCTAAAAACAAAAATATTAAGGTTTGTTGCACACTGTACTGTCGGTGGAGTTAATCTTGCACACGCGCTACATTTACTGTGTAAGTTTATATACAGATATTGTTAGATTAGGCCTCTTTGGTGTATATGATTAGATAGGTGACTTGAGCTGGGCCGTTATCTTGCTGTGACCTTTCTCTTGCTTGGCTTCCCTTTTCTATGACAATCTTGGCAGACTTATTAGTTGATTTCAGTTAAGGCCATAGGGTCACATATAGTCACATGGGCTATCTCCACAGCTGCATCTTGCTCTTTCTCGTACACTACAAAGGTCTAAATTTATGCCGACCCCACTTTTTGGGGGGACGCGCGATTTTTACATTAACTTTTTATTTTTTATTTTTTACAAATTATTAAAATCCAAATTATATCGGCCGCAGTAGTAAGGGTGTGACTTGAGGCCAAAAGGGTGTGTTAAGGATCTAAATCTATATGAATGGCTTTGTATTAGCCAAGAGGTTAACCAAAAACCAATATGGCAATTACACATTTACGGACATCGCGTAATCAGCTAAAAGTGTTCGAGTCAGCGTGCCCTGATCTGACCATGGGACCAGCTGGAGAGGATCAGCTAGGGACAGGGTCAGCCAGGGTGGAGACCAGCCCACATTATGTTAAATTTGAAGACAATAAGGCCTGCATGTTAGACCATGCCCCTTTTTCTGCCCTTGCCAGTCTCCGGTGATAGCATTCGCGAGGATGGAAAAGCTACCCAGATCTGATCATTGTATGATTCCTGAACTTCCGAGACGGAAAAGAAAACAGACGAGCAAATTCAATCGACTTGTGTGAGTCTTTATTTACATTGTTCACCTTCTTGAAAGATAAAACGAACATGCATTGAGTAAGTCGTTGTTTTGTAAATTGCTAATTGGGCTTATGCCCTAGAGACCGGCAAAACATTCCAACAATATGTAAGGGCAAATTACAACTTTCGTAAGATTCAGTACACCGTCGTGGTTGACAGGTATGATTATCTTTGAGTTTTATTTAATTCAACCTGAAACAAATCTTTCATCTCCGCGAAATGACTCAGGTGATCACCTGGGTGAGATCTCTGGTCAGAGGAGCTAACATGCAAGCAGAGGACTGAGGGCAGAGGAGGTTGAAAAATACCTTAGAGTTAGGGGGTTTTATATCTTGCATGATCATTGCTCACAACACGAGCAGTTTAGGGGGATTTAAAATCATACTGAAATAGTCAGCTGTCATGGCCGTTTCAAAGATCCCACTTTACCAGTATTTAACTTTGGTCTGCAGTAAAAAAAAAAAAAAAAATGCAAACATTAACAGCCAAGTACACTGTTCCCCTGGGCTACAGTCAGTCAACTCCAATAGTAGCCTGTTGGAAGTCGTCCAGCACCTACAGCCATTACTGTGCCAGTCATCTAATCCAGCAGCTCCTGAATTTGTCAGCTGGCCAGCACACACACTTCCAAGTAGTAAACAGCCAGACTGCAACACTAAGCTGTTCCCTTTTTACTGCATGATATTGACTCTACATACCTTCGTTTAGTTTTCCTTTGAGAAAATGTTGTGTATAGTGCTATAGATGTCAATGTGATGTATAACAAAGGTTTAGTGAATATCACTACTATCCTTTTAGTACCATCAGCACCAAATACAAAGTGAAACTTGTATTGAGACACAAGTAAAAGTGCGAACCGAAAAATGTCAATGTTTTTTTTGTTGAGATGGAATAAGTAACAGTTAAATAATGGCAGAACATACAATACACATCCAGTGCTCTTGCCATCTCTGAATCTGAGAATTGTTGCATTATAAATATGACAGTAAGGTCAAAAATATATTTTTCTGGTGAAATAGTCTAGTCTTTCTTTTGGAAGATTTAATGCTTACAAGTATATTGTCACAATCTTCTGTGTCTTGAACGATCTGGGAAACTGCTTTGAAAACAAATTCATGCCTTCAATGTTGGTTGTGGCATACAAACTGCATTATAATTACTTATACCTCACTATGTTGCTTCTAAGAGTACAATAACCAGAATATCACTATCTTCTCAAGCCGTGCGGCACGTAAACCCTTTCTTGATACGCATAAATATCTCCCCAACATTTGCTGTTTCTTTAAGCAGCATTTAAAGCAACTAGCCTTAAGGGTTGCTGTTAGCAGATATGATTCATTAATCAAACTACTGCAAGGCAAGAATAAGATCAGCAAGGTGTTGCAACAAAGTTTCTCCTGCTATCGACTTTGTTGTGGAGTTGTGCAATGTAGATTTAAATGAAAGCTATTCGGATAGTGTGCACCTGGAATAGCAGTAGGCTAATCAGCGCAGGACTGAGCTTGCAAGAGCTGAGATAGAAAATGGCTGCTACGGCGCGGACGACAGAAGATCCTTTGACTCGGTTAGAGGAGAGAGAAGTTGGGAGTGAGGAAGGAATTTTAAAGAACCATGGGATGTCATGCAAACTGAGTGGTCAGACAGTAATACCACGTAATGTCTGCGCTGAATAATAGTCAATTGAGTCTCTTTGTGTGAATGATAGTATGCAGATCATTTGCATTAACCACTGATACCGACCCATTAGAAATGTAATTACTATTTCTTCTCCAAACTCTACTGCCACTGTAGAGAAACACTTTCTGTTCGGAATGTCAGCTTGCCCCTAACTCTTTTCACGCATGACAGGAGGAAGAAAGAAAATAAGAAAGAGGACTTAAGTACTTGCCAAAAACTTTACTCCCATTGAGATGGGCCAGAAGAAAGAGATCCCTCTCGTTTCACCTTCATGCTGTGTTTCATTTTTACTTTTTAATAGAAGTGTCAAGAAAACTCTCCGGGGTCATCCATTTGAGGGGAATGAGAATTAATTGGAGGATTAGAGCTACTTTCACCCTGCACACAGCCTTTGCTGATAACATGCCTTTAGGGAGTGCAGCGCTTTGGCTGAGTGACTGACTGACTGACTGACTTTTGGGCGCACGTGGTTCCATATCAAGATTCAACTTCTGCTTCATCTTTCAGATCTCCTGTTCAATGTAAAGCCACCTGGAGAACAATGGGTATGGTATTAGAAATGAGCATAGCATCTCCCCCATCCATTCCCTCATAACCTTTCTTTCTTAAATAGCAGGTAGAAGCTGCAGGCAAAGCTTTTGCATCTTTTTGGCTTGAAAGGCACACTTCATGTCTGTGTTCCAAACATCTCAGAAATGAGAAGGGGGTTTATGACTGAAGCTGACAGTGAATCTTGCATTTACTGTTGCCTACATAGTTGGATACAGCCATGCCCATTTTTCACTGCAGTTTCAACTTGGCTCCTGACCAAGGTTACAGTAGTTTTATATTTTTCATTTGCTTTTTCAAAGAACATTTGAATTATTTATGTGTTTATTTATTTTCAGATTTTCTAGTTTATATGATTTGAAATGCTGCGTCTTTCTCCCTAATACCAGGTATTTTTCATTTGTTCAAATTCCATAATTATGATACCCAAAAAAAGGTAACTATATTCCGTCACAGTTAAAGTTGGGATAACTTGGCAGGATTACAATATCAATTCGACCTGAGCCTTTCAAGATAGCGAGCGGAGAAACCTTGTCCAGAGTTAGCGGTGCAACAACTGGATAAATTATCACCGTATAGCTCAACGGGCAACCGTGACTCCAGCCGCATATTGGGAGCAAACATTTCTGCAATTCTGGCTATGACGGCTCACATTAGCTTTAAAGTCACGTTGATGAGAACCAGTCATGTTGAGCTTCACCATATTACAATATAACACCGTATTACCAATAAAAACTGTTAAATTTGTCAACGGGATTAAAAAAAAAAAAATGTGGTTCAGATCATAATCATGTGTGCATGTTTGTGTGACTTTAAGCAATCACTCACTGCAAAGAGTGCCTTGAAAGATTGCTCTGTTCTTTTTTCCATTTCACTCATTATAACACACAATGTGTCATGTGGATAGGTTCATGTTCCGTTTCTCAAGTTGCCTTGAGTAAGTCATCATCACACAGCTCCTGGTCATAAATAATGTAAAGAGTATGACAGTGCAATCAACACTCTTTGATCCCACAGCATCATACCTCATGCTTTGAGTTCTTCACTCGGTGGTGCTTTCTCATACGTCCAACCAAAATGAACCCTTCAGGGATTTATAGAGTTGTGGCTAACATGGGCCAGATTTCACTGGCTTGATTTCAGCAAGACAAGAAAAATAAAATATAAAGTATTTATATTTGTAAATATATAGCATTGTACAGCGTAAGTATTATTATTGTTATAATATATTTTTTTTGGTAATGACAGCTTGATGTGCCACTTATTATATGCCTAGCGTTAATGCTACAGCTAATCTGTGCATCCAATAAAACTGCGAGGCTGTTTACCTTTCAGCTTTGCATAGTGTTTAAGATAGTGTAGTCCGACAAACTGATGCTTGATCTTTACCCTTCCGAACTGTTAAGTAGGGGGCGGATAAAATAATTGTGGGTGGTTATTATGTAAATAAGCAACATTTCACTCAATTTCAGAAACACGGATGATGAGTGGGCAAGCACGCCTGAGACCCAACTATTTGCACCCAAGCAATTCACGAGTCAATTTCTCATAATACGACCTTCCTTAAAACATATTGAGCATATTGATTTGTGTACCGTTACACTACAACTGGATACAATACAATACAAGACATTGATGAAGACACACTATACAGTAGAAGACCATCATCATTACATACTGTAGTTTTAGACTCCATCATAACAAAAGCTAAATACACACTCCCACAAAATACAACATCTGACATTTACATTTTTGATTCAACAACTTCTAACTGCACAACTGGACACATTGAGCATCCCGCAGTTTTCCATTTCTTTTAGCGGTGCTTTATTTATTGCCTGAAACTACGTTTGTATCCTTAAAAGGTTCAGTTTTTCTGCTTCACTAGCTCATAAATATTGTTATATATAGCTCAAGGCTTCTTTGCCCTCTTAGTAGTGCTTCTTACCACATTGCAGAGCCATTTCTCTATCTTTTGGGGTAGCAGACAGAATTGACAATGAGGCAATGTGAGATGAATTGTTTTTGCCTCCGGTGTTGTGACTCAAAGGAAAGGCCCGAACCAGACCACTAAATGTTCTTGTTTCACTAAAATGTAGTAGAAGCGATGTAAATTGGGAGAAAACAGAGGAAACTGATTGGCTCAAAATATTAATAGTATACTCTTACTATATATGAGTACTGTTCAGCCAATATATTTGAAAAAAAAATCGGCTTTGTATTTAAGTGTTTACAGTTAGTGTCACCACCAATGAAGCGAATTGCAAAAATTTTAAAAGCAAGTGACTAAACAGTTGCCCTTGGGTACCCTTGCTTCCCTTTGATGGCAAATAACAGCTCTAGTCTCTGAGGATAAAGGGTGTACTGTAGAGCGATGATTTCTAACCAGGGTGCCCTAGTTTGCTGTAAGAGATAATCACGGGGGATGGGGGAAAATATACAAGTTTTACTTCATTTACCCCAAAATTGTATTTATTAATTACAAATCTTTATTGGGCCCAGCAATGTAGAGTGACAGGCAGAGCGATTAAAGTCGTTTTATGATTAAAATAAATACTCACTCCAGAAAAGCCTTAAAAACTTGGCCAAATTTTCATATTAAAAAAAGCCCAAGTATATAAAATTAGGCTTCAAAATCATGAGAAATCAAGCCTTTCTCTCCACTCTCAAATGCTGTGGGCGTAAACATTACTACTGCATTTTAGCTTGCATGGTCCCAAATAAAAGTAAACATAAATAAATACATAAAATCTGGAAAAGTGAAATACTGAAAAACAATCCTTGGTCGCCATAACTGAATACTAAATAGTTCTCTTTGCTTGTTTTCATCAGTTATCGTTAAACATGTATAATGTATTTAGAAACACATCTCTGAATTGTCTTAACCTATTCTATGAGTATAGTATAGCTTTGTTATCATTAAATAGGTTCAGACTTACTGAGTAAGTACATTTATGAACAAATTGAGGCAAGATCATCATTATGACATTATTTTTGTTTGGTGGGGTGCCATGAGATTTTTCTCATGCAAAATGGGTGCCTTGGATCAAAGTTTGTGAAACACTGCTGTGGATAATAGATGGATTGGGTGGTTTGCTGTACTGCACTAAAAGAGCAGAGGCATTGATGAGGCAAATGGCAAACAGTTGCCCAAACAAAATAACAACACACTGGGGAGGAGACTGCTGTGAAGCAAAACAAACAGAACAACTTTGAATATGAATCTAAAATGAAAATAAAACAACTTTTTCTGCATTGTGATTAGAGAACAGTGACACCCAAATGGTTGAGTGGCAATTTAAAATGAGAATATAGCTGGTTCAGTCCTAAGGTGGTTAGTACAACATAAGTCCCCAAAGATCCCAAAACATTCCAATGGGCGCCAATTATACGCATATTTTCACTATTCGCAGGCCAGCATGTATTTTGTCCAAATTGAAAATGGCATTTTATATATTCATGTTGAGTTGATGCCAAACTCTGTTACTCGTGACGTCACATGTAACTCAGACTTCATTAGTTCCATTGGCTGGTTCGGGCGAAAAACATCACCCTAATGAAACGTCATTGTGTTCATCTACTGTAATGTGATTGTAAATTAATGGAAGTGACTCAAATGAAATGAAATAATTACAAGCAATGTGCTTATCCTAATGTAACAAACAGATGTTTATCCATCATTTCACCTGCGAGAAGCATTTCCGTATGCTGCTGGGGGCTTGGAGTTTGAACGTGCCGGTTGCAAACAACTGCAGTCATTGTAATGGTGCTGTAAGTTATAGATTTGGAATCATTTCAGAACATGGCATGATTGACTTGAGCACGAATGGCAGAATATGGCCTTGTGTACGATATGACCCATGCTATTGGGTCACATGAGTTGTTACAACAGCGTGCTTCAGAACAATTGCTGTGCAACTAATTTAAAATGGGCTACGAAGGTTTCGGATATGTATTCCCATTACACAGAAAACTAAATTGCTTAAGTTTACTCAAAGCCCATTCAGGGATTTGGTATTCCACTTGTATCTGCTTCTGTAATAAGAAACGTGTGGAATCTCAAAAAGCATATCTTTGTTGTTATGCAGAGAACAAGATCTTAATTAGACTATCTGCTTGAAAGCTTGTCCAACCGTAATGAACATAGTGATAATATGCAAAATAAATAACACAACTGAAAGTTATCTGAGGACAGTTGTTTGGCTTGTCTAAGGACACTGAGCTTTTTCCTGTTTGTGGCACTTTTAAATATTTGCAAATTACAGTTCAAACAAGTCCAACATTAGTATGCAGGAAGCTGTGTTTGGGAGGCCATTTAGCCACATTTCAAGCTACCTTAATGGGATGTTTAAGGTATCCTATTTAAATAACTGTGAGGCACTGCATGGGAATATTGATCCACTAAACCACACAGAATAAATCTTACTACAATAAAACTACATATTTATTTGTCATGATTCACTCTGAATTTTCATTGTTTCCCTGTGAGCTCACTTCCCTCTCTGTGTTTCTTCTTTTCTCAGTACCACCCGCAATGGGTGAGAATTTATGATGTAGAGAAACCATATATTTAAAAAGAACTTTTATATACAGTAGTTTTACCTCTCCCACACACTTAAACTTTTCCCTTAGTATTCCCTAGCGTTCTCACGCTCACTCGCACAGTTCCCCTAATAAGATGTGTGCTTGCTTCAAGCTGTTTCTTTGTCACTCCTAGTTTTAAACTTACTGTAAAACCAACACACATAAGAGGATTGAACATTGAGTTGAATTAAACATCCAAATGTTCAACCAAATCATGGAATTTTGTTTAACAAATGCCCGCTAGCTTAATGCTAACATGGTAAAACGTCCTTTAACGAGCTAACATAAATTAGCATGGATGTTAAGGTCATTCTTAGCTTTCAGATAGCTGCCACTGCAACACATGGAGAAATTCTCATAGACATACAGTATATTCTCTCTGACATTATATTAAAACAGCAAAACATGGTGATGTATCACGCAAAAAAGGTTCACTGCTTCACTTCCAGTAGACCTCTGTGCTGCCTGCCATGTTGCATCTGTCTGTTATGACTCTCGGGAATGACAATGAATTATACAAAATATATGACAATATACGTCATTTCACTATGTGTAATAAAATACTTTTTAGTTCGTTCCTATATTGTGAACATACTGCGTTTAACACTGTGGCTTCAGCTCTTCTAAATGCCTCTTACATTCTGATTTATATCTTTTTTTGTAATTTTGTACTTGTCAAGCCAACTTAATCAATACTGCTGAGGTTTTATCTGCATTTGTACATCGCTGGTTTGTTCATGCGGTAATTGAAAGAGTCGATCCAATTTAGGTTCAACAACAGATCCGTAATGAATGTAGCTCTTCAATGATTACAGAAAAGACTGTGGCGCATTATGCTGAATATTGAAGTCTCTGGTATGTTTTCTGTGCAGAACTGTTTCTCTTTCTCTCTAATTTACTAAGTGCCTTAATGGGAAATTACTTTGGCTTTATAGCAAGGTTGTCATTACCCAGAGTCTAACTGAGATTAAAGTTGCACTCAAAAAACATTCATGACTTGTCATAAACCATTACACTGACCAGAAATATCGGCGTATATGTATGCTGTAAATCTAAACAACGACGAAAGCAGAGACAATTGAATACTTTCTAAATATGGCCAAGTGATTGGGATGTAATGGTAATTATTTGTTATTGTTTACTTTGTGGAGTTTACATGCAATTTGGGCAATTGCATTGATTAATGTGTTTTACCCGAATGTAAACATATACACACACACACACGTGATGAATTGAAATCAAGTGGGCACTTGGACCTGCAGTGTAAATCCAGCCTAAAACGTGTACATGTGTGTCTCTAAATATGGGTTAATTTGACATAATCTGCAGGCTCAATGGGCATGAGATGAGGCATTAACCTTACTAGTTAATGCCTCATCTACTCTGCCTCAATTACATTGATTCCGTTTCACTCAGAAACACACATCTGCGTTTTCTAAAATACGAGAGAATTTTGGCATTAGATTTTGGCCTGGGAGTAGTGGAATACATGGATGTCTTTTGTGTCTTTATACTTGAACATTGTAAATGAAAAAGCTATTGACTGCAGCATCGCAGGAGTTCATGTCTCAGGGTTTAAAGAGGCTTCCCCTCCTCTAGTGGAAAATCGTCATGAACACAGTAGGCTAGGCAACATGTGTAAGATCGCTCAGGGCATTAATGTGTATACACGACTCGGAGCTTCTTGTTTCTCTTCAGGCTCATGTTGGAATCGAGTCTCCCAGACGTGTCTCAAAGAAAGCACATCATCAGTCCAATTAAACATGCAGCACACAGACATAGATTCTTGCTGGCCTTTTGCGAGAACTCAGGAGGAAGCCGGAGCTCTTATGAGACACTAAGAACCAGATTATGTGAGCTAAGTGGCAATAGCATGTCTGAGCAGCCACTCTTGAAGGCAGAGTGGAAAGATGGAGGTCACAAGCCGGTAAGAAGCCATGGTCAAGTATGAACATGTGGACACACTTGCATATATTTGGACCTCTCAATTTCAAGTCTGTCTTTTGTTCTACTTCTTTTTTATTTTTACTGAATAAAAAGGTTTCGAGATTTCTGCACCGCCACTTTGCCAAAAATAGTTAACAGGCTCATGCAAAAACGACACAATTTGTTGTTACGGGAGGATCCTACTGTTACGGTCCACTTGCATTGGGGCACAAGTGTTCTACCAGACTTACAAAATGATGCTGTATAGCCGTGCTCGTTCAAGGATTAAAAATATTTGTTGCATACAAAAATCGTTCCGTTTACAGTTCAGTACAGAGTCCTCGTATACACTGCGGTACATTCTGTTTCAATATTTTCCACAGGGGTAACTAACAATAATTTTGAGTACTTTGATATCCTTCCTAGTATCTAAATAGCGGCATCCATCTTGTTTCCCTCCGTGCTTTCATCACTCACATCTCCCTACATCATTCCCTCATATCTCTGAGTCTCATCAGCCAGTAGGTCGTCTGAAGTGTGTCGACCAGCACTTGGGGCTACAGACACTTCAATTCCTCTGGCAGAGTAATTATTTGGCTCTTTTATTGTGGGATGTGTTGCTGACGATTGGCCTGGGGCAAAACAAATATATCTTTTTGCCACAAAATTTCTTGGACTTGCCGCCACAGCCACTTGCTGCTTTGAACATATTTATTTATTTCTCACCTCAGGTAAAAAAAAAAAAAAAAAAAGAGATGGTCGCATTCACTCAGACTGTCAAGGTCTGCTCCATATTTAAATTATATTTGGCCCGTATATTCTTGCAATAAAGGAACCGCCTAAAACGGTTGCTTGTGGACATTCAATTTTAATAACAACATTCATAAGAATGCGTGAGTGTCATGAATGGATAATAGACATTTTTTGAAGTCGGGTTCGTCTTCCGTGTGCATGTATTATATGTTTGAGGAAGAGAGACCGGTCAGATATAATTTCAAAAAGTTAATTAATTTATGGTGTGCCCCTAATCTGTGTTTAAATATTACGTGCGTTAAGGAGGCTTTTGCATTAATTGGTTCTTAATGTGTTAGCTCAAGAGCCCCAATATTCCATTATGGTCTACTTCGCAGCTGTATCTCATTAAAGACGATGAGCAATGAACATTTTAAATGTAATGGCTTATGAATGAATTAAGAATGAATAAATGGAGCTTAAATTTGTTTTTGCCTTAAAACAAATCATCTGTGTAACTTTAACTACTTTGTATACCATTCAGCCTGTCGCTTAAAGTCTCCAGAGATTGACTTCAAACCACTTGTGATCCTCAACAGGACAATTGCTAGAAAATGGATGAACGTTTAACTCCTTTGGAACAAAGAGGTCAAACGTAATCACTTCAGGGATGTTGGTCAACCTCTGATTTATTTGTAGCTTGTGACATTTTTTCCCAAAAGGACAACATTGAAATTGAAATATATAAAACAGATAGAAAAGAGGGCACACTATTATTAGAGCGGGATTTTATTTCTTACTGCAGAAGGATAAAACTACAGGGAAATTATTAACTCAGTTTATGTTTAAAAATTTGCGGGGTTTCTTTTTTTTCCGCCTCCTTTTTATAACGTTGAAAATAAAGTTTTACTGCACAAACCTATGTGGCCTTGCCTATCAATCCTTTTCTTTTTTCTTTGGATGGCTTTCTGGGCAGCAATGTCATCAACTTTGTTCCAGACATAAATATCTCACATGCGAGGATATATTGCATTATAATATTTTATACTGGTAACTGTGGTTACTTGGGAGATAAATCCTCATCATTTCCTTAACCAGGATCACCAATGTCCTTGCATAAAAACACATGACTTTTGATGAAAAAAGCAAGATAAGTGGAAATGATATGATGAATTGAATTTGTGTTACATGGGGATTGCATGTGTTCCGTTTTCCCTGCATTTTAGTTTAGCTCAATATGGAATTGTATTTTAATCATGACCTTAGGGCAAACGTTCTTTTGAAATTCACACAATTTGGTTGACCAGCGTCACAGAATGTAAAAATTCCCAAAGTATTCATCTAAAATGACTTTGGCAATGTTTTTTTTAATGCATGAATTGCCATTGACAAATGTACTTGTCTTGTCACAGTCCAGCCATTCAAACCCAGGAATTTATCTATATTTTTTTTCCGAATTTTTACAAATGTTTGGGTGAAAGAGGGTCTGAAAATGTCTGGCAGTGAATGACTTAAAGAAACTCCATGTGTTGAAATATTTCAACAAATTATTGCAAAACGTATTATGAGTGCTAACTAACGACACTTAACAATACATCACTAGTAAGTAGGGTTGTAACGATTAATCGAAAAATTTAAAATCGATTCACCCCAATTAATCATTCATCGAAAATTGAGTTGATTAAATTCACCTAGAAAATTATGTCTTGAAACGTTTTTTTCATTCCAGATGCATAGCACATTTAGTGTGTAGTGTGAATGTGTAAATCAAATTATGATTTTGCGCCAAACATCAGTGCGTAGTGCGTTTGTGGATGGCTGCAGAACTACACTAGTGCACAAAATAGAATCGAATCGAAAAGCGCCCGTAATTGTCACCCCTCTCGTATTATATACAACAGTGCGCAAGAGCTCACAATGTCGTGCATGCCAACTGAGATGAAATGCCGCTTTAAAGTACAACAGCACGGCGTGGGTCAAAACTGTTAGTGCTGAAACATTTTTTCAAAGTCACGACCAAACTACAAGGTATACAACTGAGAAAAATGAACACTAAGCATCTCTAATGGTGTTTACTGCTGTGTTGGCACATTATTGTAAGCAGGTATCTTATTTTAGCCTCTTTAACAATTGTTTCCTCCTATTCCTCAATGTCACAGAATTTGTCAAACACGCAACAGGCTGTAATTGCAGTGAGTATTTTAGTGATGTGGCAGTCATATACTTCTTCATGAGGTATTGCCATCTTCCCTTCAAATGTCCAAATACTCTCTCCAGAGTCATTCCAGCCCTGCTGAGGTGGTTGTTGGAAGCCAGCTGGGCAGGGGTAATTTGATGGTTTTCAGGCTATGGCTTCATCAACCGCGGTCGTTATGGATGGGCTGCATCACATGTTGCATGTTAATGCCTTAGAACCTCCGTGACATCAGGCAACGCAATAACATTAGGCCAAAAATAAAAAAATAAACATGAGAATAGTGCATCAGTGATTATTGGAAAATGTGTTCTTACGTTGGGTTTTTCATGTGATACATTTATTTTCTGCAAAAGAAGTAAACCTGCCTAAAAACGGGTGAGATTTTATATGTGGACAATCATTGGAGATTTGTCGCTGTTGTTCACACTACGAACTCAACGTACATAAAGCACAATTTATGTGACACAGGCTAGTGGGAGACAAGTAAGGAGGATTGAATCAAAGAAGTCCAGCGGTCTTGCATAATGTGCTGTTGTTCTTCAAGGAAAAACAACATCCATTGAGGACCGAAACCATTCCAACACTTTTTTGGAGGGCAGTGTACCTATTGTAATTCATATATGACCCCTAATATGTTGGAACGATGGCCCATTCGATAAACTGGAGGCTCGCGTGTGAGTTACTAGGAGAGAACATATGGCTTCTGGACTTTACTGGCAACAGTCTGAATTACCCAAAGCAGATGGCATGCACAATAAATAAACATGAAAAAAAACTAAACAGAAAATACTCTGCTGACCACATTGCACATTTTATGAGCGAGACCTTCCACCCCAGATGCCCCCTGAACATAGAAAGGGCACAGCACATATGGACCTAATTAATGGAAGCTTCTATGAATATGAAAACATATTTGGCAACCATTTAGTAAAGCGAAACCAGAACTATTGTTTAAATGATTCGCGATAAGTTAAATACATTGATTTTTTTTTTTTTTTTTGTTCATCCAAGACTCTAGCTACACAGTGTGGAGCATTTGCAATCCCGCAATTAGAGCCAATTCAACACCTTGGAGACACAATTATGAGTCCGTGAAGTTTTGTGGTGAAAAGCAAAGTCTCGTAATTTTTAAGCTCACCAATACAGCCATATCATTTCGTTGAAGGTATGGGTTGACATACATATATAAATATATGTATACATATATATATATAAATAATAATAATAACGATACAATGTACTTTATCGTCACAGCTGGTGGTTTTATGATCTTTTATTCCTTACCTTCCAATCCAGATTTCCATTAAATGCCACGTGGCAGAAGCTATCAGTATAAATTTTTTTTTTTTTATATTCCTATCTCGAATAATTTCCGAATTTAATTCCTATTTATTCCATAATAGCTCAATGGCGCATATGTTAGGAAAAAAAACATTCAACTTTTATTACAATGACTGTCCTCTCCAAGGCCTCTACACAAAGGGTCTTTGTCTCTTGAAATATCATTAACAAATCTGTCTAAATCTTGAAAAAGTGAGAACTCCCCATCAGAAAACCAGTCAGTATTTCGTGTAACCACCATCGCCTCAGTGGGGCACGTCTCCTTAGCACAGAGTTAATCAGGCTTTCGATTGTGCCCTGTGCCCTTCAATAGCTGCTCCATTTGGTTCGTTAAGGTGAGTGTTAGATTTAAAAGGCCGTGGTTCAAAATCTCGCTCCCTCTCACACCTTTTAGCTCTGAGCCCCAGTACCAGACTTTTTCAGACCCTCTGTGAAGTGACATATGAATATGTCATTGGGATGGAATGAGTTAAGGTAGGCTATAGACCCTGATGGGAGGCCGGCTATGTATGCACGTGTTCGCTCACTCAACAAGAGGAATGGACTCACTCAAGCTCATTAGTACAGAGACTCATATGCTATATATAGTGAAGTGTACAGTAGATGGGCTCTTTAAGAGACATTTGGGAGGCGAGGCAGGTCTCTAATGAAGCCATGCACATCATACTCGGAGACAGAGGTCAGAGAGACAGAGAGGCAGAGTCAAGGCGACAATTTGAGAGCAAGAAAATGTCAGGAATGACTCAAAGCAGGAAGAATCACTTTGTATCACCGATGACACAGTGCCCTGTGAGGACAAAATAATTGTCTTCTCACAGAGTTTTGACTTTGTATATACAAAAGCAAGTGTCATACTTTAATCATGGTGTATGAATTTGGGCTTGTCTTCATTTCTTTCATAAGTCACTTGTTATTGTTGTCAGCAATGCATAATGTGTTTTCCATAATTGTGTGGCATTATTGTAAGTGATTTAAGCATCGGCCATTTAACCCTCAGCTTTGCCAAGGTGACATATTAAGTTTTGACACTGCTGATATGCCATTAGATTTTGCTTACACTTTAAAATGCTTCGTTTTACTGCAAGGAAGGAAAGGTCTCTCCTGTATGATCTATCGCCGAAGAAGAACAAAAAGACATTCTGGTGGTCCTAAATGACGGAGTGGGTGGCCTGGCCGCTGGCGAATGACGAATGGCGGACCGGGCAAAATACAAAATAATTTTAACTGTCCACCAAAATTTCTTGGGAAGCAGAATAATTGAAGTCACAGAAAAACCCAAGCCTACTGTTTCTGAGAATCACTTCTTTTCTAAAAACAGTGCATGAAGTTTATCGGCTGCTCGGCAATAAGTGATGCGACTCAAATTCTGGATCTAGGTCTTCTGGTAGGCTGCTTGAACATATGCTACACAGGGATGACTCGATTATCCCAAAACAAAACACCGGAAAGCAGTGAGAGAACTATGACACTCCGGAATGAATTATCCATGAAGTTGTCACAACAGACCACCATTTTCTTATGCCACACACCGATGAAATATGAATTAGAGAAGGTTTAACCTCAATCAAAAAAACTTTACCCAAAATTAGCCTTAACAACTGAACCAAAACTCTCTAGTCATATAGCCCAATCATTATGAATTCATAGCAAGGGAGTCTATAAAAAATTAAAAAGGAGGCAAATGATGAAAAAGAGCGACTAAAGGAGACATTGCAGATTGTTTTCAGACTCCACTGCCAATAGATGTCACCTCTGAAGCCAAGAAAAGCAATGTCATTAGTGGCAAACCACTGGAAAGGATTACAATTTTGCTCTGCTCTATTAGATCAGATTTGTATTCACTTGCCACTGTTTTGTGTACCCTACACGGCAAGTTTGTATTTTGTCCATTTCCACCAGTTCTCTATCAAGGCAAATACATTTAAAGACTGTAATTATTGCATGAACACAAAACAAAATGTATGATGCTTGGGTGAAGACATCAAATAAATAGCTTAAAGGGGGGAATAAATTGTGTTCGTAGAAGCCATATCTGTGATGGAATATATACAATATGCACACAGACTGTACGGCAACTTTTATCTCATGCATTAATCATGTAAGAATACAACTTTATTTTCTTGCAGTGTCTGACTCCTTGATTCGGAGGCAACTGCCCCCTCTTCTTATTCCGACATGTCTTGTTCTCCTGTGCATGTGTGCGTATGTTTAAATTAAAGTGCAGTGACATTCAAAGTGTTCAGCGATAGGGGCCATCAGTGGTACCTTTTTTTTTTTTTTTTTTGGTAAACCACAGAACCATGCTACGCTTATCTCAACACCGACTTGGGACTGTGCAAATGTAAACACTATTATGCCTTTGGCTCACAGATGACAATGGATTCCAACCTTGCCGGCTCGGCAGGGAAAAACAGTAATTTGGTGGTTTATTAAGAAACTGTTGAAGGATGCTAGTCCGAGCGGCGTGTTGGAGCTCAGCTATTGAATGGAAATAATGGTCAAGCGGAACCAGGAAGGTCTTTTCCCAGCAAAATGCCGCATGAATATACTACCGTATATAGTAGATCTAGATATGTGCATTGACACCTGCTGAGTAAAAGCTGGAGGACGCGGGATCATAAATTATGCAGTGAGCCCTTGAAACTCAGTGTGACGGCAAAAAAAAAAAAAAAAAAAATACAAGAACGCATCTAGTGGTAAAAGCGCAATATTTTTATGAACACGCCAGTAATCCCTTCTTCTCATTGGACTACAATCTTGGCAAACAATCACGCAATTTATTCCTAGAAATAAATTGGAAAAGCATTCAACATTCAAAACAATTCCTCCCCTAGGACATAATGAAACATTGACTTTTTAATTGCTTGTATGCAATAGTTGGGTCTTTGGAGTAGCTGTGCAAATTACAGAAAGCTACAACAAATATTCACTATTCTAACAGTGGTTGCTCAAAGGAACACATTTTGAGCAATTGCAAAGAATTCAGTGACAAAAACACGAGTCACCTAAAAATAATGTTGTAGGTGCAATATAGCTGAATGAATGAAATCCAGGAAGTAATTTATGAGGCAGGTATCGTAATTTATTGTAGGCAAATGACGTCACTGATGACATACGAAGCCTAGGCTAGGCTAATTTAGAAATGATTGTAGTATGCTAGTCTTCAGGCTAAAATCAATCGACCTGTTGAAATGTAAATCACGGCCACGTTGCGTTTCCCTTTCAAGACGTTTATCTTACAAAACACGTTTGGGTTTTTTTCGACTAAAAGGCCACACGCATTCAAGCTATGGTGGTAAAGAAGAAAGCTGAAATCATCATTCAAGCCATACCCTGATTTTTCACTTACCTTGGTAAACAAAAAAAAAAAAAAAACGGAGGATCGTGTAACATCATAGCGAATGGGTCTATTAATGTATGTGCTTGACAAAAAAAAAAAAAAAGGTGACGAAAACACAGCACAACAAAGAATCTTGTAGGGAATACTTTGCTGATGGCTGAAGTAGACAAACCAGTAGTTATCTGTAGTTTTTTCAAGATTATTATTTCCTGCATGTGATCATGAATGATGCTTTGAGGGACTGAAAAACATGGTTCTATGACAGCAATTTGGGGTGGCTGAATGGAGAGAAAACATGAAAAATATCATGGTGCACAAATGGGATGGTTTCAATGCAAGAATCTATAAATATCAAACACAGGAGGAAGAGTGGGCCGGGTTGTAGAAAGGCTAGGTAGACAAAAGAATAAAATGAACTGAGGGGAAGAGGTAAACAGAGGCAGTATGATACATAGTTTTGGAAAAAAGTGGCCTCAAATTGAACTGCAAGAATTATGACCACCCAGAGGAATTCCGTCAAATGATCCCTGGAGCGGGTAACTGTATTAAGATTTCAGGTCTGATACAACACAACTGACGTGGACATTACTAAAATAATCAATATAATTGACATCTTCATCAAATTAACACTGAAAATCCTCTTTTTGTCATAAAGTGAGACAATACGAGACAGAACTTACATGAGAGACGGTAGAGGTGGAGGGTGGGGTGCCACATAAATGCTGTGCAGGGAAAGCGGGATGGTGAGAGGGAGGATTGATTGTTGCCCTGAAGCCCAGGAAACCATCATGCGGCTACAGCAATCATGACCTCCTGCAGAAGATTTTATAACATGTGTTATCAGCTGTTAAAAAGAACTCCATTTTGCTGCTGAGGCATCTTTCAAAGCTCTGCGCGCAATTGCATACAAATGAACTTTTAAAGCAGCTCATTCATTGTGTTGCAGTCTCGGGCCATGTTAAGAATTTCCATTCAGTACGTTTATGAAATATTTGTTTGTGGGGCACTTTTAATTGTTTCAAATAGTTAAATGCTAACCTCGGTCCAGCAATTCCCATTCGGTTTAATTTCTGTTCATTTTCCAATGATGTGGGTAAATGAAAATAAAGTAATGACCATGAACTCTTGATGGGGAAAATAAACACAACAGAAACCAAAGTAGAGTGTAGCAGAGAATTCAAAAGTTAGAAATTGTATTTAATGGAGCAGTTTTGGAGCAACTTTGTAATTTTGTGGAACAATGGTTCTTGACTTAGGAGCAATGTTTAGACGCACAAGTAGCCACCTGAAGCTCGTTACCAGCTAGCTGCTAGTTGATTGGTTGATTCTCGGTTTTGCTGTTCAATGTTTTGATGAGATGCAAAATGCAAATCTTGCCTCGCAAACCGTGACTCGAAAACGCTTATTTGGAGCCTTCCATAGGATTGACAGTGCATGAATTAGATGACTAACATTTACAGAAAAAAAATGGATTTCTATGGCATTAACAAGTCTGAGGGAAACTCCCTGATTTTAAGCCAGGCTCACACTTCAGTGAGTCACGTCTCTTTCTGTGGCTGTGCCCACATTTTGCATGGTGAATGTGACAGAAATCTGGACGGCAAGAATGTGCGTAGCTGGAACGTGCACAAGTAAGGAAAATATGTCCCCAAAAGAATGTTACCTTCTGTTTTGTCGTTCCAAAAACATATTTCATTCTTCTTTCCGGCAATCTCAGCCTGATCCTTTTATTTTTTTTTTTTAATTAGCCTATTTTCTTTAAGAAGCACATGGAATCACAAATGGGTCTTGATGAGCAGGAGATAACTGGAATTTGATGTTTTTATGCAAAGTGTAAGCTCACCTTCAGTGCATTGCACTCCTTTGAAGTTTTACCATTCAGTATCCCAGAGGAAGAGAACTGTTTGTTTCAAGTTTATTTTCATAAGAATGCACTGCAATGCAAATTAATTTCATCAAAAGACTGCAAGCCGTAGCCATTAAGTGATGATAAAAATAAAGACGTTAAGGTGAGCCACTCAGATGTGGCTGCCAGCTATTTGGCCAAACCTGTCTCAAAATAATATCACTGGCAGACATGATTCACTTTGTTCAGACGAATTTTTCGGTATAGCAGATCTACAATCTGCAACTTTTGTTTTGTGGCGACGGTGTGTTGCCAACTTCTCAGCAAGGAACACTGCTATTGGCTGTCCTAAAATACAAATTACATTAGTAAATTAGTGTGCACATGTGCATATATAGACAGAGATATAGATGTATATATATATATATATATATATATATATATATATATATATATATATATATATATATATATATATATATATATATTTTAGTGCTGTCAAGCGATTTCTTTTTCAACTAATTAATCGCAAAATTTTCCATAATTGGTCACGATTAATCGCATTTTTCAACAACAGTTTTTACGAAGCTTGGAACCGATATTTACTTGAGTAAAATTTGGGAATTAATGCGAAAAAAAAATAAAACTATATTTTTATTCAAAGACTGTTCTAATAGCTTTCTTTGATCCTTGAATACAATTATTTTCTAACTTATATGGTATTTGAATTTAGCTTTGCAAAGTGTGCAAAATATTTTGGATTTCTCCGATGAGGCGTCAAGCAACTTTTTAAAGTAAAACTACATAAATGTCCGTCTTTGCAACAGTGACTCTCCTCTAAGTTTGGCTGCACAATGAGCAGAGGTCAGCTGCAACAGGAAGTAAATAAAACTGAGTTAACTGAGTATAAAATTTAAATTAATCTCCATAGTTAATGCTTTAACTTTGACAGCCCTAATATATATACACACACATTTTGCTGGGTAGGGAAATTATAGATTTTAGACACGTCACAAATGTGTGTCTTATTCCTGGTCATGGCCATTGGTTTCTCAAAAGTTTTAAGCATTCAACACATTTAAAACAGACCACAAGGGACACTTAGTACAAACATTCTTATTGGGGCAAATTAGCAGATAACAGCAAGATTTTGCAGTGGACACAGATGTGCGTTTGTGTTCTTACATAGTGATGGGTCGGTGACAGACATAAATCAATAAGGCATTAATGGTATGGTGTTATGTGGCAGCTGAGTACACCATCCATCATGCTGACTGCTTTCTTCAGCATGCAGTCTTATCTTACCTGCAGACTGAGTAGGGAGACAATGCCTTCAAAGGAAACTCTGCATCCTTGTGTGTGTGTGTGTGGGTGCGTGAGAGCGAGTAAATGTGAGAGAGGTATGCCAGGAGCGACAGAAGAAAACGGCAAGCAGGTAGATAGACTTAATTCCTTGGAGGGTTTGAATGAATGCTGACTGCAGGAAACGAAATGCCTGTGAAAGTTATATTCTGGTGAGAAGCTTGCTCCGGGCCGTCATGCAGATGGACACACACGCAGGCATACACACCAAACACCTCATATTTAAGTACAGGCACATAGTCACTTCTTATAGTCCTCACACATAAAGGGATCTTCAGACTTGCATTCCCGCTCTTCCTCTCTCACCGAAAGCACAGGGAGATGAAACATTTCCAGCAAAAAAAGCTTTCATCATCGAGGTGCACGTGTGGGCTTGTGGGTATGTTTGTATAAAAATGGCTCTATTAAAAAAATAAAATAAAATAAAAAAACAGACTGCGCGTCTTTGTTAGCAGAGTTGTGTAGCTGACCCTTGCGGCGTCTTTAAAAAGAGTTTGTGATCTCTGGGGGGGCCGTTTCTTCCCTGTGCCACCTTAATGATAAAGGTCTTGGCAGGAGACTTTGGTCTAAAGGATTTTTCATGGCATCACTTGCACACACACACACACACACACACACACACCTAGGTTCATGCTCATGTTTAGTTTAAAATCCCTTGTCTGTTTTTCTTTTATCATTGGTCTTCCATCAATATTTGTTTTGAGTACTAACTACAGTAACCTTATGAAGTAAACTTTCCAAGTAACAACATGACAGAGCCCAAGGACTTGCTCTGGAACTCATTCGCTGACAGACATTTTCAGACCCTCTTTTACCCTAACTTTTGGAAAAAAAAAAAAGAAAAAATATATAAATAAGTTCCTGGGTTTGAATAGTTGGATTGTGAAAAGACAAGTAAATTCGTCAATGGCAGTGAACGAGTTAATTGTGCCGTGAACCGTTTATCATTTCTTAATGCGGTGAATTTGTCAATAACTTGTGTATCGTGAAAAATCGTATTCAATCTGAGACAAGAAGATTGTTGAAGTCGTTTTTTTGATGAAGGTAAAATGTCACAAAGTAATTAATGCATGCTTTAACGACCTGTTATCATTAATCATCACATGGTCAGCACTACTCTGACATGAATCTGATTATTGTTGGACAACTTACATTATCCTTGCGTTGCAAACCTGAAATGGCAAAATTGCCTTGCCTCGCTCACTCTGAAAAACATTCATGCTGAAGAAGCTTTGGGGTCGCACCCTTCGATGGAGGGAGGCCAAAGCCTGCTGTGCTCGGCATCAATAGGTGATGACACCCTGCTTCGATCCTTTAAACAAGATTGTGTGGCGAGACCTGTCTGCGCAGGGAGACGAGAAAGTGCTCGGTGAGCTTTGGGCACATTTGTAGCCTCTAACTGAATTTTTTGGAACATGAAGTTGAGTGTGACTGGAGGTTGTTTATTGCTTCTGTTGTTGCTTGATTGTTGACCCTTTGCTTCAGTCACATTTTATTGATAAATGAGCAGAGTATTTTATAAACAAGAATTATATGCACAGGTTTTTTTTTTTGGGGGGGGGGGATAAACAATCGGGCCCTGTCTGAGAAAGTAGGTGAAAAATGCTGTAAATGCCATGCGTGTAGGACTACATTTCAACATGTTTCAAAAGAAAAAAGTATATTTGTTGTAGTTATTGTGATGATACATAAAACAACTGTTGTCTTGACAGTCAAATTTTTACTTAACACTTGTAAAATGTACATCCTTGTACTATTGAATTACATTCAAAAAGCTATTTAAGCATGATTATAACGCTATTGCTTTAGTTTCTGGTACAGTAGATATGATTAATTCCTGTGGCATACCTGCAAGATTATAGATGAATTGGATTCAGGCCTCCAACAAGTTAAAGAATGTGGTTGTCCAATTTTGTCAAAGTGATCAATGCAAGTCATCTGGTGGAAAATATTCACATGGTCTTTGGAGGGGAAACATATCGAACGTTTCTCAACTGGTAATTACATCATACTTGATTCATTACACCAGCTCTCGTTTCAGTTAATTGGAGTTCTCCAACTCTGCCAAACAAAAGTCAAATGATGAATCGAAGCTCCGGAAATTCTGTAAAAATCTCACCATGAGCATAATGTGGTGTTTTTATGTTTTGCGTTCCTGCTTTAAGTTGTGTGTGTTGTACTGTATGTTCCAGAGTTTTGGGTCAAGCCTCCTGGGTGCTTGCGTTTTAAAGGTTGTAATGACTCAAAACACACAGCTAAAAATTTAGACAGCTGGAGCAGTTTGCGAACATCGAGTGTGTCAAAAAACATTATCGAGTGCTCATTGAGAGTTACATAAATAGTTTTATTGCTATGATTGTCAATAGGTTGTGCAAAAACTATGAAGGGTCTTATGAACTCTGCTAAATCTACCTGTTATTTCTCAGCACAAGCTGATTCGGCTCATTAAAAGTCTGTAATTACAAGCGAAGCCGGAAGCTCACAGTACATTTGATCGAAACCACTCAATGACAGTCTTTGCCATTTGCGCATCTGGATACACTAAATCCCTGCGACAAAGGGCTGCGATAACAGTAATTGCAATTCCAAACACAATTATAGTCCTCATTTATCCATTTTCCTCTCAGTTGTTTGTGCTCATTATATTATTGGGGTTGGAAAGGAACGGACAGCGGATTTAAATTGAAACTAGGCATGCAGCCTTTGTCAGTATATATTAATTTTGACGGTTTTCCACCGGTGCAAGACTCCCGAAGGTCAGATACTAACAAGCCAATGAGGCGCAGTCATCCATCCAGAACAACAAAATCTTTCTTTCGATAAATTTTTCACTTGCGTTGGCGTTATGCTATAAGTCAGACTCCTTCTAGTAACTATAACCCCGAATACATCCAAATAAGGCCTTAAAAATGCTCTGAGCGTTGGAACTGTTGTTGAACTATTTCAATCTTGATTGTGTTATCGTCACCCAAAAAACAAATGCTCAAAGAAATTCAAATGCTTTCACTGAAAGGCCAAAATCGCATGCATTCTAGTAACAATCATTGGAAAGTTTGAACATTTTCAGATTTTTTTGCGATATATCTTCACCACCTACCAATTACTGGGGGATGTACACGTTCAAGCACGAACTCATGAGATTCAAACGGGTTTAAAAGCATATCCGATTATTTATCAGAGCGATCCAGTATTCACTGGGAATCATTTTCTCAGTCTGCTATACAATTTTCTGTTTGTTTTTCAGTGGCTTGCAGGGTTCTCGTGACATCTCTCAGACGTACTTGTCAGTCATTCTTGTGATTAGCCCATCATCATGATTCTCTTTCATCCTGAGAAACGAGGTGATCTTTGTCATCAAAAGAATTTTGAAAAGCCCGATCAGTCCAAGAACTCCCTGCAGACAGGGTTAATAATTTAACTCTGCTAAGAAACACGACAAAAGCATTTAGTTGCATCTTTGCACGAACAGGCTTTATTAATAGAGTCAGGAATGCCAATTTAGAGGCAAGGGAGCGGAGATGCATCACTTCGACCAGCCCGCAAAGACAGCTTGGTGGTCATAACCGATATTGATATTTCCGTTACCTGTGTATAATACACCATCGCATATCTCAGACCGCCGTTGCTGTCATACCAATGAAAGTTGAGAACATGACCCGAGGAGCAAAAACTGTCAGCGCATTAATCCGCACTTCTGACACACAGCGAAGGGTGATAGACGGCCAGTTTGCTGCAAAATGTTTGCTTATTGACAAAGAATGACTGTGTGCATATAAGATAGGGGCAGTGCAGCTAAGCCACAGGTTCATTATGGATTTTTTCATTTTAAATTGCCAACACAGCCATTGCTGTGCAGTAGGGAAAATAACACTGCATTGTTTTTGTTAACAAGCAAATGGGTTTTGTCATTTTTGTAACCCAGGAGAAATGAAGAAATACAACAGTCGCATAATTTGTGACTTAATATCTAGTTTGTAATGTCTGGGTGACGATCATGCCCTTCCCTCAGATGTTAAGAAAACATGTCATGTTTACATGAGTAAAATCTGGACTTTGGGACAAATAAGCATTTAATTAATGCAAACGCACTGGATATTAAATATGCATAAGTTAGATGAAAGATTTCTAGGGAATCCACTTGCAACTGCAAGTATGAAAAATGTGCATACACAAACATTCTGTCCCTTTCTCCAAAAAGCATACACTTGAATGAGGAATAAAATCCGAGCTAAAATAAATGACTGCAGGGCAATATTTGATCAAGTCAGACAGCTCCCTGCCTTTATAATATTCAAAGGATCCTCTTGCTGCAGAAATGTGAATAATGGAAATGTGTAATGTATTCTCAAGTAACAAAACAAATACTGTATCACAGGAGACACACACAAAAAAAACAGCTGAGGTAGGCCAGCACGGGCGGCAACTGCATGCAATGTTATTGTTTCAGGATTGCAAAAAAGTCAGGCATTCGAGAACGAAATGATAAAAAACAAACAAATGATTATTAAAACACGATTATGAAAACATCAATTTCTACATTCCTATTATTTATAATCAAATTGTTGTGCTGTTAGGTGTTTATTTTAATGAAGACTCAAACAATGTCATTTTTTTAAAGAAAGACAAAAAAATAACTCACTTGAGCACTTGAAAAAGCACTTTCAAAAATCTGAATTTTAAAGTGACATTTCTATTTTTTTAATTGTCTGACTATAAATGAAACATCTTTACGGCAGCAATTAAGTAAGAAACAATCACTGCATTCAATATTTTTGTCTTTGTAGAGAAGCAATTATGTTGTGAAATCATACAGCGCTGTGAATGGTTTGAAGAGTTCTACATACTTTGCCAGCAAATTAATTCTACAAAAGGTTGGGATTGCGAGACTTTGGAATAATTGAAATACGGAGAAAGTCAAATGCTCAATGCGGGAATCCATCATACTGCCAAGATTTAGCGGTGGAGGCATTTGGACCCAAATGCAGACAAAGCAGCAAATGTCGGCGCAACAATGGATACAGGTACATCTTTTTATTTCATTTTCTTATAAACAACTAGGCAGTCAGGCATGCAGCCTTGAAGCCAAGAATGAAGATAAAACAATATAAGGAGAATGAAAATACAAGAAAGGCCCATAAAAGGAAAATCTCGCCAATTTTATAGGTAAGTCATTCAAGTATGACATTTCATACACTGATGACCTTGACAAGATGAAAACATAAAACAATAGACGGCAAAAGATAATTTTCTTAAAATACTTCATTTCCAATCAACTTTTGCATGGTTGATGGTGTCTGCTGCTGGTGTCGTTTTGAACTATAGTACATATACTAACCCAGACAACGCAGTATTCACCAGAGCTGGGCGCTCCGCCTATGGACCGGTCCGTCTATCAGTTAGTGACGTACGCCCGTTTTGCTGACGTAGTGAAAGTTTAGTCTGAATCGCCGACGGATACCCGTTTAAAATTAGAGGCGGACCGGCCTATTGTATATAATATTTTTTTACCCCTGGAAAAAAAGGCGAATGACGGACGACAGAAGGGTACCCGCGCTGCAGACGGTTGACAGATAACAGATGCTCAAATTCCAGTAAAATGCCCAGCTCTGGTATTCACAGTATCAAAAGGTTTCCCAATGGCAAAAGATTTTTTTTTTTCTTACAACATATCACTTGCCAATATTTCTACCAGAACGGCTAATTTAAGACTTCAGAGAATTGCGAGAGGTATGCAATTGTTCCTTTATAACCTTTGATCCCTGCCATATCGATCGTGTTAAATGACTTGATGTTAGTGACCTGATTGTACCTGACCTGGAAAGTAAAATATCAAATCGATCAGCCTTGTATAGAAAAGAAAAGTGAGAGAGGGAGGCATTTTGTGAGAGGCAGGGGAAGGTGAACGGAATGTTATGAAATTACACAGCCAAATGGCTTGAATATAATTTTTTATCATCAAGGAGAACCGTAAAAAATTATAACAAAATTGTCAAATGTTTGTGTGGATGCATCACAAAATTTCAGCAGCCAGGACAGAATAAGACTCACTCCAGCCCACGAATGCGATCTACTGTACTTCAACTTTGCCTTAGCACCACATACTTGCAATTTTACTGTTTTGTTTTTTTTCCCCAAGCAAAAACATGGCTGTACTATGGGTTCACAACACAAGAAAGAAGGTGGGTCAAATTGAGCCAATTTATTGATCGGTCAATTTTTTACCCAAAATTGTGTTATTTTTAACCCAACTCTTTTTAGAGTGTAGGACATGCAGTCAGGGGAGGCAGAGCCTCACTTCAGATTGCGGAATCCCAGAAATTGAAATAGATTAGATACATTCGAAAGCTGTTGCTGAAGTAATGTGGGCATTCATTTGTTGTATGGCACTTTGCAAGGAGGTGTACTGATTGTTTTGTGTGGTTTTGCTGTTTGTCTTATATCTCTGTTTATAATGGTCAAGTTGGCCATTGCTGCCATAGAGATTGTTTTCCAGTTCTGTCCATCTCTCTGTAAATATCCACTTTGTGTCACACCGGATGAAAAGCAACTAGGTCATTTGAATTCTCACTTCATTTTGTCTGCGAGAAACAGATAGAGAAGCGCAATTTCCATTTAGATTGTTTCAACGGGAGTAAATTAACAGCAACAACGCACCCCGGCCAATGTACTTGTACTGAATAATATCTACTGTAGATTAGCAGTGGAGCAATGTTAAGACAGGACTCTGATCATTTTTCAATTTAGCCACCAATTTAAAAATGCCACTAAATTAATAGATCGAGTTCATTTTACTGTATTCATGGATCGTGGTTGACTAGTTGAACCAGAAAAGAATGATTTCACCAAAAGTGACCATGTGGTTAATGTGCATAAAACTATAAATGTGGTATGGACAACCGACAGCATTTTTAAAAAAACAGTTATGTTGAAGTTGTAGCCAATCCCAGACGAGCACCCGCACGCACCGATTTGCAACCATAAGCACATTAACAATTCCGACTACAAAAATACAACGGGCAGTCATGATTAAGTATGATGAACTCTGCCTGGAAGTAGCTGCTCTGAAATTTAATCTGCGGGAAAAAAAAAACAAGAAAACAATCTGAGCATTTCTATTATGCTACGCTGCCGTGACTGCTGGCTAGCGGATTTTATTTGTGTTGTAAACATTTATGATCATATAGACTATTCGTTGTCTGTGCATTTAAGTATATAGTGGTTACAATGATGCTGTTGTTTTGTTGTTATACAAACCAAGATAATAGATGCTCCACACACTGTATTTCAATTGAAACACCAAATAACTCAAGCGCCCCATCATCACTTAGAATCAATCTCATGCAGTGTAATTCACTGTATGTCCATATGCATGTACTACTGACCATTGATTGATTCATAGAAGTTATGTTAGAGAGCTGTTTGCCCTATATATCGCCGAACACAATTTCATCCCTCTACCTGAAGGATTCGGTGAAAGCCTGAATTGAAACCGAGGGGAGACTCGAGAGCAGCTGTGAAGAGATGCTGAAGACAGACGGAAATGGTAATGGAATAGTAATGCTGCATTGCTCAGGCTTTTGCCTGCTCTCCATGCAGACAGCTTCACGAGGAGCATATGCTCCAACAGATGGAGATCTCTGTGTGACTTTGCCAATAAAGATACTTTGACTTGACTTGGGCTGTCGTAACGCTTCCGATTACCTGCAAAAGACCAGATATTCTTCCATGCACCTTATGATAAAGCGCGTTTCGGATTGAGCGGAGGCCTATACCATTGCAGAGCAAGTGCTAGCCCACAGGGTTTTCTGTAAAGCAGCAGTCATTCCACAGCACTAAATTAAACAGAAGCCATTTAAAATTCATGACAATGAGGGTGGAAAAAGGAAGCAAATGCATCCATTAAGACATTTGTCGCAGTCTTTATGGGTCCACGGGGGGTTGAAATGGGCAAAAAAACAACAACTGTGTGGCTGTTGATAAGATACATCCAACTGCTATAATTGACATTAGGATATAAAAATGATGAGCGTTGTTTCAAAAGGGATGGCTCTGTAGCAAAAATGTCAGCGTTTCTGACAGCAGAGGGGAAAAGGCGATTTGATGTGTCTCACTTCTCAAAGTACAAGCGTTCCATGCTTTAGCATGAATCTTCATGATTGACAGGTCACAGAAAAGCTTCAAGTAGAATGTCATTAAGGAATCCCTGAGCAGCTCGAGTGAAAGCAGAGTGAGCTGTGAGGTGAATAAGGTGCTCAGAACATAGCCCACACATGTTTCCTATCTCTGACAGGAAATCTTTTGCCCGGTTGACTGTGTGGTTTCTGAGTGCAAGCAAAGGGAACAGACAGTACAGACAGCCAGTGTAGCTAAATGGTAAATGGGCTGCATTCACAGCCATATATCGTGTTTTTCTTCCGAGATGTACTCAAAGCGCTTTCACAATGTCACCTTATTCGCAAAATGATAATGGTACATGTTGTCTGATGACACAGTACCAGGGGTTCACCATCTTGTTCAAGGACACTTTGACAGGACTTGAGGGATAACTGGGAATCGAACCAGATATTTGCCCAATTGCTTTTGGGCAATTTTCCCACTTGAGCCAACATAATACTGGGTGATTGTGACAATCCAATAAGTCTGTTTTTATTGTTTTTTTTCTGGTGAGCCTGGCGTTTGTCTCAGCCGTGTGGGGCTTGATTTTTTCTCAAATAAAACAATTTATAAATAGCCAGTGTCTTACCTCTTCATATTTGATATTTTAATATCCTAAGCCTATTGTCACAGTCAGTGACAACCCCTAGAGAATGACAATCACATTTTAAGGCATAACTTGTCTTCCTTGGTCAGTAAATACCTCTTTACTACAGAACAGAACATTGAAGTAGATCCATGCAGGTAAAAATGGAGACATCAAGAGAGAACTTAAGAGAATTGATTGTTAAACTGCAATTAAATCTCCACCTATCCATTTTCTATATGTGCTGAATGAGCTGGAGCCTATTCCAGCAGACTCTGGGAGGAAGGTGAGGTATACCCTGGACTGAATTGTGGGACACATGGACAAATAACCATTTCACAGCTATGGACAATTTGGAGTCTTCAATTATCCTACCATGCAGGTTTTTGGAATGTGGTAGAAAGCTAGAATATCCAGAGATAAAGAAAATGCCGCACAGGAACGGTGACATTCAAAAGCGGAAATAAGTGTAAATATCTTATTCACTATTGCACTCTGCTGCTCAGAAAATGTTTTTTTCAACAATATTTTTTCCCCTAGCTTTCAGCTTCAACATCTGTTACTGTCGATATATGGCAGGGGTGGCAAATCCAGGTCCAGAAAGTTAAAACCCTGTTAAAGTTTGGCTTAAGCCACAGGTGTTTCTACCCAAGAGCTCGTTTACTTGCCGGTTGAGTAGAAGCACCTGTGGCGAAAGCCAAACTGTGTTTTTTACTTTGTGGACTTGGATTTGCAACCTCTGATATACGGTATATAGGAGCAGGATACCAAGAGATACCCAGGTCATATTGTTGTCATACAGTATTTCGGTCAGGTCCAGCTTCTTAATTGCTTATCAGCAGAGGTGGGCATTTTACTACATTTTTCTGGTCCGTCATTCGTCATCCACCAACGGCCAGGGTAGCCGTCCGTCATTCGTCAGTCTGTCAATTTTCATGACGAACTGAATTGTTATCGTCAATCAGTCCATCATTTAGGTCCGTCAGTTAGATTGTCAGAAGTCCATTGGTCTGTCAGTCGGTCCCCCCCCAAAAAATCAGTAAAACGGGCACTTACGGACAAACGGTTCGTCAGTGACGGACTGACGGACGCGGGTAGGGACGATTCCGCTGACGAATGACAATGACGACGAAAAACCGTTTCCGTCATTCGTCAGTCCGTCTATTTTAGAAGGTGTGCCGTCATTTATCAATCGTCAGCTAAATGGGCACCTCTCAGTAACAAACTGACTGGCAGTCAGTTTGGCGGAATGCCCACCTCTGAATATCAGTCATCTCTTCACATAGATGTCACATCAGAAAGATTGTTTTGAGATTCGTCTTAAACTCTTCTGGTTGACTACTGTGTGATTTTACTTCATAAGTCATTATTCATAGCATTAATTACTAAACCGAGTGCATGTTCTAATTGTATATGTGCGTCGGGTGTGCACTGTTCACTTTGTCTGTGTTGTTAAATGCTGTTCACTTGCTGTTCAAATGTTGTTCAAATGCTGATTACGATTTTGAAACAGTCGGCAGAATCCCGCGCACTGCATGACAGATCACTCACCTTATAAAACGTCTAAGTAGAACAAAGACAAAATGATGGTGCATTTCATTTTGCATGGGTGATTATGTTGGGAGCGGAGTGCAGTGTTCATGCATTTGGATGTAAAGTATCATTTTATAAGAGGATTGCATTTTACGAAAAGACTGCAAAGATTTCCATCTTACAATAGCACTGATTACGCCACTCTCATTTTTTTCTGTTAGAATAAACATGATGCAAACAGCTTACTTGCCGCCAATGACTGATGATGGGTTTGCTGGAGTGGAGATAATCAGTGTTCGTTACTTCCATCTTCTCTTCCACACAGAGAGTCAGAGGATGGGGAATTTGGAGACACCAGGTATGCACTAATTATTTGCTTGACTGTCAAATATATTTACCATGGCTGAAGAAACAAGGCAGCCCCAGGATTGAGGCAGTATCAGAAGCTTTGATTTAGTCACAGTTTGGCAGAGACTCACTCTGCTCACAATGCTCTACATTTTCCCAGAAATGATTAGAGAGTAATGATTCACGGGTAGGACTGAGAGACTGCTGAAGGAACCATTAAGCCGTGCGTTTCCATATTTAAAGCTTTATTCAGAATAGGAGCTTATAGAAAGGCTTTGATGAATGCCAATGTTTCCTTAACTCTTCCTGGGAAAATCCAATATGTATTAATCAGAAATCTTACTTTGATTTGGGATATACCCAAGCATCATTTGGAGGGAAATTCATTGACCAGTTTTCTATACTCTTTATGTTCAGTGGCCTACACGTATATCCCAACTGAAAGTTGACTATCAATCTAGATGGGCTGCCATTGAGAGGGAATTGATTCCTTACCAGCTGGAATTTTGCTTTTTGAATCTCGACAAATGGATCCCTGAGAACTGCTAGGCATAATGCAACAAATTAAGTACTCCAACTGTCTCTTGTCCCCAAAGTGAGCCCAGAACAAGTGTGTAGTAATTTCACTGCTAGACATAATAGGGTCATACTTTTTTCTACTTCTGCTACTCATTCTTCTTGTGACACCATGTCATCACTTACAGCACACACTGTAAGAACAACATTACACATTTCTTGTCATCTGTGGGGTGCCTCCGATTTTAAAATTCGCTGGCCCAGGCTTTAGTTCACTGTTGTATGAAATTTCACCGCCACCATAAGGCTGCTGAAGTGCATTGTTTCCCAGACAGGCAGACGTGTCAGAGTCCACACTCTAATGTAAATTGTTACTGAAGCTGAAAAGAAGTTACATCCTGTCCTTTTTACTTGGGCATTAAGGGCACGACCACGTTTAGAAAAGCAAGAATCACTCTCTTGCTGACTAGGTCCCAAACAAAAGAGCTGCAACAATTCCTCATCAAATGAGTATAGATTCCATTTCTCCAGGGGAAAACAACACAATGTAGAGTCAGGTGGGTTAATGATACCTGTGAATAACTCGCCATTCAGGCTATTTCAAGTTGGCTTTCGTAGGACGGAAACATAAAGAAACTTTAAAGACAAGAACGAGGATCATGCTCTGTGACTGTGATCTGTTTTATATCTTCAGTCACAATTGCTTTAGTGATTAAAAAACAATTATGAAAAGGTATATTTAGAAGGCATTATTATGTATGAGATGGATTGTTCGCCTTGAGAGCATAAGTGACTGTAATTAAAGTGAACTCCGGGTTATATCCTTCATTGTTTTTTTGGTGATGCGTGGCTATGTTGAGTATCTCCATATGTTAACATTTCCCACTTTCAATGAGTAAGTAGATCAATTTGATTTTATGACAAGGTAAACAATTTAGCACAATCATGGGGGTCAAAGTTAGATTTTGTTTACCACCATATTAAACACTTCCCTTTCCTGTTTAGTGTTGACATAGTGAAGGCTTGTTATTCTAATTGCGACCAAATCATCACTGAAAAAATGGCAGTCAGCCTCCTTGGGGTTGATGTCATTAAAATATTAAAAAGTTTCAAAAGTACTTTGTAACCATGACCACCACTGTATAATTATAATTAAAGATAGTAGCCCCCATTAATCGATGCACTTGAAAACAAATCTCTCCAAATGTTCATCTCCTTTATTCCTTTAGGCGAGGGTGGGTGTCAGAGAGTGGCTGGGTTTGATGATAGTGTATTAAAAGACATACATGCTCAAGCTCTCACATGGACCTAACAGAGTTAACTATTTGAATTACGTTGCGAACTGAGAACAGCAGCAAAGCACATAAACTGTCCCTCAGATGAATTAAAGTGGAGTGTCTGAACAGCTATATGTTGTAAAAAAAATCCCTGTACAGGGCTAAAAATGCTTTTATGCCTCTGTACTTTCCCTGCAGTGTTGTGTGCGTCCATTTTTATTTTTCACAGACAACATATCTTCAGATTAGTTCCACCCTGTCTGCCTCTATCCAACCAAGATTATTTACTTTGTAATTGCCCTTGCAGTATGTGTTAAACCACTGTAATGTTCGTTTTTTATCTTTTTTACTCAAAGCTGATAATACAATACTTCAGTATTTCATTATCCATCCATCATTTCCTATTCCAATTATTGTGTTCACGGTTGCGGTAGAGTAGGAAGCTCTCCCATCTGACTTTTACACCCGGTTAATCACAGGGTGATTTCTGATGAAGGAATTGATTCAGCAGTGAGTTGTTATACTGTATGGCCATGAGGCGTTGTCAATAATAAAAGAAAACCTTTCTTGTAATGAATAACATATCTGACTACAGATCTTGAGATTTTAGGTGCAGCTGCAGGCTGACTCGAGCAAATTATCATCAATGGTTATGCAGCAGTTAACCTCCTTGACTACTAATAATCGGTATCGGTCGTGAAAAGAGCATATCGGTCTATCCTTAGCTTCAATGCCATCCAGCATGGACTTCTGAGGGACAATCTGGAGCCCACAGGCTGGGACCAGTGTCTGAACAACTGGATTTTGCACTACCTCAGAAACCATCCTCAGCTGTGAGGTCAGTGAGCTGTCAGGCACTGCATACACTTCAAGACAAGACAAGACAAGTTTATCGATAAAGCAAATTTCATACACAAGGCAATTCGATGTGCTTACTGCAGGCTTCATGTACAGGTCGTCTCACTGCTTTTGATGCCTGTAAATATAACTTGTTCAGTTAACTATCATAGCTCCCAATATGTATTTACCACAATTTATCATACCTCACCATTGTAAAGGGAGCCTTGGAACAACAAAAGTCAACAATCATTCCTTATTCCCATTAGTTATGTTGGCAATTTAGGAAAATGGTAAATTTGAGCGCACAGCCAATTCTAAAAGCAAATCCTATTTTTGAAAAACATTCAGGCGACCACATGAGGATCACATCAGAGGGCCGCAAGACCCGAAAAAAATAAGTTTCTGTTGATGAGTAAACACAATAATTGCCAAATAAATGCATCCTTAACTCCCCCTCATGCGTTTTCCATACTCAACCATTGCATGCTGGCAGACATCAAAGGCAGGTCCGCCTCTGTGATTTGTGCATGGTCGCCCAGTGGTTGTCAGACACTGCTCTTTTTAGCATCCTCCAAGTGGAACGTGCACATTATTTGCACAGTGCGCATTCATTTGCCAGAGCCAAGCCGTGACCGCGTACTTTTGCTAACTGATGCCTGTTTTGTGTTTGCTCGGGCTAATTGGGTCCCGAAATAAAGCACCCATAATGAATTTTCTGCTGGTGCAATTATGGTGTTATCATAACACACCCTTATTAAAAATGACAAGGAAGAGGCAAGTTCTCAAGACTTAAGCAATCCATTAATTAATCATCTAATATGAGGTGTCAACATATGTGCAGGCCCCCCCTGGGAATGACTAAGTAAATTGAATAGTTAGCATGCACTGTATCATCAGAAGAAATAGAAAAAATACTTAGAGGGCAAAAATGAACTCTAACTAATTATGTAGACACAGCTAGCAAAGCAATCATTGGCCTGAGTTTCTGACGGTGCTTCACGTCTCTCCTACTCGTTTAGACTTGATATATACTTGGAATAAATCATTGAAGACAAAATAATTTTGGGGAAAAGTGGTCAGAAAACAGACCCACATATCATCAACTTTTCAGTGATCATTATCTAATAACCAAGGAAAACAAATATCAATTTTAAATGGTGCCGAAATTAATCGAATGCAAAAAGTGAAAGCCAAGGTAGCTGAGATCGACCGCTCCATATTTTCAAACAAACCCATTCCATTGTGCAAACAGCTTCTTCCACCAATATTGCCACATTTTCAATATCTCGCTTGGAGCTTACCACGTTGGAACTGAATATGCTCTAGGCAAACACAAATACACATGTGACATCCAAAAATTGTCAGTATTGCTGAAATACATTTTAGCAATAATTATGTGGCAATTTCAAGATGATGTGTGGATGCGCTCATATTTCATGTTTGTGTGAGTCATTGTTTGATAGAAGTCATCAAATACAAACTTCTACTAATGCAATCGATCTAGTCAGTGAGGCAATTTCCGACGATGATAGATACAGTCCATCCGGAAAGTAATTACTGCTTCATTTTTTCCACATTTTGTTTTGTTACAGCCTTATTCCAAAGTGGATTTTTTTCCCCTAAAAATTCTTCACATAACACCCCATAATGACAATATGAAATGTAGCCATTTCAAGTAAGCTCAAGGGCATTCACAGAGTTGACCTGAAGCAACTCCTTCGATATTTTGGCTGAGTACTTAGGATCATTGTCCTGCTGAAAGATGAACTGTCACCCTAATCTGAGGTCAGGTGCGCTGTGACGCAGGTTTTGGATGTCTCTGTGCATTGCTGCATTTGTCTTTCCTTCAATCCAGACTAATTCCCCAGTTCATGCCACTGTAAAACATTCCCACAGCCTGATGCTGCCACCACTATGCTTGACTGCAGGGATGGTATTGGCCAGGTGATGAGCTGTGCCTAATTTCTTCCAAACATGGCATCTGTTATTCATGGTAAATGGATCAATCTTTGTCTCATCAGACCACAGAATTCGGTCTTTCATGCTATGAGACTGCTTTAGGTGCCTTATGGAAAACTCCAGGCAGGCAGGCGTGTGCCTTTTATTCGGAAATGCATTCCGTCAATGTGCTATACAGGGCCGATTGGTGGATCGCTGCAGAGATGACTGTCCTTCGATCAATTAAGATGGGTGGGCAGGTCTAGGAAGAGTCCTGGTGGTTCTGAATTTCTTCCTTTTACCGATGATGGAGGCCACTATGCTCATTGGAACCTTCCAAGCAAAGATTTTTTTCTGAATTATTTCCCCAGATTTGTGCCATAGGTTGTGTCTCATAGGTTTCCACAGACAATTACTTTGACTTAATGCTTGGTTAGTGCTCTGACATTCACTGTCAACTATGGGATCATATATAGGCAGGTGTGAGGCTTTGCAAATCATGTCACATCAACTGGATTTACCACAGGTGGACCCTAATTAAGGTGTAGAAACATGTCAATGAGGAGAAAATAAAAAAATCAATATTGGAACGATTTCTGCATTATTGTACTAGTAGTACTACTTCAATTTGGGATTTTGCCCTTGTGAAAGCAAAGAATGGTGCAATGAGTTGTGCTTTTCGTGAAGTACCTTGTGTGAATACTGACACTTGCCAGCTTGCCACTTGACTGGACACTAACTAAGTTTTCTACTTTCCCTCAATGGTGGGGAATTAATGGAGAGCAATTTCTGGTGAGTTGGAAATAAAACAGGGTCAGTCAATATTAATTAAAGCTATGCAGTGCTACCCAAATATATGACACATGACGCTACCCTTTTTATTGTTTGTTGGAATGTGTTCTTAATTCAAGGGACAGATCTGGAGTAGGTTGTAGGTCTCCCGATTACCCTTTCAGGAGGCAAAGCACAGTCCAGCCACCTGAAGCATATTAAAGTCTTACATGGCTTCACACTGCCAACAGCCTGGCAGTGAAACAAATCAGCCAAGCTGCTCACAGTATGACTTTGGGGAAAAATGTCCAGTATGTCAGAGAGAATGTAACTCAAAGTTATAATATTTTTTTCACGCATAAAAATATAGTAGATATTTTGAATAACTTGAAATGGAAATAGAGGAGTGAGTGGAATGTCATAATAGTGATGCTACGGTGATGCAAAAAAAATGCTTAACTGATTAAGAGGTATGTAAAAATAGAGTCTCATCAATTTATCTTCTAGATGGGCTCCAAGGAAGGCCTATTAGTTTGTGTCAGGCACACATTCACTGATCTGCTCAGTCATCAGGTAATATTTACTGGACTGATCTGTGTAACGATTGGCATCCTCTTCATTCCTGGAAGTACTGCATGTGCAATTGACAGCCACTAGTGTGTTGCAGAACAGAATGGCCAGTTTCCGTTACAGTTTTATGGTATTTGTGATCATATGGAAGTAATTACTCGTTGCAGTGATGTTATCGCTTAATTCATTCACTGCCAGACATTTTCAGACCCTCTTTTACCCTAACGTTTGAAAGAATTTGAAAAAAATATAAATAAATTCCTGGGATTGATTGGCTGGACTGTGAAAAGACAAATAAATTCATCAATGGAAGTTAATGAGTTAATGCCAGCGCCAAAAAAAAAAAAAAAAGGTTCTATTCTATCTTGAGTTTTCCCAAAAGTCCATTTTCAGTGACCTAAAACAATTGCAGGTGCAAAAGGCAAAAATTCCCATTAAAATATATGCTCATAAACACTTTGGAAATGTGTAACCAAAGTAGCTTTTACTTTTTCAGGCTTCTTATTGACAAAAAAAGCCTACAAATGCATGTTTATGTTGTGTACGCATGGCGACATTCCTCGCTTTCAGGATAATTCATCGTCTCTGCTTTAAAGAAGTGATTAAAAGTAAATACCTTATGTATGAACCCGGAATTAGATATACTATACATCCTTTTTGAAATATTAATGTGTCACTGTGATATATTTAAATTTTAGTATCTGAATATTTCAGCTCAAGCTTATTAGATCAGCTGGAAGCAAATCATATTTCAGGAATACAAAAACAATCCGTTTTGATATTAATTACGCATTTGTTATTTTGTTTTCTTACCTTATGAACGATACGTGCCTATAATTAGATTTAACATGGCCATTTGTAATAATCATCCGGCGACAAAATCCCATTGCTCAACTTGTATTCTCGTACTCTTTAATACAATTACGGTGAACGGAGGATGTTAATGTATTTAATTCTGTAGCCCATGTTTCATGCGGTGTAAGAGGGAATACTTTGTTAGATAGGAGAAAGAATGATGGTCCAACATGCTCAGTGAACAACCATATCAGTTATCAGTCCAGAAAAACTGTGCACATACAACCTACACCACAGCCTTTATAGCATAGTCATTTTTTAAAGACATTTCTTAGCCCATTTTATAGTTTCATAGGTAGCACTTTTTTTGGAATGAAAGTTCCCGTAGTAGAAAAGACGCCCACATTTGTTTGTTCAAGATTTTTTGCACCGATCACACAATCTCATGTTGAAACAGATGGACAAAGCCACAAACAGACAATGAGCCAGTATTATTGCATTTATAAACACTAATTATAGGAAACTCATGAGGGAGTGCAAATGGCAATATGACTCAAGTCTCATGACAACTCATCTTGACTGTAGTGGGATTCATGCTGAATAGAAATCACGCTGTCAGAGTGCAACACCATTTTAGCTGCATGAGAGCACATCACTTTTTGAGTTGAAATAGCCATCTGTTGTTGGAAATCACTCTGGGATTTTGACGGGGCTGAACATTGAACCACAGTTAAATCAGCATGGTTAATTCACTTGAATTGTCCGGATTGTGACACAAAATCGGGGAAAAAGGCAACAACTTCTATTTGACTAGAGCAGGGGTCATCAACTCCGGTCCTCGAGGGCACCTGTCCTGTAGGTTTTCCATCTCTCCCTGCTGTAACACACCTGTTAAAATGATCAGCTCATCAGCAAGCTCTTGAGAAGCCTGATAACGATCCTGATCATTTTAACAGGTGTGTTACAGCAGGGAGAGATGGAAAACCTGCAGGACAGGTGCCCTCGAGGACCGGAGTTGGTGACCAATGGACTAGAGGGATAAGGCAGGTTCACAAAGTCAATGATACCTTGACAATCATGCCATGCCTCAAAATGATTCCTGTTAAGATCTCCGGGGGTTGCATTTTTCTCCACTGGAGCAAGTTGGTATGTGTTCGAGGTTCCAATTTGCACATGAAGCTTTTGTCATAGCAAATCAATTGCAGCTTAACCATATTTTTTGGGTTGAGAGGGCTAAGAAAAGCATTGACTCTAGAACATGGGCACACTAAATTCATGAAGTAAATATTTAATATTTGATTTAGTTAAATTTCAATTAGTTCAGTGCAATCGACGCCATGTACAGAGCTATGTACACAGAAAGTAATGCAATAAATCCATCACTTTCAAAAACTGCATCCTGTGCTACTTTTGAACAATGCTTTGTCTATTTAGTGTCAGTGACCTTGCTCTAAGCCTCACGGCTGTCCTAAACTTTGGGGCAATGTTGCTTGAAACTCCAAACCTCTGCTGGTGTGCATTTTCATCTTCCATTGCCAAACAAACGGTGCTTGACATCACTGCTGACAGTGCCCTAGTCAGCAGCAGTAGCACCACAGGATGGTGTCATTTGAAATGATGTCACTGACCTGAGATTGATAAATGGGTGCAATTTTTTTTCTCTTTTTTCCCTCACCAGCAACCCCCTACCAGCATGCGGTCACACTGACTCTCAAAATCATTGGGCTGTACATTCCCTTTAGTTTGCTCATTGCCAATTGGAGAACTGAATAATTTAGTTTTTGTTTTTTTTTTAATTGGAGATGATTACTTGGATAAAAACACAGTTCTCTGGAGTGCCTGCTTACCCATGATGTGTAAAATTAACACATACTTTGGCAAGCTATTTCTGAAAATGTGGAATTTTGAGCCATATTGTTACATTACAGTGGAAGAAGTATCTCTATGTCTGTTTTCCTGTCCCCATGGCTGTTTGGTGTTGTGCTGCAACAAGCTCACAGTGCAAGTTTCCCTGTTGTGCTGGATTGCGGAACATTGTCCAGGACACGGAACCCTTCCCAGGTCCACAGAAACTCTTGGTCTGCACTTGTTTTTGAACTGTGTTCCTTCTCTCCTCTATTTTTATTGCAATGATCCATAAAGCAACCCTCTTCCAAAAACATCTTTGGTCCCAGCATGATCCTTATTTGAGAACTTCAGTATGTGGACCACTAAAGGGGAATGGCATATTACTAATCCCGAAGAAAAGCCTGATTCAAGGTTTTTTGATAAGGAAAAGTCTTTTACCAGACTCACCCACCATTGATGAATCACTGATGCCAAGCACACGTATACACACAAACCCTTTTTTTTTACTCTTGTTTAATTTTTAAAACGACAACACTGAGTGAGTCGGCACAGACCTGAGGGTAGATTTGAAGTACATAAATGAATAGATCCATTGTCAAAGCATCTTGCTACTTCTTTATGCGAGCACTGCCTAATAACACAATCGTTCAAAAACGGTCCCAAAATTCTGATGCACCCTCAGTTGTTCTAGAATTGATACAGTCAGCGTTTGTTTTAAAGTCAAAACCTGATATGAATACGTCATTAATTATTGAGCTTCTTCCTCCTCGCACCAGCTAGGGTCTGCTGACCAATTGTTCTTGACTGTCCCTAGGGACTGGCAGTAGAATACAGTATTTGCTTTTATGACTCTAAGGCTCTGCAGCTGCCCTCTGCAAAGAAGCCAAGGAAGCAATCAATATGATGTTCACAAAAACAAACTAAAAAAATAACAGTCTAACCGCTGAAAGGTGATATTCTGTGGCTTTTTTCACCTGGTGTTCATTATACCCATTTATTCCCCCAAAAGTGTTATGTATGTCAATTTTGACACAGGTTAGCTGTTGAAACAATATCCAATAATAACCACCTTGTTTTGCGTTTTGTAATAATAGCACAAATAAACAGTGACCATGTGCCCACATATGTTTGCAACTTCACATTTATGTTCATGGCCAAGCAATTATATCTTATCCATGGCCAAGAATAATTGGGTAAAAGAAATCCATTGCCATTGTGAAACACTTGCAGCAAAATGGCTGACATTATCATTCTCACACCGATGCTGACAATTCGGGATGACCATGAGTTTGATATCTCTGTATTATAGGGTACCCTTGCTCTGAATTGCATCCTTATTCAAGCAGCAGTAAGGTCCTTCATTGCCATTTCTCAGCAACAGCTAAGTAAAGTCGCAAGTCACAACATTACTTGAGGAACACCTGTACATTGAGGTTATAGTTTGCCTTGGTGTAGCTCAGTGTTGTACAGAACTGAAAGGGATGAGATTCAAACCCAGAGCCACTGGCTGTGAAAAAAGTGCATCTATCTTTCTCAGACATTTCTAATTGAATTCCCTAAATGATCCATAAGTTTTGCAATGAGTGCAAATGATTTGTCTGTTTTTGTGCCCTGCCATTGACTGATTCAGGGTGTATCCCACCTCTGACTCATAGTCAGCTGTGAAAGAATCCAGCTCATCCAAAGACCAATATGAGGGAAAGCAGTCTAGAAAATACTTGGATGGACGGTTTTAAGGATGAGCTCACTTATCCTTTAGGTTTGAGCAATCATGTGTATCAAAGTGTTGTGACTCTTATGGATATTGACAACGGACATATAAAGGTGACTTGTCGTCTAGAAAAGTATAACACGTGTAATGATGAAAATGTGTCAGTGATTGAAAGATTCTTGCAAGCCATTTTGTATAAAATAAGCGTCTGAAGGAATTAGCGAGGCATCATCTATTGCCATTGACGTCTGCAGATTTGCACGCATATCACAGGGGACTTTTGGGGGTTATATTCAGTTGTGGAGGTAACATGCATTTTCACCCTGGAGGCAGGGATGCAGAAATAGAGCACAGATGAATAGACAAGAGTGGACAACCGGGGGGGAACTGTGATAAATGAGCTGACAAATGCTGTTTGTGTAAGATCATGATAGCCGTGAGAGAGCTATAATCCACACTGGCAAACTGAGCCAGTGGGCCGCATATGTGGGGTGGAAAGTGGGAAGAAAACAGAAGATTGTGCGTATGCGTGTGTGCGTGTACTGAGGGATGTCACGTAAAAAAGATGTGAAGAAAAAAAAGCTGGGCGCAGAGAAAGAGACAGCAAATCCATATCTTCAACAGCCTGGCTAAAAGACATTTCTTTAGCCATGTTGAAACAGGCTTCATCTTTTGTCCAAACAAAGATGATGACCAAGTTTGATGAACCGTGTTTACAAGAGCACGTCATCAGCGTGTTGCGGCTCTTTGCACTCAAATGTCCCCCAGCTGCTTCCATTTACTTTAAGGATGGGGATAATGTTGCACTGCATTATCTGCAGCAGGGAGCCTATTGTGTATTATGCTCTTTAAACAAATGTACCGTAGCCCACACACCTGCAATAACAGTTGCATTTCTTTCTGCGCCAATGAATGGTTTAAGGTCCTGATTACATTAAAGAAATGCTAATGGAATATGAACCCAGAAGGGCTCTTGCAGACTCAAGTCAAGTAGTGGCACATAGAGTTCAATGCAAACATGGTGAAGCAGCATTTAACTGTTATGCTGCACACGAATGCAATAACAGTGAAGTCAGCCACAAGTGTAAATGCTTTTAAATCCATGTTAAAAATAGTTTGTTTTCCTCATATCCGTGATTAAGGTCTTTCAAAGAATTTTTGAAATCATGTTGAGAAGTGCAGTACGATCGACTCTGCGTCAGTTTTTCGAGATATGAGACATGCTGTTTTTTTCACAAAGCACCACTTTACAGCGAATGTGATTGCTTTGTTCTGATTGGTAGAAGGTGTATGCAAGCCTGCAGTAAACCTCATGGGAGCCAAATAGTTAGAGACAGTCCATGCTAACAGGATCATCAGTAGTCACCTCTAGAGCACTGCACAAAATCGGAAAAAAAAAAAATTAAAAATTAACCCCATTTGCAAGCAAATGAGAAAACTGCCAGAAGGGTTGTTATAGAAACATTCCTTGATATGTTGAAGAAAACCATATTATAGCTGGCAGAAAGCTGAGAACATATCAATATTTTTTTACATTTTTCTACACATCATTGAGAATGATTGGTTTAAGAATGTGATGGCAGGTGCCGATACAACACCCTACACAGCGACCTTTAACCTCAGACTTTTTTTTTTATTAGATAATGAGAACCTGTGGCTTTGGAGACATGTCATTTGGAATGAGTGCTAGTCTTCACTCCATAGCCTCTTTCGTTTAAATTCCTTTCAGCTTTTCTTACTATTGTGACTGTTTGGACCGCACAGCAGTCAAAACAGCCTTAATTAACTATCACTTGTGGTTTAAAATTGAACTCCTTTGGTTTGCAGTTAAAATGCAATTAATATACACTTAGAAGTCTCCTTTGTGCTGCCCTTAGGCATCAGCTGTAGAGATTCTTTCAATTATTTCCCTTGAAATGTGGTATTTAGAAATGTTCAGGCTCAGAATGGCTGACGTGGTTCTTGAAGCAGCTCGTTTGATCTCGAAGGATATTAAAAAGCTCAGCGAGGGGTTGTATTTGGGCAATAACGAAAGGTGAAGAGGCGTCGTCTGGATCTTGATAAGCCTCACTATCAATTACATTCAGGCAAATCTTTGTGAAAATGACTAATTTAGCTCACACAGGAAGACAGGGGAGTGTGTTAAAAACGCTCAGTGACTCGTTCAAGGCTGCCACACACACGCAAACTCCTGAAATGATATGATTGTAGTCCTCAAACCCAAGTTCAAGATGTGATTGAGTAAACAGATGTATGTCCCCATAACATATACAATGTGAGAAGCACACACTATGGGATTAGTAGTTCGTATTTCTTTCCATCACTCGTTTTGAGCCTTATCTACTTTGTCAGCCGAAAAAGGTTTTAGCAATTCAATGATCTTGCTGCCTCTTTTAACTTTAAATTGCAAGTTCTTGATAATCCTAAATCCTCTGATCAAAGGTTTGGTTCCATAATACTGATAGATATTTTACACTTCTGGCCAGGCAAAGTGGTTGCTGCTGTAAGATCAGTGGGCGGCAGTAAAACACAAAGCAGCGAGTGCAGAGAAATGTTTAAAGCAGCGTGATTTATTTTGGTGATGTCAGAAATGAGGTTTGTGGCAGGGGTGTTGGAAGAACAGATCCTCAGAAAAAAAATCTTTTGTATTTGTCCCTCTATGTTCTTGTAAGATAATAACAGGGATGATGAATAGAGAAATAAAAGTAGCATTACATATTTTGATCATTTGGTCAGTGCACAGGTCAGTGGGGTATGAATCACCTTTTTTAAATGTGGAGTGATTAACCCGTTTATTTATTTTTAATGAGACGTGTACAATCGAGTTTGGTACTGTGGGCAGTCTCAAAAGTGGCGACACAATGGCACAATCCAGTGAAACTATCACAGTCATGATCGCCTTACAATAGCCCACCTCCTCCCACGGTTGATTTCCCTTCACATTCAGTTACCATTATTCGATTTTATTTCCTAGCGAGTGTAGCAGGACAAATGACGACAATGCAAATCTCCGTGTGCAGGCCTGCGCCATCTGTTGTGATATTTAGGATGCTTTGTTTGTCTGTGTGAATGTGCAAAAGAAGCCTGATAGTCTCTGGGACTTTGAAGTTAAACAAAACTGGCAGTGGGAGCTGTTTCCCTCAATATATTGGCATGGAAGTACATCTCATGCAATGGCATATTAAAAAAAAAAGGTACTGGCTACTGTATAGCCTGCCAAGTTCAAAAATGTATAACTGCTCAGAAAACACACCCACACACACGCACAAAAACAATGTTCAAATGATGCTGTTCCTATTGTTCCCATATGTTCCCATGTTGGTAAACAAAGTTCAAGAAATTATTCAATTTTTATTGTAATTCCAATGTAGGTTACACTCAGTATCAGAATTAAAACTGGATCCATTGTTTATCAAACAAAAATAGCTTATTAATTTTATTGTTGTCACTGCTGCAACTCCCTTCGTGGAACCGCAACCAGGCCACTACGCCGCACAATTTCAAATAAGTTCACAAGAGGGGAAAACTATCACTTCCATTCATAGACTTTGATGTACACACCCTAGTCATAGCATTGACCTGACCTTGCATTGATACAAGTATTATAACCATGATAACCTTACTTACGGATGACAAAGTACAATGGATTCCATAATTCAGCAATAAAATATAAAGTTGGAGAAGTGACCTACTTACATTTAAGTTTGGGCGGAATATCCAACTTTAATGCAAAGGTTATTGCTACAGTAGAAATTATGAACGATTCATCATGCGGTGAAAGCAAAATGCCACCTATTCTCCGATGGCGTATCGTAATAAAAGTTGCTGAATTATTAAATTTAACAACTTGTCATCTGTCTATGAAATGTCTTAAAAAGAAAAGCATTTTGACTCATTTGTCGTCATTGTTTGTCATGTACATACACACCCTAATCCTACAAGCTGTGCGTACCAACAGTCCTCTGTACGAATTATGTGTTCTGCCATACACAATTAAGCTGCACAGTTAGTGGCAAGCCAAAACAGAGCAATAAAAAGATAACCTAAAGTGTTCTTTATGGCACCGGGGTTGAATAAGTGTGTTTGAAAATGATCAAAGATTATTTATTTGGAGAGAAAACACCGACAACAAGGCAAATTGAGGAGCTGTAGCCTGCAGCATCAAACATAAAGACATGAAGAGAATGCGGAATGGACAAAAACAATAATGAATCAAATGTATTGGATTGCTTTGCTGCAGGCAGCGCAGTGTCAAAGTGGTTAGCATGTCTGTCTCAAAGTTTGGAAGTTCAGGCTTGGAATCTCAGCTGTGGCATTTCTGTGTGGAGTTTTCAGATTCTCCCCACATTTGCGGGAGTTTTATCGGCCCTATTCCCAAAGCCTTGTATAACAGTAAAGAGCTAATATTAGAAAGGTCAAAGCACTGCAATTATAAACATTTTTTATGGGGTTGGTCAATAATCATGTTTATTTGCCATTTGTGAGGGATTATCTTAATTACTTATCCAAATATTGTTTGAGTGTTTTAAGAGATTGTACCTTCAGAATTGAAGAACTGTTGAGCCTTTCAATTAGGGTGAAGAGACGCCACTTCAGTTTGAAGGGACCCAAAATTGTGTTTATCCTCGGCAGCAAGGAAATGACATAATGATTTTCTTTTAAGTGAGATGGCCAGGCCTCCATCTGCTGTTGCAAGGACAAAGGTGTACTCTCATGCTGTGAATGTATTTTCCCTCCCTGTTCTTGTTTTACTTTTCACAATGCCCAATCACATTGATGTTGGTAGGGTACTTTCCTCAGGCTGTTTAAGGTCGTGTAGCGCGCATTGCAGTAGCATAGAGCAAAATTGATTCGTTCTTATCAGTTCGATAGGGATCGGCACTGGTGGTGGCACAAATCTCCGAAAACAAGGGTTACTGTACATTAAAATTGTGCTATGAAAGAGAGCATCATTATCTAATCTGGCAGGCATCTTACACTATATCGTTTTGTTGGTTGTTAATTGCACCTGTATCCACCTTAATTATTGTCCTTTGGACTAGTTTTCAAAAGTTGTAGTTAATTTTCCTTCTTAAAAGCTGGGTAAGATCTTGCCCATGTTGAGTTTCAACCATGCACTATTACAGTTTTATATTAGTTCTGATTTGTTACTTCTTGAGCCTTAGCAAGACTTGAACATGGATCCCCCAAAAAATTCCCTCAGCACACTACATTTCAGGCAAACGGGACTTTTGTGGCTGCAGAGAACAACCTTGGTTCCTATCAGTGATCGAGTAAAGAACTAATCATTCTTTACTTGTTTCTTCACCGCGACTTTAGGTAGATGTGCCTCTTGAATAATGCAACTGAAACGGTTTCTGTTCCTTCTTTATGTGATCCTGGAAGAAAGGATGATATGCATAGCTATGGCACATTTGTACATTCATTTCTCCTCTGACTCGGGGGAACACCAACTGTATATTGAATGAGAGCAGTTCAATATAACACAAACCAAAGATGGTAAACAGTATCCATCTTCTTTAGGGCAATGGCGAGATGCATTCATAAAGGGCAAATCACCATAATCCAATCAAATGGAAAGGCCCTGTCTGAAATAATTCCATTGCTTGGAGGGGCAGACCAGATGAATTTCTATAAAAGAAAACAAACTAGTGCCATACAGCAGTGTGAACACAAAGGCTAAAATAAAGTGGGTTTCTCTGCGTCTGCTTTTGCGTATATAAGCTGAGTAACCACAGTTTTGCTCTTTGCTATATTTAGAGATTTGTGCCAAATGAAGCTGAACAAATAATGCTTCCAATTTCATGGTAGTTATGTATTTGGTTACAGATTGATAACATTTGCCAAGTCATGATGGGTGTGTGCGTGTGTGTGCTAGCGAGTTAATTAAAGAAAGTCAGAAGTAAGCAAATCAAAACACAGCAAACATTTTTGTGGATGTGTTTTGAAATAAAAAATGGCCACAAACACACTATAAGCCAGCACTGCCAAATGAAACATCATCTAAATTAGACTGGAGTCTGTAATTACCTCATTTTATCTAATCATGTGGCTTCACAGAATTGTTTTTCTGTTCAGATCTCTTTGTTTACCACAATTTCTCAAAATGTAGGTTACATTATTTCCCAGGATTTGGACATTTGCACATTTTGCTAGCAGAAAACCAGCTAATGCAACTTTATAACTTAGGAGCCATGTTGTATATAAGGCTGGATTTACACTGCGGGTCTAAGTGCCCAATTCCAAATCAGGGCCAATTTACATGTAATTTCATGTGACCCATTTCTCTGTGTTCACATTTACTGAACACCAAAAATGCATGTCAACAAATCGAGCGTTGCACCCTGAAAAACAACAATATTTCGCCACCGTTTCAGTTAAGGGCAGCGGTAGTCAGTCATAATCCTGCCACCACGAAGTGACTTAGCACTTATTGTTTCCAGCATTTTGAAATGGTGTAATGCATTACAACAAGTCAGTTGAATTAGTGATTTTTTTTTTTTTTTTTCGTATGGATGTGGTATACATGTATAAATAAAGAAATTTCACATGGCCACATTCGATAGGCTCGGGGTAATGTTTTCTGTATGGTGCACAATGTCACACGCAAGAGCGCCATCTATTCAAACATAACCCATAGGGCTCTTTTTTTTTTTTGTGGCTGTATGTGTGTGACCATACTGTGTGTGGCATTTGGTGCCTTTGCTTATCTGGCTGCCGAGAGAACTATGAGAGCTCGCTGTGTAATTGAAATGTCATGCGTACAGGAGTTTGACTGAACGGGGAGCCTTTAGCCATGCCCCAATGAGCCCATGACAGATGAGCAACAGCCTCCCCAATGAGAAGTGGCATTCCCCAAACCTATTCCTCCTCCTCTGTCTTCCTCTTCCCTCGTCCGTCATCTCATCTCGGGCCACTTTCCAATCGCGCTTTCTCCTGTTCCCCGCTGCCTATCTGCAGCCTTAAAGTGATTAACGACAGCAGTTGGTAGTTGCGGAGATATTAAAATAAATGGACGACTGTGTCAGGGTCTGAAGGAACACCAGAGGTAAACTATTGTGTTATTGATGGGGGGCAGTGAACTTGCCATTCAACTGTACTAATGCAGGTGGGGAAGAAACGCCCCAAGTTTGATTGCTGACAAGGAAGGGGACAATACAGTATTAGTCATTTTCACATAATCAACAGTGATTCATAAGACTGTACTGCATCGTTTATAATGTGAGCCAACATGTGCCCCTCCCACTCACTGCATTCTCATTACTGGACGCTACATAAACAATAAACCAATGATGGGGAGGCAATGTAATCACATCTCAGCTACATAATAATCCATCTGCGAAAACTTGACACCCTAATGGAAAATGGTGCAACTGCTGGGTAGGATTTTAAAAAAAGTCATAAGCGTAATTTCTCTTTACTGGAGTGGATGGCTACCTTGAAAAAAAATGCATATGTTCAGATACATTCATGGTAAAAAAAAATGCTACTATAGAAAGATTTGTTTGAGTATACCTCACTTTTTGCCATTTGCCATTTTGTGAGCTGATTTTCAACTTGGGAAAAAATGTATAAAAGGTATGGTGTTAAACCCTGATCAAACGATGTTCAATGAATTCCATCACTTAGCTGTTTGGAATGTGAGGAATATAACAGCTGTCTCGACTGATTGCGCACATAAGGGCCGTTTGTTTGCGGCTCGCCAGTGTCATTCCGTACCCAGTGGCATACTTGTGCTGTGATTTCACCAGCTGTTATCAGCAGGAGGGGCTGCTTTAAGTAAAGGTGAGTCCAAGAGCTACGCATAAAGTTAAGGTCAACCAATCACTCTTCTGAATGTTGAAAGGAATATTTTTTTTTGGAATACTTCAGATTGTATCAGAAGGCGGATTAGTTTTATTTTGGGCGGGAATTAATTTGTGAAGTTTTAGGTTGTTGTCAACGGTAAATGGTGGGAAAGACGCAATTAGCAGTACAGCGTGCCATGAAAAAAGGTTTTTCTTGCAAAGTTTCTTCACAATGTTTGAGATCATCAAATAAATAAATAAATAAATAAATGTAAATATCAAATACACACAGCCTAAGTAAACATAGAAATCAGTTTGAAATGGTGATTTTATTTATTGGGGAAATACAACTGTTCAAATCGACCTGTGTAGAAAAATTATATTATTTTTATATATATATATATATATATATATATATATATATATATATATATATACACACACACACACACACACACACACACACACACTGTATGTATGTTGAAACTAGGGATGCTCCGATCGATCGGGCACTGATCATGATCAGCCGATTTTCGGGAAAAATTATGTGATAGGAATATTCGATCAAAGCCTTTTATTGCCGATCAAAACATCCGATCACCCGCAGCTCGTGCTTGGCTGCCGCGAGATGAAAGGGCAAAAAAGTTGATTCGTTTAATATGCGACGACGTCCATCCGTCCAAAAGCATCACTCCCGCCGCCCTGCACGCAACCGCGCCCGCCCGCGCAAGCTACATTGACTTCCAATTGAAACGCGCCGCCTTTTAACTTAATCCGACATTTGAAGAACAAGCAATTGGGAGACTATGGTGAGTTTACGAGGCTCACTGCATTGAATAAAGTCAAGGCGGACACAGCGCAGAATAAGTGGCATTATTGCCACAGGCATTGTAGGTCACTTGTGGGCCACGGTGTCGGCCGATCTCACTCATGGATGATCGGTATCGGTGTCATAAAACCTGATCGGAACATCCCTAGTTGCAACATTACGTGACATTAGTTCATGAATTATTAATTGCCGAGTGATATTAGCCATATGTTGGGACGTCACAGCAAATTTGTCACATGCCTTAATTAGCATGCCTAATTTATCTCTTTTTAAAAAAAATAATTAATGTATTTAAAAATACAATTCATAACTGACCCCACTGAAGCCTTGTACAAGCAATTGCTTAATGAAAATGATAAATCTTGTCCATTAAATTTGACAGACAAATTAGGAACCAGGTGTGATTAGAGTAGCATAGATGCCCCTCCCCGCACCCCTCTCCTTTCAAGTCATCTATTCAGGGTCTAGTCTTGATATATGGTTGCAGTTTATTAGGACTTTCGGACAACAATTAACCGATTCATACAGGTAAAAAAAATGTTTGATAGTTTAAAAAACATTACTTTAATAATATGGTTTCACTCCACTGGAATTGTCCTTGGTCAGTGTAGGATGATGTTTGAAAAGCTTGTAAAACCCCAAGTGCAGACAAGAGCAGATATTCAGAGCAGCAGTAAACAAGGATGCATCATTGCGCCTGTTGATTGCCATCTTGATTGCTGCCCCTCCTCATCCATGAAGACATTCAGTGCTCTAATCCAAAAATTAAACACCAAGAAGGCCTAAATCAGCCTCTCCCAAAGCAACAATTTAACTGACAATATAACAGATTACAAATTTGGTGCCCTCTCCTTAGATAACAGTGTGACCCGGTGAAGACGTTCGCGAGCTGTCAAGTGCATGCCAAAGCAACAGGTTTAAGGAAAGCTGTTGAAGCATTTACTTGCAATCCTTTTAGTGCGCTGAATTCTCCATGTACGGCTACTATTTAACATCCAGCGCTTCACTAGTAGTATGGGTAGCGTGCAGATGTCAATTAGTGCAGTTTTGCCTCTCGAGTACCATGAAGTTTTTCAACTAGTGTGCCCTGCGCGTCATAGTCATTCTACTAATGATCAGAAATGCCATATAGTAGTAGAAGGCAGTACGCCTATGTGGGTGGACGAAGGGCGAAGCTTGCCTCTCGCACCTGTTGGCAGTTGTTTCCATGTGTTATTTAAATTCGGTCGCAGTGGAAGGAAGGTGCTGGATTATTATCTCAGATTGATTGTCACCATTGTCTCCTTGAGTATATTTGATCAGTCCAGTAGGTATGCTTTTTTTTTTTTTATGTTCACATTGTCTATGAAGAACCGGTGTGTTTTCTCTTTTTCACTACCTTGTGTAGGTTAGAGTCAGTTCAGAAGTTTTGTTACTCCCATGTGTTGGTAAAGTCGGCTTTGGGTTTCTATGTTTGTTTGTTACCTAATTCTATAGTGTAGGTTGTTGGTTGTACAGTTCAACAACACTAAAAATGAACTCCGAAAGCTCATGTATGGTATTAAATAACAACGACAAAAACAAAGGACATTTTCGCTATAATTATAGTTTGTTTTATGAATGTAAGGTGTAGTTTCAATAATTTTTTTCAAGCATCTTCATTTTGATTTCGTAAACTCATTCAGTGCCATTGACACATTTACTTGTTTATTCAGAGTTCAACCATTCAATCACAGGAACCAATTTATATTTTTTTTCAATTTTTTTCAAACATTCGTATAAAAGATGGTCTGAAAATGTCAATTTTTGTTTTAGTTATTTTCCATTGTTTAGAATCTTAGGACCTTTTGTGAGTGAAAATTGTATTGTATTGTACTTAAAACATAAATATGAAGTGCACATAAAAATATTGAAACAAACAAACAAATAACAGAAAAAAGGGAATCCACTGTAACGGGCTATTGAATTATTGAGAAGCTGCAGTGCTGTCATATATCATATAAATGTTTTATTTTTTTTTTAGATCCAACTATGACAATGTACAAGGCTGCACGGATGTCAAATTGTCATGATAAAACTTCATGGCTGAAATCAAGTTTTAGCTGGTGAACAGGTGCAGCAAATAAATTCAATAGAATCCATTGAAGTGCTTATCCTGATCATGTCCCAAACGAGCCACATGAAGAGTCGCGGTTAAACAGCAGGCTCGGGATTCATTTGCAGTTGACAAACTCTTCACAAGTGTACAGTTGACCAATCCCATCTCTCACACTCAATCGCCTTGGATAGTCTCCAGCCAAGCTCTCCCTGAATCACATCCCTGAACAGAGGATAAGCTGAAAAGAAAATAGATGGATGGATGCCAGTCACGCTGAGGATGCTTTTTCTTTGGCAACCAGGGGGCTGAAGGCTTTGCTCTTTGAATATGATCAGGAGTTGTGCTGACTGGATGCTACGTATTTATTTGAGGAAGTATAGATTACCCCACTTCTAAATAATTATTGCATTGAACATTCATTCAATCCTTTACTGTCATTCCGACCCACCAAAATCCGCAAAGTTGTACTTTACTGTTGTGCTGTTGGTTTGAAATAATCTGATTGTTTGTACTGTAATATGTTGGAAAACTTATTTGACCATTGCCATATCATTTATTGGGAATGCCTTTAGATTATGAATAAAATAAACACATAAAAAAATGAGCATTTGCATGAAAATTAAAAATAGATGATGTAAACATATCGATATTTCTATATATCACATTTACAAATGTATTTCCTCATATTGTCTGTGAAATTGTATTTATCGTCTAAGATTTTCCAATTGAAGATTATTTTCTGCTCACAAGAGAAGCAAGAGCTAGGTATGGCAGTGCAGTGTTGACGTCTCAAAGGCCTATAGTGCAGGAAATGGCTCTCATGGGGTGTAATGTGTGTTCCCAGAAAGTGCTTAAATGAAGGTATGCACACAATAACACACGCAAGTACTTGCGCACACACTTAGGCTAACCCATCCTCACCAAGTGATGAGTCATTCTTTTCCGGCCAATGGGTCCTCTCAACTCAATGAGATGCGGCATGCTGTTTCCTCCTTTAAATTAATCCCTATTACAAATTCCAGAGCAGAAGACAGCTCACTGAGATTGGTATTTATGTCGATGTGCTGAAAGTTAAGAACCGAAAAACACCAAGATGACTTTATTTACCATGAATGTGGGAACCCACCAAAAAATGTCCACCTAACAGTTCCTTGGGAAATTATAGCACGGGCTGTAATTTACCTTACGACAAGCAAATTGATTCCAAAACAGATGTGATGAAAATTTAGAAATACTTAACTTGAAGATAAGCCGTTGGCAAAAATAAAATGACAGGATAATGTTAGTTTCTGTTGCTTTCAAATGAACCTAATTTGAATAGTGAAACCATTCTGCGGAGTTTGACATGAACTCTCACCACTGGCAGTGTATAATGCTGATGTTACAGCTCGGAAGTAGATTTAATTAAATGATACTACCATGCATAAAGTTCTTTACGGTTTTAATGATGTCTCATCTTTGAAGTTATGACAAGCTTATGCAAACTGCGACAACCAAACACAATTCATGTATAGTTATTAAAACAGTCCCAAGGAATGCATTATTTGAACAAAATTTGGATGGCAGAATAGTATGATGTTTGTTTGAATAACAATTCATAGTCAATATTACGATGCTCACATACAACTATCTGACCGCCAAGCCAACCTCGAGACCGAACTTTTAACTATACAGCCTTTGTCAGAAGGTACTTGCTTTGTAAACCAAGTCTAATAACTTATCCTCCCCCCCAAAATATACTGCCTTGCTCTCTTTGTTCCTCTGTGCATGCGTGTTTCCCTCACAAATTGCATTTCTGCAAGACAAGATCATAAACGACAGTATACAGTATGTCCCGGCGATCAGTCTTCAAGCAAGTGATGTTACAAAGTGTTGATACCTGACAACGGGCTTCATTTACAATCAGTGGATCAAACACCGAACACGTGGTCTCGACGGACTAAATGGTCCAACTTCAATGGCAAGACGATCAGTATTCTTTGAGAGTGGATTCCCATTTCTCTTATCTGAAACATGCACTAACGATCAGTTCATCTTTTTTCATTTCATTATCATATAAGATTTTCAAAGGGGGAACGCAGTAGTTCCGTCCTCTAACGGCCGACCTTTTTCACAGATGAAAAAGGAGAAACTTAGCAAGCAACTCCATATTATTCCGCTTTCTCTTTGTTCATGCTCTGTATATCGCCGCTGCTACTTGCCGATGCCGGGAGGATATTAAATGCAAGATAAAACTGAGAGACCAGTAAGGTTGAGGCTCTATGAAAATGACTGATAGCATTTCATCATGTAGAAAACAACCTTCTTTGCCCCAAGTTGCTCTTGAGACTGTATGATCTTGCTGTCACTTGTCTGGCAAGCAGTGACAAATGTCTTGTCTATTTTAGACAACGATAATACAAGAGGAAGTCGATAAGCCTACATTTACTTTGTGTCCGTAGTCTTAAAGTTAAATGCCGTGTACGCAAACCAACACAATAAACCCTTGACTCCAAACATGAAAGGAGAGAGTTGCATTTTTTTTCCATCAAGATTACAAAAATGGAAGACAAAAGTGTTAGCTTTTGGTTGGCAAACAGCCAACTATTGGTCTGGAATACGCTGCGAGGCAGCTAGGTGTTTGCTGTCAGGATGTGTTCCCGTCTGTGAAAAACTAATTAGATAAAGTACAAACTGGAATATATTTACAGACAGTCCGCACTTTTGGAAACGTCAGGAGAGAATTAAAAATGACATTTTCACTGGTGAGTCTTCCTTCTACTTTCCTGTCTCAGTGACCTAAAATGAATTGCCCACCACAAAAGGGGAAATACATCATTACAAAATTCAGTTCAAATAAATGGCAGTGGCATCTATCTAGGGGCTATTTTCTCTGCCTGGCGCACTCCTCATACAACTGTGACTAACTCATTGAGACAAGACATCTCCTGTCATGCATATTCACTGAGCATCAATCTCAATCCCTTCACTCTGATGCTGTCTCTCCCTCTGCACACTAAAATAGGGCTTTGTCAATACCAATGAGAGAACCTAAAAAAAATCCCCAGGGATGGTTTTATGTGTTAAGCTTTATTCTTTCTTTTGCCCTTTTCGCAATCCCCTCTTTCAACTGTCTCCTCCATTCCATTTAACAATGTGCATATTTTACTCCCTTGAAAAATTATGTTATTACCATGGTACTCATATGTTTCAGCAAAACAGTATCGGCACCAAGTGACTTACAGAAACCATTGTGAAGGGTAATTCCGACACGACGGCCGCTGTGTAGACCAACTAATTATTGCAAAAGCAATGACTGAAACAATTGGGCCAATGCAGCACAAGAATACAGTATAAGCCAAATGAGTTGGTGAAAGTCTTCAGTCCTGTCAGTCCAAAAACTGGATACCTCATTTCTAAATTATTGGATTCCAGTTGGTGCGAGACAGCGCTCATGATAGAATAGTCTCCAGTCCCAGCATAAGGCTCTGGAGGATACCCTCTCTAATACTGTCTTCCCTATGACAAATTATGCAATGATGTAGTCAGTCCCGTCAGGGAGTACTTACACAGCTCATGGCCTTTAGCTTTAAACCAAGACATGGTCAATACGTCACTGATGAGGAAGGCCTTGCTGAAGAATCAACATGCCCCTTAATGTCTGAGGAAATTCAGGAGGCAAGTTCTATTTTCCTGCCCTCTCATCCTTCTATCAGTGGTTTTCTGAAATATACACTATTAATAAGGTGTTGTCATACCAGCCTTCAGTCAGGATTACGAGAAGAAGCTAAATTTCGCCTTGCGTATTCACATCTTGAAATTAAACTGCCACAAATTAGAAAAGTATTGGATTTGGCCAAGTCCTTTTTTTTGCTGTATACTAAAAATATTGGGTTTGACATCACACACACACACACAATATGTACATTATTACGCTATAGCTAGAAGAAACAGAATGCCAATCAAAACAGACAGACATGTTTGCTACATCTCTATTTAGTTGCGCGGGTGAATGGGAGCCTCTTTTGAAAGTCTCTTCCATCTGACATGCTACAGCTCACCTAGACATAGCGCACAGACAGGATCTTTTCCTCCTGACAGGTGAACTTGAAGCAAGTCCTCTTGAGACTTGGTTCACATCCTCTTATTTATTTTTATTTCATCTTACAATATAGTTTCACACGTGCACTTTACATGTATAATATTCTCATGAAACCAATCAGTGCATCGAGACTACAAGTAATATAACAACTGTGGCCATACTGTTTCACTATTTAAATATAGAATTTTAAGTCTATGACTAGATAAATATGTGTAAATGCAGCTGTGTTGTTTGTTAAGTACAGCAATTAGCACACAAAATCACTCTTCTGCAGAGATGGGAAATCCAGGTCCAGAAAGTAAAAACCCTGCCACGGTTTGGCTTGAGTCACAGGTGCTTCTTTCGAGCGACCTTGACTAGATCTACAGTAATCCACTTACAGTAAAATGCATACAAATTTTAGCATTTATTTACCACTGGACAGATCAAGTAAACATCACAAGTCGGTGTGCCTTGAATTTGAATCACTGCCCTGTGAATATTAAAAAAAAAACACAAAAATGCCCACAGCATTTTTTTCTACCATTGAGTGAAGTGGAGCTTGTTGCTCTTGGCTACATCACTCATGGTGATGTGGAATGACACCAGCTGGGGCTTGCAGTTACCAGTCACTGAATTGCATTTCCTCCTCAAGAAACATAGCTTTCTTCCAGTGTCACTTGACCAGAAATGAGGACACAAGCAGTGACACTAAGATAAGAACAAATAGATAAGTCCCTCATATGAAACCATAATTCAATGCATTTTAGTGTCAGGAACTACTGTATACTTTCAACTGTGTCAGAAACTGGTGTCACAAAAGATGTTATTTCAAATCCAAGATGCAAGTTGACTCCTTTGTAGTAATCCCAGAGTCTAACTCACTTTCCCAGTCTTACTCAGTCCTCCTCTGCTCCGTCGTCACAGCCATTTTGATTTTTTTCCACGTCTTCAAAACGGGTCGCCTTGATGACGCCCCCTGAGCTGCTGTCATTTGTATTAAAATCAGGGAGGTTGCAGCGCACGCCGGTTTGACATTGCGAAAACAAAAATTGAATTGATGGTCCGTGCATGACATTGACACTTAAACTGCAAGATCTACCCTTGCGGATTATGTCGTCGGCCGTGCATGTGACTGGGGCAATTAAAGACGGCCTTGCACAAACGACGTGTTCTATTCATAATTATGTGAAGCGCATTGAGTTACCTTGTGTATGAAATACACTTACAGTATATGGATTTCATTAGAAAAGAGTGGAGAAAAAAATCAGTTAAGTAGAGCGGTTGCTCCAGCACCGTGATATTCTTATCAGGCAGGAACTGTTGGATGCTCAGGCCATTGTGAGAGGAAGCGTCGTCATGGTGAAGCAGCCACGTAGTTTGGATTTGAAATTGAATGAACATTCCTGGGCCTTTTCGGACACACCTCATATTATTCATTACAATATTCAATTATACTTTGTGACAAGCAAAAAATAGTTTACCAGCCTGTAATCTGTACGCTATACATAAAACGGATAAGGATAAATATAAAATTAATGTTGTAATCTGGTTGTATTTGCACCACGAGTTCAGTGTGCATGTAGTGTAGAGACACCTCCTGGCAAGATCTCACAACACAGATGTCCATGAAGTGAAACACCATACCGACTGGATATTAACGAATACACAAATGTAATTCATTTGCCACACTCTTTAGTTGCTACTGAATCATTCAATGGCCATTGTGACCGGCGATGCAAATTATTGTCAGACAAATGTGTCATTAATTGGAAAAAGCTGGAATATGATAGCTAACATTATGTCCGGTTTGGAGCTGCCAAGCTGGACTCAAAACAGGGAGCTTAGTGCTACGAAGCAGCAGTACTACCCAGTCTGCCAGTATGGTAAAACTGACCCACAATATACCACAGAGCGCCAATCATTAAAAATAACGTCATAACTAACTACTATATAGTAGCTTTAAAAACAGGTCATCAGTGTTATAGTGAGCAGGGCGCCAAATAGAAAAGATCGTAGCAGAGTCGAGGGTCTTGGTGGATGTGAAGTTGGGAAAAATACAGGTCTAAGACCATTGAACTGGGAGCCAACAAAGGTTTTTAAGCTCCAGAAAGATTAATTCAGTGAAAGGCATTTTCATAGTAAAGTAAAGTTTCTAAGGGGACTCAGAAGGGAGAGGAGAGGAGAGATAATGGTAGTTGATATTTGATGTACACGTTGTTGGCACTGCTGTTGTAAATCAACGACTGTTCGCTAATGTAGCGAAAGTATAAATTGGTGGTGTTTTAACTAACTGCTGCCTGAGTGTCAAACTCATTCTGATTTACGCTCACTCTTTCAATTCATTGCGTCATACAATTGCCTTTGATTTCTTTTCATTTCATTGCATCACATACATCCATTGCATATCTTTTCCAAAATCTTCACTTCATCAGTGGTCATCAGATTAAGACAAGGGACAGAAGTAAGGTGGGAGACTGTTTTTCATTGGACTTTAAAAAAAAAAATCGATGCATTTTCCAATCCTTCACATCTTATCTTTTAAATGGTCATAGTCTGAAAAAGTGTATCATTTATTAGAACACTGTGTAGTCAAAAAGTCAATGTCACTTATTTTCTTTAGCCATGGATCCCTGCTGAAGGATCCATCAAAATTACAGAGATGAGCGATCTCTTCGAGGACGCCTTGATTCAGTACGATGTTCCATTGCTACGACACCCACATAACCCAAGTTTGAATTAATGTCTGAACTCTCATAGTCTTAACGCTAACGCAATAAACAAGTCAAAATTAAACTAAATATTTGTATGAAAACAGTGACGAGAACCCTTGCGTCCCTTTAGTCAAGTGTTTGCTTGCATACTGAAAGGGGCACAAACTAGCTGAGTACTGTATTTGAACTGCTGTGTGATTAAATAAGCACTTTTAAAATAATAAAATAAGAAAGGTTATTTGTATTACAGCCTGTCCAAGCACACACTAATGTAATTAAGGGGCCTATTTCAGTCACCAACATTTTTTTGTTTTGTTTGTATCTCAGGGGGTCAGATGCCAGGTTTATTTTCAGCGCAGACATACAAGCTTCTGCTTTGCCGGTTCAGCTGCCTCTGGTTTGTCTTGAATCATCCCTTAGTTATGGTGTACTAACTCCCAGGGGATTTCCCATGATGCACCTCACTTCTCCTCCTCCACATCGCTCCCTGTTGACATTACATGGCTGTTTGCGTGTTACTAACGAATGGATACATTGGAAATTTGACACGGACCGGTCATCTTCAGGATACCATGTCAATTTGAGGCATCATTAAAATTCACCAGTTGATATCATGATAAATACAGTACATATATATATATATATATATGTGTAACTGTACGACTGATTTTCTGTACATGTGAGAGTTGAACACCGTCGCAGCTCTCCTTAGGTGTGGCCGTCCCGTAACGATGACTGCAACAGCACAATGCCGAATGCTCAAGGGGGGCCTCATGGTTTGTGACTTCTTTGTGCCTCTGGGCCTTGATGCTTTACTATCATTGATGGAAAAATAAATTTCCAGTTTTATCAAGACCTTTTGCAGGGGACCTTAAGAAAGTGTGTTTTAGAATTGAAGAAGGTGCTTTATGCAATAGGTCAACTTTAAGGACAGAAGTAAGTTAAAATAAAAAGTGGGGTCACCATCTGCTCCTGCAGGCCACTGATGTGGTCATTGTGGGGTATGTAGTGCCTATGGCACCATATTGGTGACCGCAGATGTGAGCTGTATGGGTGGTGAGTGATTGGTGGAGTTGGTTAATGTACAAATGAAAGTATACGGACTGGTCATTGATACGAGAATGATAGTGTGCTATTAGAAATCCGGGTAATTCCAAAGAGTTGACATACTTTTTCATTAGATAGACGATGCAAACTCGGGGGCCCCTATCTCTTGCTGAATTCATAACTCAGCTGTGGGTACACCTTAATTTTATTCACCAAACACTCACTTTCCGTGCTGAGACAATCAGTCCGGACTTGTGGGAATCTTCCCTTTTCACCTGATTAGCCTCTCTGTGGTCTTCTCACAAATAGATTAAATTACATATTCTCCTAAATTAAAGCAATATTTGACTTGCCGCATAACAGCTGGTTATGCGTAACAATGATTATACAATAAGCCCCATAAAAGCCTGTGGGAACCACCTGGCAAAAGTGAATTCAGTTTGAAGCTTCAACCATGGACGGAGCTTATTACAAACACTTCACCGTATAAAATGCTTAAACAATTATGTGCAGCTGAGGAAAAGTGGGTTTGTCAAAGAACATGCGGTGACTCAGATGACCTACATTTGTAATTACAGTCATGTTCACCTATCATTCCCTGGCACTGTTGTCTCTGGCATTTTAATGACGAATGCACAAAATGTTTTTGCATTCGCTGAATGCGAGCTCCACATGAGCCAAGTATCCATATTTGTGTACTTCTGTGTAGAGGTAAGCTTTCATTCCCAGCCCAGGACAAATTCTATTTCAACATTACAACCTCAGTATTACTACAACAGGCACTCAAACTTTGTCCATTTTTTGGGGAGCTTCTGCCTATTCAAAGGTCACTGCACGCCCTTACTAAACAAGGCAAGCCAAAAGTTAGCACATGGCATTATCTTTTCAACAAAAACACAAAAAGAGAAATCACATTAGATTACAATTAGTGACATTTGACATTACACTATCTCCCCCCCCCAAAAAAAGTGGCTTGTTGTTGTTGTTGACATTTTCACACCAGGAGGTCAATGCACAAAGCTGATATTAAAATTGTTGACCAATTAGTTTTGGGAATTACTCTTGTCAGCACCACTTGGGGGTTTCTCTGTAAAATAATCCTTCAAATATCGCCAACTCTCATCAAGGCCTACTGAGCATTTAATCATAAGCATGTGTCCAATCCACTCTAAGCGCAAAGCAATTATAAATGCCTGCAGGCGAATTGTAACAGGTAGTGACGGCTGTTAATGGATTTTTTTTTAATCCAAAATGGATGGACCCCCTGCGTCAATAGAAATTGTGTTTTGCTGTGTATTTCCAGTACACCTCCAATTGGCTGCATCTGGAAACAATCTGTTCCACATTGCATGCCATGTATCCTATAGAATTTTAGAAGGGATGAAAAAGGAAAAAAAAAAAAAGAAATCATGCTAGAGGACTGCAGCTACTTTCATGTCAGAAATAGTAAAATAAACAGAGAATCTTTTTTAAAAGAAAAAAGTTAATACGATTTTTCGATGACTGGTGTCAGTTACGTAATATGGATTGGAACCTGCATTTCACAACTTCTGCATACAAGTGGGGCCCGCCAGGTCCACAAGTGCATTTGAAGCTTGGTGTTATGCAAAGCAGTCTGACTGGCCCTTAATTGATTATTGTGTTGTGGTATGTTGTTAAACTCAGGATATCAGCAGAATTGCCAAACACTCTTGAGGGGCCTTACTTGCTAAATGAAGTTTATAGTCTTGAAATACACATTAGGGTTAAATCCACCCTGAGGCTGATGAAGGCTATGAGGGAAGCAATTAACTGTGATGTTCATTATATCGGCATGTGTTCCGCGTGTCCACTCTCAGTGACCTTTCATATGAAAAGAAATATCACATTGCATGAAACATACATTATTTTCTTTTGTCTGATATGCTTTTGTCAACTATCAGTTTTGTGTCCAAGGACAATAATCACAAATAGTTTATTTTATTAACTCGGTCCATCCTTTTTTTATATACAGTATATAACTGGTGCTTATCCTCTTCAGATAAGGCAAGGCAAGCAAAGTCAAGACAGCTTTATTTATCTAGTGCATTTCATTTCACAAGGTATCTCAGGTTAGCAGGGAGCATTCGAGGCAACTTCAAACAAAAGGGAGGTTAAACCCTGGACTGGCCAGCAATCACAACGAACTGCTCAGATTCTCACCACCTTTTGATAGACAGAATTTGTAGCCCCCACTCAAAGCTTAATTTAGAAAATAAAACATTCAAGATTTCTGCCACCATGCCAAATTGTCTTTAGGACTGTGATTGAAGTTTATCTTAATTTCGTAATGAATCAATTGTCTGTATCAAAATAAGAAATTGAGATTCCTATAAAGCACTTCACCAAAAAAATGAGGACAGCGCATTTTTATTTATCTTTTCTCGCTTCGTGTCATCCTAAACTCTTAAGCCCATTGATTAGCATGATTAAGTCTCATCAAGTAAAAACAACATGACTCCCCCCCACCCGAGTGGGAACAGATTCATCAGCCTTCACTAATCAAGTACAGTTTGGTGCAAGTGTGCAAGCCAATCATGTTTAGCCTCTAAGCAGGGGACTATTAATTTCCAATCAGTAATTTAAAGTTAATTTCTTGCTCTTTGTTTATTGCTCCACTAAAGTCACGGAGAGATCTTGGTGAGTTCATTTTGGAAGATGGAATTCTACATGCATAAGCATCATATTTAATTTCGAATAAAGTATCTATGTAGCTAACTGTCTAGCTCTGGTCATCTGTTTGCATGTGATGTGATCTCTTCCGATCTGCCGTTTACATGCTTCACTGCATTCATCAGATCAGCCGTGTCACAGCCATGTGATACGCGGACATTAATGTAAATATCAAGAGATTTAACAAGATGGAATTCATTCGTCGATTTACTATTTTTGGAAATGTATGTGTTCGAGCCATTCTAAATTTCTGAGCCAATATTATGTAACAATGTGGCTAATTCACAATTTTAAATGCCCCTAAAGCAAGTTTCTATGCCTATGACTTCCATGACGTTTCAGCAAAGCTTTCAAGCGATGGCCACAAAATGACGCCGTCTGGAAACCCATGTCAAAGCCAAAAGTTTAAGCAGGAGAACAGATTGTTTTATTAGATGCACAGGGTGGTGTTAGCTAATGGCATTAGCTTCGAACAAGCATTGCTCAGTGAAATTGTTGATGCGGAGAACAGTTGCTCTGTGTCAGGGCCAGGGTCAAGTGCTTCAATTCTTTGTCCTTGGGGTATTTTGATGGCAACATGTTACATACATGATACACTTGAGTTTTAAATTGTGAGGAAAACAATGAACGCCTTTGTGAGATCGACATGTCTTGAATACAATCATTTGACCTTGCTCAAGGCTACCTCGAAAGTAGCCAGGATGCAGCCTGCCATCTCTTCAACATCTACTCTCAGTTCCCTGCATTTCAAATATTTTTTCCTGAAACAACGCTGCTGACTCGTTTCACTTTTACTAAAATTGCACAATCAATATATGTGAGGTTGCTTAACTCATTCACTGCCAGACATGTTCAGACCCTCTTTTACCCTAACGTTTTAAAATTTTTTGAAAAAAATCTAAATAAATTCCTGGGATGGAGTGATTGTACTGTGAAAAGACAAGTACATTTGTCAGTGGCAGTGAATGAGTTTAGAGTATCCCATTTGATAGTTCCCGGTGTTTCATTTGTACAAGAGTCGTGATGTCTCCTAGTCTTCATGGCATGATGATTCCTCTGTAAAGAGGCTTTACACCTTTTATGCTGGCTATGATAGTGAGATGTGAGTCTACTGTACAGAGCAGACTGTCGACAGTAAGTGTCAGCTTTAGCTTTTGGAAATTGGGCGAGGATAGAAAATGTGGAATCGACAGATGTGAAAGGGTCGGCTCCATAGAAGAAGTGACAAAGCTGTCACAATAATTCTTGGTGACATGACTTCAACTGTATAGTCCTATTTGAGCATTTGTATCTGGCATGTTTCTCAGTATCACAGGGCACATCCTTCCAATGCATTTTTATGAGCTTTCTGTTATGTCCCTCTGTGATGGTTCTCGAGTAATAAAACAGGTCGGCAGTCTCTCAGGAATGCTGACAATCTAATGCAAATCCTTGAAGGACAAACAAAAAATACAATAAGGAACACTTGAATTATGCATTCGGTCTTTGGGTAACTGGTTTGTTTGCACTTTCAAGGTCAAGATTTGAAGAATGAAATACATGATCAAGAGGTGAGGTACACCCTTAAATGGTTGCCATAGGGTTAACCTACCGCTTGTTTTCGAAATGTGTGAGGTAGCCGGAGATAAGCGCTACACATGAAAACAAACAACAAAAAAGTGTAATTGTAACATGGGTGTTTTTTAGGAGCAACAATCATTTGCAGTTTTGTATCATAGTTATTCTGCTCTTCTGCTCAACTACGTTTTCCCTTTTTGTGGCAACCATCAAAATTTATCCCAAGTGCTTCCATTCACGGTGGCTCATTATCGTCATGTCTAGTTTAATTGTCTAGTCCTAGAATGAAAACTCTATTCATGTTTTCGCTTACCTTTTTACCGGCACAATTTATTATTGGGCATAAGTGTAAAAAATATAGGCCTTTGTAATTGTTTTGTTTGATTCATCTTTTTCCTTTTGCTATGACAACACCTTATCTTGTCTCACTTTATTTGTCTCAGCATAGGATAAAATCCTTTCTGATTGAATCTTGTTGTGTTTTATATCCTAAATCCTTCTTGAATACAAATCCAACTCTTTATAGTGATTCTTCTTACAAATCAGGAGCTTGGCAGTGGTGTACAATGTCAGGACTTTGTAAACCGCTGCACTGCGCAGTGGCGGAGCCAGAACACATCCGATCGGGCATTTGGTATCTGCGTTCAGTGTCCTCAATGGATCAAAAATGTAGCGTTTTGGTGACTAGCTCTTTGTCCACCACACATGATCTGGTAGTTTTTTTTTTTTTTACAGAAATTGAATTTTAAAAAGTTGTTTTTCATTATTACCATATAGGACAGGTTCTTATTCAGGTTAAGTACATGCTGCTGAATGACGTGTTGTTTCTCTGAGCTTTCCATTTGTCACCAAGAGAAAAGTACACAAGCACAGGTACACGCACTCTAAAGTGTGAGGAAACGGAAGAACAGTGTACTAAAATGGCAGGGTGAATAGAGAATAAGAAGCAACCTAATTAATTTCAATCGTCAGTCCATGTCCATGTCATTCACGACCTGACAAAGGCTCCAGAGTAGTGACAAAATCTACCTCGATGGAACACGTTTCATTCAGCCACTCCTTCTGTCTGATGGCCTCAATCGCCTCACGTCTGCTGCAATATCTTACTGAATCCTATTTGCTATTCATTTTGATCTTGAAAGACACTGTAATGATTAAATATAAGTAGCGGAGCAGTGCATAACACACGGTGGGGAGAACGGTGGCATGGGGATTTGTTAACCCTCTTGAAGGAGCACTTGAAGTAGAAATCGTAGTGCAGGTGCGGATTTTGGCATGTCAGCCACCTGGACAAACGTCACATACGTACACACACACACACACACACACACACACACACACACACACACACCATCATGTCACCTTAAAATCATTTTGGATGGAGGGCAACAGCCAATTTTTAAGTGCATACTTCCGAGATGTCATGCAGGCTACAGATGTGCGTATTCACAGCAGAATCGTGTGACATTATACAAAAAATGAAAAAAGTAAAATATTAATATTAGATTAGCCCTTTGAATGACTAATATGTAAGAATATGTGAAAAGCTGCAATTACAGTATAAACCCATTGCTCTCCAGTCTTTCACAGACAAGCAAGCATTTGTGTCCTGAGGTGACACGGTGTATCACCGGCCTCTTGTTTGCCTGTGATTATCAAACCCACTCGTGTTCTATTTCTACCATGCATTAACCTTTGAAATCATAGCGTGTCCCTAACACCCCCGCTCTCAAACTGGCATCAAAAGACCAATGTAAACAACAGTTACCTCCCACCAGTTGCAACATACGGGCTCATTTCGATCACAGATTCATGTCGGTCACCATGCGCTGCATGCTAATTGTGAATTTGCGAAAGCTCTGCATTACAGCAGTTTCACAGCCAGTGTGCCAAGCAAAATACTTGTAGCCATATGGTACTGTATGTGCACTAAACAGGTACGGTACTAATATGGTTTAAGAGCTGCCAGTCTAACTTAAACCCCTGTGTAACAAATGAATGATGAGCTTAAAGACTTCGGAATATATTATAAACTGAATGACTAAAATATTCTTTTAAGCGAAGATTTAAATCAATCCAAAGTATAAATATATGTGCATTTTCATTCAAAGCTTTTCCAAAGTATTATGAGGCATTCTGTTAGGGCAGCTTTTTGGTTGCATTGACAGCCATTCACACAGTTATTGTACAAGAAGTGCAAAATCCTAAACCATTTTAACGGTGCTTGAGAGGATTACCATTTCTCAAATGGATTTGAACTCAAACAAAGAACAACATTTTTCGCTCATTTTTGACGGGTGAGGTTATATGACTCAGTACAGGCAGACTCAAGTTTGAAGAACAAAGAGAAATTCAAAGGCAAGAACATGAACTGCTAATTATGAAGCAATGATGGCACGGCATCACCGGAAGGCTCTAATCACATTGCTAAGATGATAATTTGCCGAAACCATTTTAGTTTCTCAACTGGATTTTTCAGCATGCAGAAATTTTTTTTTAAAGAAAATGCATCGTCTGTAAATTCCTTTTATTATTATTTTTGTCTTTGCACTTGCTTTGACACTTTTTCAAGCCTGAGCTATAGAAAGTTTCAAAGGTGAGAACAAACTTCTTTTGGTTTTCTTTACGTTGCCTTGACATTCTCACAGTCTTTCAAATAAAGAGTTTGTTCTTGGTCTTTAAAATGTCGAACACTATCTAAGGACAGCTTTACACATTGTGACACTGGAGTAAGTCATTTCAGTCAAACGACTTTAGTTTTGGACGTTCATTTCATTACAATTCTAGCTGCCAGAAAGTATCTTTTGAAATGATAACATTTGTAAAGATCCAAAGAAATCCCCAAAGTCCTCTCTCTGTTTCTCTGGATTCATGGTAATTCTCCCATCCAAATCTTGACTTTTTAATCATTTGAAACCTAAGAGAGAGCTTTGGCAGGAGTGGCTACCACTGCTGAAATACAAGTAGCTTCAGTACTTCATCTATTCTTACAGTCAGTACACCTACAGTATTTTTGTTTGTTTAATTTTCTGTTTGTCAAAATCTCAAGGTCTGTATCAAATAAGGTTAGCAGTTGTATTACCACAGGGCAATAACATGAGTATGTGTGGTGCTTCTTTGACTGGATGTAGACAGTACATTCCCTGGACCTATCTTAGTACTTCTTAAAATTGATATGACATGGAGCATGACTTGCATTACATTCTGGAAACAGAGGGATCCTGGTTGTGTAATGAGTGTCATGATAGGAGGTCTTATCCCACCATCCAGTTCACAACCATCCTATTGTCTTGCAATTGCTATGCCAGCCTAGCAATAATTTACTCTGACTGCTGCTTGATCCCCAAACCCTCCCACCCCCACACCTCCTTCATTCAAGGCTTTCATCTCAGATAAGATGTGCAGGTGTACCATATAAAGGTGCCTACTTTAATAAGCACTAAAAGTGCTTTCTCCAAGAGCCAACAAAAGGAAATGCTTCATTGGAGAATGATGAACTGATAGCTGAGGTTAAAAATACTACCGGTACCTATAGATGGTGACTATTTAGTGTTGTGACTTTTAATAATAAACTCGAATAATTTCTCGAAGGTCTAACCAACTTGAAAACAAGAGAGCTGCCTGAAAGTGAAAAACAAACAACTGCAAAACTGAGAGAAGGTAGAAAATTAATCAGAGCCATGGCGCACATATTGGCCATAACCAGTAGAACCATTTGGAATCTCCTAAAGATGCAAGAAAACTGATGTGCTAGATAAGTACAGAGGCAGCCTGGGGAAATCAAATTGAAACAATTTCTTTTTTTAAGAACAATAAAGGAGTCTATCAGCGGAAACAAGTGGAAGGTTTTGGATTGGCTAAGTCAATGTCTAGATTGCAATCCTGTAAATCTTGCTATTTTCATGCGAAAGATGGGTCTGAATGGAGTGAGTGAACCTCGAAAACAAAGTGCAATTGAAATAGGCTGAAGTGAAAGCCTGTAAATTTGTCATTGAATGCAAAAAGTAATCTAGCGGGTAATGTAATTTTGATTTGGCTAATAATGATTCCATGTGCTTACATTACTCCCACTCTCCCAGCTGAGATTTTTTTTCAACACAGTATGCAGATCGAGCTGGTTAGCTTGTCTCTTACTGTTGAATGCCACTTTGCTGACTGTGGTGAGGTTTCCATCATTCTGAAAACTCTCTAACCACAGACTACAAAGTAATTTATTTTTGGAGTTTTCAAAGATCTGAAGTGCAGTGCTCTTGCAGAGTGGAGGCAACCAGAATTAGGGGAAGTGACTGCTGTTTACAAACAGTATGAGATGAGGTCTTTAACTCATTCACTGCCAAGGACACATTTATTTGTCTTTTCACACATCAGACATTCAATCCCGGGATTTATTTATATTTTTTTCAAATATTTCCAAACGTTAGGGTAAAAGAGGGTCTGAAACTGTCTGGCAGTGAATGAGTTAAGTGTCAATTTGAGTGTTTTGTTTGTCTCTATGTGCAATTCATTTGGCGAGAGTGCACCCAACCTCTACAAGGAGCATTTAAGGTATTGGTAAAGTAAAATGGCAAAAATTATTTCCTAACTTTTTTTTCTGTGAATAACCCAAAATGGCTTATTTGATTTTTCTTGATTTTATAAATAGTGTACTTTTATTACACGAATAGTGTTATTTATTTCCTGACACACTTTTTCTGTTATAACCTGACCCGAACCAGATTCAGACTCCTAGCTCAGGAATTGCTCCCAAAACCCTTGTTTCCAAAGTCAGGGGTGGTCCCCACTGAGCCACATGGACAGCTGCAGTTCCTAATCAGTCAGGCTTTCAAAGGAGTGTTTAAACATGTCTGAAATAAGATTGCAATAGACTCTCAAAGGGAAAAAAGGATAAATAAGTATCTTTTTTTTATTGTGGAAGGTGGTGTCACCTTGGCAACTGACAGGCACGAGGGCCCTCTGAGGCTGTTGAACGAAAGAAAAAATTAAGCTCGTTTTATTGGGGAAATCTGTGTTTCTTACCTTCTGTTGCAAGTGCAGTTTTATTTGGGGCCATCTGTTGGGGCAGCAGTATCAGATTCAGTGACACTGATTATGAACAGGCTCATTAAGAAGGCTGGCTTTGTCCTGAAGATGCTATAAATGATTGTTAAGAGGAAAGGATACTACACAAACTACAATGTTTATGGATAACGTTCTTCTGTGAGACTATTATAACCTTTCAATTAACACTTACTAATGTGCTTTCTTTTGTTATTTGTTCATTTATTGCTGCAGTGAGCCCTAAAATTTACATAACTATAAAAATGCGGAATCTGGCCAAGAAATGTTAATATCTGTCTACAAATTAGGCATGAGTGATCCATGGTCAGAAAGTGAAACTGTAAGATCAAAGAATTATCCTGCTACCAATTGCTTAGAAGCACTGTACCACTAATGACTTCTCTCCATAGCATTGCATGTTTCCACATTCTTCCATACACGTCAGTAGTTTTAAGACTTATAAATGTTTATTTTATCGGTTTATGTTTTTTAAATATGTTCATTCGGGACCTGGGAATGATAATAACATAAGCAGTCTATTTGGAGGCAAAAACGTTTTGTTTGGCGTCCGAGAGCATTTTGTTCAATGGCAACTCTCACTTAAGGGACTGTTAGACTAGACCTCTTTGGCGTATATGATTAGATAGGTGACTTGAGCCGGGCCGTTATCTTGCTGTGACCTTTCTCTTGCTTTTACTTGGCTTCCCTTTTCTATGACACTCTTGGCACACTTATTAGTTGATTTCAGTTTAGGCCTTAGAGTCACACATAGTCACATGGGCTATCTCCGCAGCTGCGTCTCGATCTTTCTGGGTGAGAGCATTTGCGAGGATGGAAAAGCTGCTTCTTGAAAGATGAAATGAACACGCATTGAGTAAGTAGTTGTTTTATAAATTGCAATTGCAAATTGTGCTTATAGAGAGACCTGCAAAACATTCCAACAGGTCTATTGTTTAAAAAAATAATTAAAAAAAAATCAACTTGTACATGATCGTGGTTTTGAGTTGTTTCGTCCTGCGAAAACAAAGCTTCTCGTGCGCTATCCACTAAAACACCCCGCTGCCCCTTTACAATCCAGTATTTCCCTCAAAAAGATGAGTCTGTTTAGCTTGTTGATTTGGGTGACTGAGTGTGTATAAGTACTGTGTTACGTTGCTTGGTCATATGGTTTTAACTTACAAAAGAAGTTGATCTTACATATTTGGCATTGTATTCCATGTGCACAGCTGTGTGTCTGTTAACGTGTCTCGAGTGATGCATATTCATCTGTGCTCTGTGCATATTCTCACAGCTAAACGGAGAAAAGGAAGATGGAGAGACAGAATTGGGTCAGTAAGAGGCAGAGCTCCCCAAAGCGCCAGTCAGAGTGCTGAATTTCTGAGGAGGGACTGCAGGCAAAGACGCCGTCACCAGCTTGACCTTCCCATTTTGGCAAGAGAGGCATGTAAATATTACATCTCCAAACAGACACAAACACAGATACTAATAAACTCCATGACGTCATAAGACACTAAAATATTAGCTCGGAGCAAAAAATTGCTAGTGTGAAAAAATGAATTTGAATGAATCATTTACTCTCCACTTGTTTTGGCTCATTCAGGACATTTCACAGTGAAGTTGGGAAAATTAACAGCCTCCATGACAGTCAACACATGTACATAAATCAAACTAGGCTGTGTTTCGCATTACTAGATAATTTTGTTACAGCCTCATTCTGAAATTAAATTAATTCAGATTTTCAATCAGATTCAAGTCTGGGCTCTGGATGGGCAACTGAAGGACATTCAGAGAGTTGTCCTGAAGCCAATCTTTTGATATCTCGGTTGTGTGCAGTGGGTCTTTGCTCCACTCAAAGATGACGCATTTTACCGGACTGAATTCAAGATTATTGTGGAGAAGGTGTTCAACCAGAATGTCTCTGTACATTGCCGCGTTCATCGTTCTCTCAATCCCAACTGTCTTCCAGTTCCTGTTTCTGACAAACATGATCACAGCATGATGGTGCCACCATCACACTACACTGTGGTGATTGTATTGGCCAGGTGATGAGTGATGACTTCATGCATTCTCATCAGAACTCATCAGAACTACATCTGGACCATCCATGTAGCATGCCATTCATCAGTGAGTAAACTTGTTTGACAATTAGTCATGTATTTTAACCCACTACAAATGCTTTGCTTTCTCTGTGAGATCGGTTCGGGTTGGCCAAAACAGCTTTATTCATGACTCCAAGCCTAAGGAGTATCCTGCAGCGAGATTCTTGGGGAACTAGAGACATCCTTCTCCCGAGTGGCTCCTTATATTATTACTGTCTACTTTCAAGACTTCACACTTCATCTGAAAGACGGTTTATACAATTTGGTCGAGGCCACCATTTGAGAAGATATGTTACAGTATTTTAATGACTGCTGTGATCCAATTGTGGACTTTCTTATAATTTACTCTAGCTCATGTGTGCATTCAGTTTTACTAATAATGGTGGTAATGCGTTCTTGTTGATGAGATTCTCAGAAATAATATTGGTACCGATCTCTTTGCAATGGCCCAAGGAAAGCAGAAGATGGCATGTGATTTATTCATCCATGCACGTTAAGGCTGGCTTGTTCAGTCACACGTGGCCAGATATCTAATTTCACAATACAAGTAACAGTACAGAAAATTCAATTTGTTTTTGTTTCCCTGCCATTTAAGGCAATTTCCATAAAATGAGAGTGGCTGACATCCAAAATCAATAGATGTTCCCAAACCCCCAAGCCTAATGGGGTAGATAGCTAAGACCAGAAGTTAATTGTTCAGCATTGTCCTTGAAATCGTTCTCTCTTCCTCTCTGGCTGTGTCCCGGCCTGTCTGCCACTTATTTACAATGCGCTCATGACTGCTTCTTGAGAAGTCTTTGCCCACAGGGGTTAGTATCCACAGTATTTGTAATGCCGTGGGACTTTTAAAATTCATAAACGACAGACACTGGTATGCCCAGGCTGGAATTTAATGGACGGATCAAGTATTTTATTTTGCAAAAAAAGATCAACACAACACAATGTAATAGACCCATGTTACTTTTCCTCTTGTCTCTTCTGGGAATTTGGGAATCCATTACTATTCCACGGCGGTTAAGCTAACTAGCTTCAAGCTACTGATGTGAACATGTCTTTTTATTCCTTTATGTGTCACTCCTGAGCAAATTGCTGTTATTAAGTCACTGTGGTGCAGTCTTATGAAAGACTTATTGAAAATCTGCTTGACTCGAATAAGCAGAGTGGGTTTCAACTGCATATTTTCTTGGGGCAGCAGACCATGAAATCGGCAAAACAAAATGACAATTGTCTCTGAACAAAGCAATCCTTAATAACCAAGTTCATAGCTGATAGTTACTGACGTACAAATTCAAGCATATTCATTAGATTGCAATATATAATATTAAATATACACTTTTATGATGCACTTGGTACTTAGTGATTGTCTGATACAAGGGATTGCATCACAAATACGTTTTGTTTTCTATATTTTTACAATTGCATTAAATAGACAAATGTTCTTAAGTTTTGTGTGGATCAACTTGACTTGCCTACAGAACCCGGACCCTAAACACTAATTGGGTCATGTTCAAGCCAATGCAAAATCCAACATCTGATGGCGATATCTTGAGAAAGCAGATTCTGCAGTTAAAGCTCATGGGAATGGAGGGCCAATATGGACACGTTCCACCATTTGTTTCATTCTGCAGATCTTATTTCTCTTTGCAAGGAATAGATGAAAAGATTTTAAATAGACACAAGCGGGCTCAATCAGTTCAATGGTCACACAACTGGTAAAGTGCACACTTATAAATGTGATTTTTATGAAAAGAAAAATAGAAAGTTCTCTTTTCAGTTTCAGTCTGTTCAACACAAATATGCAGTGATTCATCCTGAGGAAATTGGGGAGTTGGAGCTATCCCCAAATGACTGAGTAAGAGACAGAGGTTACCGCTCTGGAAAGATTGCAAGTCAGTCAAATAGCTGAGTGAATGGGGAAATGAAGCCGATCCAGCTACAAGGGAGTTATATGAAACGTTACACAAAAAATAACAAAAGTTGTCCAATAATTAATTAGCTATATCTGATATAATTGCAAGTCTTACATTCACTACATATGCTAATTACTGTGTATACACTGAGCAACATAAATTGTTCAAACAGAGAGCTAAGCTGAATCACAATTACTATTGTTATTGCTACAGAGACTTACTGTAGATGATTGCATCTATCAAAAGGCTTGCATCGTGCATGTTATCACATGGTCAGCCAGCGTCTTATGCAGACAGAAGAGGAATTATCCACACCATTGGCAGATTCTCTCATCATCGATGCGTCAACTGAGTGTGTCAGATGTACATCAATCTGTTTGAAACTTTGAAATATATTCACACTGCATATGCAACGCGTGCCGTGTGCATTAGTTCACTTCTTGGAGGGTCACAACCGTTTTAGTCTTCCCAATTTCTCCGATGGCAAAACTGACATTAAAAACAGGGAAATATTTACATTTTATGTACAGTTTTCATTTATATACTGGGTATAAGGAGGTTTTGTTACATATTATTAAATGACAAAACTGTACATCCAACCTAAAGCTATTCAAGATAAAAAATATACTCCGACACGTTAATATAATGAAATGTAGAGTGTTTTAATCAATAAATGGTCCCACGACATATCTTCCTCCAAAGATCACAATCTGAAAAGCCTCTGTGATCCTATACATGGTTCATTGATTTTGAAGCACTTCTATCCTGCAGTTCGTCAACGCTGAATAGATAAACGGATAGAGTTGCCTCATCTTGCTGCTCTTAGCTTACCGATTGTGTCGCTATTTGCAATATTGCTCTATCCAATACTGCTACAGTGATAGATGAGAAGATTAGTGGAGATTTCCAGTGGAGGGTGGGTGGGGAATTTGCGGGTTTAAGGGCCCAGCCTGGGAACTCAGAATCTGATAATATGATGCTGAACAGCTAATATGTATAATCAAGAACTCATGTGAAAAAGTGTCAGGTACAGAATCTGACTAATCTTTAACTTGATCATTGTAATGGAAGAGCTAAGGTCAAGTCAGACTTGGACCACGACACCACCGCAAGTGACAGGGTTGAATTACATTGTGAAAGTGGACAGAAGAGGGTTGTCGTCAACGGAAAGTAGTGAAAATACTTCAGTAATAGAGTGTACTGTAGAGTGCTTTGTGGTAATCCAAACATATGTGTACTGTATGTCCTGTTGATTATCACAAGGTTCACTGCCATCAAAAACCTACTCAGCCTTTCATATTTTTACATTATGCTGCACCAGTATTTGTAGGCATCAAAAATTTAAACTCAAGATGACATGAAATATGTAACCGCTGAGTTTCAGTCTTCCAATTTTCATTTCAGATTACTGTACATATTAAATATGTTACAAATCACCTCTTGCTACATCTTGCAAATCAGTGCACACTGTATTGTATGGAGCACACATTTGACTACCTTTACAACAATTTGATTACAGAACAGAGTCTCTAAAATGTGAAGTAATTGCTTTTATTGCTCCTTATTATTGGCTTTGATTACCGAAATATGTTGATTGAATCCAAACATCTTAAAACGGAATGTCAGATCAGCTTGTCAAGAGGAAAACTTCTAATTTGGCAACTGTAATCGAGAGAGAGATTGAACAGAAATGTTTTGAAAATATAAACTTAGGTTAAATGTTTTATCAATTTTCAGACCCTCAAGCTTCAATATTTTCAAAGCAAAAGGGAAGGGAGGTTAGAGCCTCTCCCATCTGATTTCAGATTGCCCATAGGATACCACCACCTGCATTTGCCCAACCTTATCCTAATTACACTCTTGACAATTTGATACCTACAATGCATACTCAAATAGGTAATGAAATAAAAGACTAATGCCAAACAAAACTGGTTCAGAAATCTAATACAAAAAAAAAAAAAAAAAATACAACTCATACCCTGAAACTAAGTCGCCTAGTGGGTTTGCTGTGTTCACTATTCCACATCAATGAATCCATGGTTCGAAAGTGGAAGAAGCAGTAAAATGCCATCGTATAAATGCCATATGGGAAATAATCATAATCATTTCACGCAAACCATGTTGTGTAAATTTAGCCAAGCTTTTCCGGAACTGGCAGACTTGATATATGAATGGTACTGGTCATTCTTTTTGTAATGAAACTGTAAACAAGATATTCATTCTTGGAAATGGCAATCACAAACTTACTCTATGTAATTTCTATTATTATAATTTTTTTTTACAATGAGGGACTTGGCACAAATTCATTGAACAAAATATTTTACTCAATGACAGTATTCAAATTGTTAAATTACCAGTGTGGTGTCAATTAACCACCACATGGCAGCTGCTGCTGTTTACATCACTCATGTCTATCCTCTGACACATTAGTATGACTGAATGGGGGACAGCTTTTTACAGAAATGTCATCCCATCTAAGAGAGTAATCTGGCAATCTGCACTTCATTAGATCCACTCCCCTGCTTACAACGAGACAACGGGCAAGGTTTGCCATCTGAGCCACACACACACACACACACACACACACACCCACACACGCACACACACACACACACACACGCACGCACGCACGCAACAAGAAAGCACCACCACACACACACGAGCATCCACACACATGTTCTGTTTTACCGGTGTCGTTGGGACCTTAGGGGACATGTGTCCTGTTAAGGAATAATTGCTGGATGCGGTCATCACAAAGACAAGAGTCAAATGAAATCATTCATAAAGTAACCATTTTATAATTTGACGATTATGAGTGCAAGTGGATTGCTGTGGGGGATTTTTTGGGGGGTCATTTTCATTCACTTTTCTTTTTATCCATTATTTTTAATGTGTTCTCCTGATTCATGTTTTACCTCCATGCTGGGACTCAAGTTTCAACGCTGCTTTGGCCGACGTGCAGTACGTCAAGGCCATAAGTAGACATTGAACTTGCATTGAATAAAACTTTTCCTGACATTGTTTCACACTAGTCAGATTGAATTTTACTTCTTCTTAGAATTTAACATTTTTCCAGTCCTGGGTTTTCAGAGCTTCTGGTTCGCTTTGTAAACACTTTTTACAGTCATGCTTTGCTGGTGCAATGAAATACGTGATGCAACGACTTGTGTTTATTTCACTGCATGCAATTCTTGGTGGCTCCACAGTGTTTTACTCTTGTGTGGTTTTGCTGTGCGGATGGTCTTGGCTTGCCGGCTGCCCCAGCCCCATCAATTATTTCGTTAAATGTTGCCCTGGGAAAGGCAGCTCCAACTTCAGCTTTAGCATTCAATGATTCTTCAACAGCATCAGCCAAAGTCACACATTCTTCATCACTGATCGAAGGCATTTGTTTTCTTGTCCTCTAGAGCTAAGGGTGTAGAAATCTCAGAGATTTAAAGTTGTGCTTGTAACTTCACCGTTCCTCCCTTTCATTTACACACTGACCTTCATTGCTCTTCTCTCCAGTGAATACCTCCACCTCTCTAGGTCCTCTGCTGCCTGCTCTCTCATGGCAGATTGTAATCTCATCTGCAAACGATCATAGTCCACCGAGACTCTTGTCTGACCTCATCTGCCAATCTGTCCATCATCTTGGCAAACAAGAAGGGTCTCAAAGCTGATCCTTGATGCAGTCCCACCTCCATCTTAAAGTCTTCTGTCACTCCTGTAGCACACCTCACCACTGTCTCACTGTTCCCAAGCATGTCATTGACTAGTCTAATGTACCTCTCTGCCATTCTCGATTTCTTTATACAGCACCGCAGCTCCTTCCTTGGCACCCTGTCATAAGAAATTTCTAAATCAAAGAATACACAACGCAGCTCCTTCTGTCCGTACTTCCCATTAGCATTCTTAGCAAACATGGCAACTGTGGTGCTCTTTCTAGGCATGAAACCAAAGCATACTGTTGATGTCTATGCAGCACACTTTCCTCACTTATGGGTAAATTGTCATCCATGTCTTGAATCGTCCTAACCTGCTGCGAATCCTTCACAGGTTGATCCCTCCGCCTTGCCAATCTGCACACCTCCTTCTCTCCTTCCTTTGTGTCCAACCTCTTGTACAACTCATCACTCACTTTCTGTTTGGCTTTTGCCAACTCCCTCTTAACCTCCTTTGTTCTCTTATTGTAAAGCTGTCTTTTTCCTCCAGTTCTCTCTCTTGCCCATTTCTTCTTTGCCAGTCTCTTTTTTCCCCCGTACACCGTACCTAATATCCTCGTTCCACCACCAAGTGTCTTTATCTTCTTTTATCTGTCCAGAGGATCCACTAAGCACCTTCAGACCAGTCTCCCGAATCACTTTTGCTGTATCAACCCAATCATTCAGTAGTTCCTCGACACAACCCAGAGCTTTTCCCACCTCCTTTTTATAGTCCTCATAACATTGCTCCTTTCTAACGCGGTTATGTGCTCCCGTCCTTAATGGGTTAAATTCCACCATTTGATCCTCTGCGTTTCCTCACCTCTGTAGTCCTCTTGTACAGCACTATCTGTTGCTGCCTAGATATACTCTCTCCTGCCACCACCTCACAGCCTCTAGTTTCTCTCACGTCACATATAGTCCACCTGTGTGCTCGTGTATGTCGCGCTGTTTTTGTCTCACATTCGGAGTGTTTCCTTCCCATTTGCAAAATCCACCACCATCTGCCCTCCCAAGTTGGATTCCTTAACACCAAACCTGCCACTTTTGTTTGCTTGTTCTAACATACATCCACTTAATTTGCCAGGTTGAGAAACCTACATTAGTCCATCAATACACAATCAAATTATCCAAGTGAATAAATAAAAATGTCATTAAACTCTGGTTGTGACAAACTTGAATTGGTTCAAAAGTTTGCATGTCATGGTCGAGAATGCAGGATAACGGTACAACCAACAATTATCAGCTGCTACGAACATTTGTCTCTGTCAAATTCTACAAAGTACATCTGTCACATTGTTCTTGATTGGTCCTGAGTTGTGTCCTTTTACATTTCTGTGTTTGACTGTTTGTTCCGTTCAATCAACAGCTGAATGTGCGGAAGCGACCGTGGCTCTCCTTTATTTTCACTTCACTTGAGCGCCTCATAACATCAATTTATGTTCGCATCACAAAGCAAAAAAAAGTCACCAAATGACAGCTGAAAAACCTTGGAACTGAGGTACTTGTATGCCAAGTCACTGCTATACAGTATGTAAAGCTTGGTTGCGCCCAGCAGACAATTTTTATTGACTTACTTAATGTTTCTTTATAAGCAATTCATACCCGTAAACCAATTCACTCACTACATATGCGCTTGCAGCACAACAGTATGCAGAAGGGGCAGCTAGAATGAGGAGCCTCCAAGCACTTGGAGGATCAACGCTTTGCTGAAGGGCACATTACGAGTGCTCAGGAAACGAACTGGCATCTCTCCAACGGCCTGTAGGTATCCCCATATATTTAGTCTACAAGTTAATGGCCTCTTAGTGGACCTAAAAGCTGTGACACTCCATTCCCCTAGCCAAGCCCTTGCTGTCACCCCAAGCTAAAAGCACTAGCCAAGACTGGTGCTTCCAAATAAACCAAGAATGCAGCACGGTGGCAGAGTAATTAGATGTATGTTAGGCTAATTGGAGAGTGGAGACTCCAAATTGTTGAGAGGTCTGAGAGAATGTTCTGTCTCTAAGTCAGCCCTGTGACTGGCTGGTGGTGATTCCAAACTGTATGCTGCTTCTTGGCCTAAGTCAGCTGGGATACCTTCATGTTCTTGTCCTTGTTGAAGAAGTTCCACCTTTAGGAACGGATGTTGCAAAAAGCCACAATAAATAAAATACAAAGGCACAGAATCAACCATTTGATACTGGCCAACGGTGCACGTTTGGTCCCCCAGAATGAATCGCGTGATGACGCAATCTAGTTTCCACAAGACGAGTTACACAAAAACAAAGTGCATTCCCAGTGCCACAAAGTGATTACATTGTGGATTTGACATTCGAGGATGACGCCCCCCCCAAAGCCGACCCATAACTGATTGCTCACCCTGTTCACCTCCCGTAATGAGTCATTTCGGCTACGGCTATGCTGAGCCTTGGCCCAGGGACCTGGCAATAATCCTCTGCATTAATTAGATGACCCCTGGAGATGTCTGCAACTGCGGCGCAAGGCACAAAGACAGTCTCTCTGCTTATTGTTTATAGCTGGCTGTAAAGGGTCCAGCAGTGGGAGAGATTAAACAGATCAGGAAGATGAGAGTGGTGGGGATGGTCAGCTGGAGGGCAATCATGACATACTGAATGGTAATTATGTCAAAATATTATTTGCCTCTTTGGCTTGTTTTCAGTTCAATATAGTGATTGATTAAGATTAAGATCTTTTCTCACTCACCATTCGCTTGCTTACTTACAACCAAGCTCCTGTCAATCATTAACTCATTCACTGCCAGACATTTTCAGACTCCCTTTAACCCTAAGGTTTGAAAAAAATTGGAAAAAAATGAAATAAATTCTTGGGATTGAATGGCTGGACTGTGAAAAGACAAGTAAATCCGTCAATGGCAGTGTATGTGTTAAACACAAACTCAGGTAAACATTAGCTTTCATGCACTACAGAGAAAGACTGACATTGCTGATTGATTTCTAGGTGTCACGTACTTGAGAAAAAACATCTCAAACTCTGATCTAGTTGTATTTGTTGATTCATTATTATCATTATCATTATTATTATTATTATTAAACCTCCATTAATCCCTGAAAATCTCTTTCACTCTTTTTGTGGTTAAGACACCTGATGTGAATTTTGCTGTTCAACTTTTTGCCTGATAAATATTATTCGGATTTTGGTTTGAATGTGCATGTAAAAGTTTATAGAATGTCAAGTTCATGATATCATTTGATTTCACTTTCAAGTCTTTCATTTTGGTTGAATTCCAAATTTCTGGACGTTTGAAAACAATCAAAAGTATACATTTAAATGTGTTATAGTTGTCAAGGTAAACCTGAAGTTTAAAGTGACTAATGGAATGTAGCAGGTAGTACATTTTAATAATGACACTGCGCCTTGGTAGCAAGCAAAGAAGTAAATGCATGCTCAAGGTGAAAGCAAAGGTCAGTCAAGATTGAAATTGAAATTAAATGTCTTCCTTGTGTGTGTGCATCTCCTGTAATTGTTTTGTTTCTGTGTTCAAGTAACTCACTCCATCATGCAACATCCCAAGTGCTTCATTTGCTTCTCATTAGGGATCACCAGAGTGAAACACACTCGCAAGGCTACTGAGAAACACCGGCAAACATAAATACACACACATAAACACATGCACGCACATCGACTTCAACATCCTCATAATTCACTTGTTATCCTCTCCATATGTACACTGTCATGGTGGTCGGCAAAGACCCACTGGATTATTAATATGAGGCTGTGGTATTGCAAGGCACTCTGGCATTTTATGGTGCATCACAACATTTTTCAGTGCACTCACAATTCATATCCACGGGCTAATAAAGATCATTTTATGGCTGTGTTAAGTAATGAAAATGCTTTATGGATAAACCGCAACACACAAGGTTATACACTGCTGGAGTGAAGTAGTGTTTGGGGTTCAAGTGTAATTCTTGTGAATGCATTCAAAAGTTTAAATATAATAGTGGATCACCGTGTTCAATGAAGAGTGTGGTAAAGATGTTTAATATTATATGGTTGAACATTTCAAACAATAACAACACTGATCAACTATTTTCTGTTAAATGTTTTAAATATAAAAGGGTGATATGACCTCAAATCTATATCACGATAAATTGGGCAGTTTTACCAAGATAACAATAAATTCATGATCAATTCCCCCCGCGGACCACTGTATATTTATGCCACCTGAAAATAACTGTATAACTGTGAAATTAACTGCTTTTCGTTGATTTATTAACCAACGGACACACTTTCAATTAAATATAAAGGTAGGAAAATCCCTTGTGACCATTCAATTATAAACATTCATAATAGCTTGCATGGCTTGAACAATGTCACATGGCAGCAATGTCTTTTGTAAACAAATATAATTGATGCCATGTGCAAAGGAAGTAGAGTGGCTTGTAAACAAAATGATCAAATTTAAAAAATATATGTCAATGCAACACTAATAAACAATTGCAAATATCGACTGCCAAATGAAAGGTAGACAATGTTATACATCTTTTTAACAAATTGTTTAGTGCTATTGCCTTTGTGCAAAAATGACAACACTGACAATTAAAAGAAAGAGGGGCTTAACTTGTCAGATGTGATGGCGACGAGGTTCTCTTCTTTGAGGTCCCATTTGGAGAGCATCAATCTCGGGCCTTGTGCGATCATCTCTCGTGTTTTATCATCAGGAAAATATGTTGTCTCGAGCACTCTGGTGCGCAGTTGCCACTTGTCGTCTAATGCACAGTCAGGCGTCATGGTGCCAACAGACCACAGGTCGGACATGGCTGCAAAATGCTTGACATGTCTAAGTTCGGCAGCGGCTTTCTCCCTCTCAGTAATGTACATCTTGGGAAGCAATGTTTGCGAAGAATATTTTCGCTTGTGTACTTGTCGCTTACGTTCATGAGGCGTTTAAACATCATGCGCTCCACTGGAGACACATCCTTCTTTTTGTGATGGGCTAACGCGTTCTACCCACTAAGACATTCTCTCGTATAGTGTCGCCCCTGCAAATGTCTCCGTTATGGGCTGCTGTCTAGGTGGCACTTCTCGAACCTTGCTTCGCACTTTGAGCACATCTTCGAACTCACCTTTTCACCACCTACAGCATGCGCTGTAGGTGGTGAAAAAGGTTGGGCGTGTTTTATCAACATCATCTGTGAAACCCAAAGTATTTCCAAACGACAAATGCAGATTTTTTTTTTTTTCGGCACAAACACGACAGGAACAACTGGACTAATGTTATTTCGGCAGCAGGTGTGTCAGCCGCTTCTTCATTTGAAGCATCAGCCACTTCCTCGTCGTCTATTTCTCTTGTTCAGATTGGATGGGTGGAGTCACGTGACTATACGCGCTGTACACCGTCTTAAAGGTGAATGAACATAGATAACAAGCAAAACATACAAAATGACTTTTATTTTATTTTCGATTAAAACACAGAATTTACCGACATGGGCAAAATGACGTTGGTTATTGTAATAAATTTTCTGATACAATTGCATTATTTGTCAACATCATTTTCTTTATCCTTTCCACATGAGAAACAACCTCATTGCACTATTAGTATGTATGTAGTATGTAGTATTAGTATGTAATAGCAACAACAACAACCCCAGTGTGCATGCGCTCGTCAACAAATTGTAAATGCCCTTTGTCCACTTCAGTTTCTTTTCGCTCTCATTTTTGCTGTCTCTCTTGAAAGGGATTTTTCTATCAGTACTATCCAGACGGTTGATCAATACCCTCTGCAAAGGTATGTAATGGGGTTGAGCCTTCTCCTCACACACATGCCATGCAATCACACTCTCTCACTCTCTCCTACCTGTGACTCACATTTCAAATAAGACCATTAATGGATACCTACGCCGAGGCTTAAATATTTGCCTCTTACAAACAGCATATAGCATATATGTTGTATGTCTTAAGTTTGTTCACTTTAATCCATAAAAAGCTCTGAATCTTAATGAAACATTAACATTTAGCAACTGTTTCGGGAGCCTTAATAAGCACATCAAATTACAGCCTGACATGTTGAGATATAAAGAATCTGAACATGTTGAAAAAGATTTCAGGGAATCAAAAGACATAGAGGGAACAACAAATATAGAAATGAACAAGGAAGTTGACAATAGAGAATGATCAATGAAATCCAACTATTGTCAAAGACACAGAGCAGCGAACAAACACAACCGACAAAGGTGAAACAAAGCAGACACAAAAGCATTAAAATCAAAGCTTTTTTCCTTTTTCATTCATTAGTTCTTTTGTTCATTCACTCATTCTATAAACGACCTAAACTGGTAAATTACAACTTTTGATCTAGAGGGGAGGGGTGATGCTGTCCACATGGATGAGAAGTTAGTTGGCATGTGGGTTTATTGTATGTTAACCAACATCGCTGCATTTTTAAAATGCATTTATTTTTTATAACTGCATTACTGCAAAAATCAGTTCCAGGTGTATATCCTCACGCCAATGTTGTGACAGACTCATTCGGTTGAGGAGAGCGCGGATAATTATTATGAATCGTAATCAAATCAAAAGTTGTTGTTGTGACTTTCAGCTCGTCCAACCAGCGGTCGCCACAGTTAGTTAGTGGCTTGTTTGTATGGCAGAGTTTTTACGCCGGATGCCAAACAAATCCATACGTCATATATCACTGTAAAAATCAGGTGAGTGGCCACATAGATCTGACCAACTTTATGCAGAGCAGACACCTCGAGCCAATCTAATCCGAAAAGCACTTCCATTACATGGATCTTGCCTTTTAGTGTCAATGGCACATGGCCATCAAGATAACAATGATCAATTTAGCTACCTAACTCGATGCGGCTGGAGATGGCTTATTGATGTCCTCACATCCTGTGGAGCAAGGATGATGCCGCTAACTGCTGGACTTGCAGGTTGAGGCTGGGGGTGTCTGGAATGCTAAGTGGTGACGTTAACCTTTTCGTTGCCGAATATGGCATTTTTACATGGGTGAAATTCCATAAACAGAGAGCTAAAGATGGAGCCCTAATCGACTGGATGACTTTCCAAGTGTTGCATGGAATACATAATGTAATTCACTGGGTGGTAGGTTTAAAATTATTTCTTTGTCCTACACTGTCATAAGGTGAGTCACTGGCAGTATTCATGAATCATGCCTTTGTAGCCACACACTTCATTAACAATGCTTGGTGTTTTTTCATATGACTGTTTCTATTTTTGCTAACTCGTGAGGCTAGCTTTCATAGTCTGGCAAATAGTCAAGGAGCGCAGTACCAGTGATCACTGTAGCGATTAGTCAGCTGAGGTATACAGCTGTCTCGCGTTAACGTGTGAAGGTGTGTGCTGATGAGACTGAAGGATAGAAAGCTGTTATATCAATTTTAAAACACACAGAACTGTTATTTAAATCGCACATTAGGAGTGAAAAACAAATGTTTGTCTTGGAGAATTTCCGTGTTTAATTACACATGTTGCCTTACATCTGATTTGCTTTGTATTTTGTGAACAAAAGTTAATTTTGAAAAAAAAAAAAAAAAAAGAATGCTGTGCTATTTGACGTTTTGAATGAATGTGTCATTCGAGAAAACTCAGTTAAATTAACCTGAGCGTGATGGTAAAATCTCTGAAGTGGGTAAATGTGACACATGCACTCACCAGACAGTCAGTATAAAATAGGATGACAGAAAAACAGAGAGCCGAAGCAGGCCTTAGAGGCACATGAATAAAAGATTCAATTCAACCCTTGCCGCCTAATGTGCCCTGTTGGACCCCAAGATAAGATTTTAAAATGAAATGGTTTTCGTATACAATCCGCACCCTCAATTGTGAGAATCTTAAAATGTACTCTAATGTACTAACATGTATAGGACAAATCCAATTCTGTCACATCCTGCATGTGCAACTTGAGTTTTTACGAAGCCAAACAGTGAAAATCATCTAAAATCCACATTTTCCAAGATGGATGCAAACAAAATGTAGAGGTCATATGAAATACGATTCAGTCTTCACATATCACAGTACTTATACTCTTATTTGTCTCAAATCGAATGCCACAGTGGCACTTCTCATATCTGATTTGAGAAACCACATTGTCCAGACTAAAGATGTAGACCAATCTTTTTCATACTTGTAACTTACAAAAATGATTCTGTACCGCTCTATATTGTGTGACGAACGTGTAGATGAATATCTGTCACATTGTTGCCGTCTCAGTTATGAGTTATTCAGTTCACTCCCTTTTCAAAATCCAATTGCAATATGACTGAAAAATCACAAGAGCTGAAGTATCACCGGTCGTTGACGTGGCGAGAATTGAGTCAATTCGTAAAACAGTTTTAGGCAAACTTGTTGGTCTGACAAATGTAATTCTGTTTTCTCTGTGACAAAAACCCGGTACCTTGCTGTTCCATTGAAATCTTTACTTGAAACCTTTTCGGAAACAAACATAGACTTAACTCTTTTTCCACTCATTTTTATGCCAACACAAAATTAGGTAGGTAGTTTGTAGGTAAGGTACTTATTGAGATGTTTTATATTGTCGCTGTCCTCTAAAAAACACTTACGTCCAATTTTTTTTTTAATTTTCACGTTAATTCGATGTCTGTAACGCAGAAAGACCATTCATGTAAAAATAAGAGCATTGAAAATAATGGACGTGTGTTTTTCACAGGACAGCGACAATATGCTGTTGTATTGTGTGAAAACAAATGGAATTACTTTGACCAAAACCATTGAGAAAAAACATATACATTAAGCCCCTTATTTTGTTCCTTTGTGTTTTATTTTAGCATGGTCTTTACAAATCTCGTGACTAATCCGAACATCATATTCTCCCTCTCTACCAATTACTCCTAATGTAAAATGCAAAGGCGGGAAACTCTAAAAATGAAACAAAAAAACCCCCAAAAAAATAGCATAGCATTTGTTGAGGGATTGCACAAGGTCTAGCTCATTTTAAGACCCTGCTCCAACAAAAAATCCAAGGCCGGCATATCTCAAACCGCATTACTTTCATTATTACGCTGGAAGCATTACGCTGGAAGCATTTCAACGACGGACAACTTTGAATCGATTCTCAATCTCTCCAAGACATGATGCTATAAATTACTCAAAACATGCTGTATGAGACTAAATCAAGTCACGTGGAAGTTTGCCTTTTTGAAAATTATGGCTTGATGAGGCCAACACAACGACATCATCTGGAACAACATCGCCACCAAACAGGACCCCCTCAATACCTCAGCGACACCTCGAAATTCTCTCCATAAAGGTTCAAATTCTGAACCAATGTGGATCCGCGGTAGTTTATCGAGTAAGATTTGAAATATGACGTGTGTTTGGTCCGTAAGTGTATTGTCAATACGTAAGTGCATTTAACAAGAAAGGAATTTACCTTTTACGTGCCGTAGCTCTAATGGGCAGCTCGGATAGCTTACTCGTGCCGCTGACAGTCCTCCATCTGTTTATCTAACCCTGTGATAGATGGGCTGTGGAAATGTCCTCTCCCTTGTGTAGCCGCAATCAGTTGGCCCATCACTACTGATAACACAATGTGCCAAAAACACAACCTCACATTGTGGCAGGGCCTCGCAACAAACTAGGTTAATGATGCAGGAGGACTGGGGGTCACCCTTTGGACTCGCAGACATTCTGTGTTGTATTTATCTATCTCGCTGTAGAAATTGGTTCTCTAATCTATTACTCTTTTGGTCTCACAGATGCAAAAGTGAAGGCTAATGTATCATAAGAAGAAATATGTCTTGAAAGCATGCAAGCATGGGAAAGGTTTTAGCATTTTACATTTTACTTTTGTCTTGTTTTTGATTACTTTACCTTGTAAAGAAAACAAAAGAACATCCCTGAGCTAAGAAAATTTTTCAAATTGCCTTGATGAAACAAATTTTGACGTTTTTATTTGTGGCTTATTTTATTGTGAGGTAAAAAAAAAAGACATAAATCATAACGTGACTAAATATCCATCCATTATTTTTTCTGTCAGGAAGCTTTATTAAGACCCCTGTGGAACTTTTTATATTGATCTAATTTCCAGATTGTCACTTGAATGGTTGGCTTTGGTTGTCCGCACACAAAATGTTACTTCCAGTATTTGAGCAATGTGACGAAAAGAGGTCAGTGAGGAATGTAGCCACTCATAGCCCATGAACTCAGAAGTCGTTTTTTTCACAAGGTCAAGCCAAAGTTGACGTTGGTGATGTTGTACAGGAAGGAAGGACAAAGAAGGGCACGCAGGGTGATGGATGATGACCTTTATGGACACAACCTACTTAAAACCACCCCTCATCAAGTGCAGCTTTTCTCCCAGACTCCTAGATGAGCGTGGCTCTTTGTTTCGAAGAATAGTTGGCTCTGTTTGGTTAAAATCAAAGCGACATTGATGCTCTCGTAAGTACTATTATAAGGCATCGGAATTTGAAGTGGACAGGGGACGTTTAAAAACCGCTAACCAAGATGGAGAAAAACTCAAGGACACGGCAAGATTGGCAACTTGAGTTGCGTTTATATGATGGCCTCAGGGATTTATCATATAACTCTGCTGTTTCGCATTGTGCAGTGAGTTTGCAAAGCCATGTTGTGGTGTGTCACAATAGTTTCTGTGATCATGCAGTGCCGGCACACGCTGCGTCTACCACTACACATAACCAGCCAGTCAGTCGTCTATTCAACGTATACGCTTGGAGTGAAACCACAAGGCCTTCAAGATACTGTGAGGAACTCTTGGTCATGTCCTAGTGCTTGCGGGCCAAAGCGCCAAATCTGGGTCACGAAACATTCACCAAGCCCAGAAGAGGCATTTTGCGGAATCCGAATTTTTCTGTGGCTGTACACAGCTGTTGACACTGATTGCTACAAGGACATCATTTGTTGCTGTCTGTACTTGCACATACATAATGTTCATCAATGTTTTGTTTTTAGCTGGTTTGGGTCACAGAGCGAAGCTCCCATTGGCACCAGACTAGTAACTGCAGAGCAGCTCCATTCTGCACCAGCAGTTGCATTTCTGTTTTACATTGAATGATGCAGTTGTGACAGTGGTGCCCACCCACTCTTTGCCTCAGCAGATGGACGCTTAACTGTTGCGCAACAGTACCTTGCCAATGCAAGGCTTGAAACCGAAAGATCTCAGAGGGAAGTGGCCACGGGGCACTGAGTGTCATCAGCAGCTTGCAACGGAGAGACTGAAAGAATCACAGAAAGACATCGAAGTGGACTTCCCTGGAAATGGATTGGACAAGAAGTCAAATATCCCAATTTTTTTGTGAGTAGTATATTTCCACAAACACGCATGCGCACATACATGCCTGTTACATGTACATGTATGTACAAATGTTTCATATTAGTTTATAGATAACCCCGCGTAAAAAAAAGTACAAAAAGCATTTTACATGTAACTTTTGTATGCTCTTTGAATTCAGCAAAAGGGAGTACATGAAAATGCTATGCTAATGCTAATACTAATTAACAGAGGGGGGCATTTTTACTAAATCTTACTCATTCGTCATTCATCATCCGTCATTTTTTGTGACGAACCGAATTGTAATCGTCAGTTCGTCAGTCCGTCCGCTTCCAAGAACCCCCCCCCCAAAACATTAGCAAAACGGGCATCCATCAGTAACAGACGTCAGTCTGACGGAATGCCAACTTCTGCTAATCAAAGTGGAGGTCAACCCAAACATATTTTCTTCAAAAATATGTTCTATGCAAGCCCACTAGTTCAAACAAGGCATTCTGATAAATATTGCGTTTGTGGAATAAGAATGAATCCTCCCGTTTTTAGCCATCTCTGGGGTCTGCCATTTTGTCACAACTGTCGACTGAAAATGACATGATTTTGCTGCTTAACTCATCTTCCACAAACACAATTTTAATCAGAATATCTTACCTCAACTAGTGGGCCGGCACAGAACATATTCTGGAAAAAAAATATGTTAGGGTTGACTTCCGCTTTAAAAAAAATGTACTGACCGAAATGACCATTTGTTCAGTTGCAATGACCGAATTACCGTGGTAAAGCATTTTGAGTCTTCAGCTTTGAAAAAAAGAATAAATGAATCGATATTTAGATGAGATCATTTTTATTGACATAATCTATGTCCAATGATGTAATTATTGGAAAGGGATTCCACTGAGGCACTTGAGGACCACAGCATTTATGATCTGGATTTCATTTGAATGACTTGGGACATTCCTTGGACCGCTTTGGATTTTGTTCCAGCACCGTGCTGCTTAATGACTGAAAGCTGTTTTCCCCTAATTGTATTTTACTCTGTGTGCCACAATCACCAGTGCACAGCGGAAGAAGCTCGGGTTCCACGTCTGGTCTCTGATGGATGTGTCCTGTTTTCGGCTGCCAACTGCGTCCCCGCCGCAGAGGCCACCCCCTGCTGCAGGGGATCGGACTGGCGAGCGGGCCAGCAGCCAGCTTGTTGATGAAGCTGCAGCTGGGACGCGGATAACACAGCCAACTTGCTGAATATTCCAATAAAAGTGGGAAGCTAATATGTCTTTGTCATTGTCATGTAATCATTGTTATTTTTGAGTGCATTGATCAACGCATCGAAACTGATGACTATTGTTGGTCACATTTTAGCTTCTCACAAAAAAAAATGAAACAAAAACATGCACGCTAGGTTAAATGAAGGCTTCAAATTGCATACATGAATACAATAGAATGAACATACACGCATGTAATACTTGAAAATATTAGTTTACACGCGTCACAGTCCGGCTTTTTTTGCCGCCCTCTGCCGGTCCTTTTTCTGTTGCAGTTTCTTTGGAAAGTGTGGGTGGGCGGAGTCTCCGGCGTCGCACCTGCAAGCGATCATCATCAGCAGGGTATTTCTCAGACACAGGACACATGCAAGGCAAATGATGAGTTATTGTTTCTTGCTTGTTGCTGTTGAACAAGTCTTTTGTATACTCTTGTGCTTGTTTCTGTTACTTTACATCCAAATAATTCAGTTTGTTGTAGTGTAGCGTTGTTTTTTTGTCTTTTCCTTTTCTCAGGATGTTTTTTTCTTTTCCCCACGCTAGCGGATTCCTTTTGTTGATTTAACTGTGTAAAATATCTCACGTTTGTGATTGAACTGCGATTGCAGCAGTTTTGGTGCTTAAAAAGATACACAAATCTATCAGCTTGAAACTTCTCAATTTGTGCAAGCTCTCTGGTCATTTCATTCACTAGTACAAAAGCGTGCTTTAAGCGGAAACTGTTTTACCTCTTTTCACATGTGCCAAGGTCACAGAATGATTGCGTGGGTATGCATTCAAAAGTTCAGACTCATTCCAAAGGTCCTTCCTTGACATATGCTTCATTTATGGGCCCATTACGAGATAATTAGTGTGACAGATTAGAATTGTGAATAGTGCTGGAGTTCCATCTACGTGCTTCAGGGCCCGACTTTTGCGCCTTATTGGCTGACCATCGTGCACTCTGGGCTCTTTAAGAATTATAACCATTTTGTCCGGGCCCAAGTTGTGCAGTGGTTGGAAAAGCTTGTAATATTCCAAAGCGTTATGAAAAAGGCTCCGAGCAATTATGCCAATGCATGTTTTCTCCTCTTAGCTCTGTGTGATATAATTTGACACCCTCACGGAGCTGGGCTTGGAACGGGAAGGTGACATAAACATAAAGATCTTAACAAAATCCACCGTGGTGAGGTAGGTAATTATCATTAAGCAAGAAACTGTGTTGAGATTGTCATGCTGCTATCATTTACCTCATCACCTGGCTGGAAGTAGCGCATTGCCATAATGTGTCCCTCTAACTTTTGCTGAAGAGGCTGTTTATCATCACGGGTTGTAATTATACCTGAGGCTCGACACATTTAAATGGATTTGCTGCGGAGGTGATAGCTTAAATATTTGATTAGATGTCTTCATTGATGTGTGACTGGCTTTGCATTTTAGCCTTAGAGAGGCTTACGGGTTCCTCTCACCACTGATTGCGTTTGCTTCAATCATTGTTGATAAGATGAAGGACTTGCAGGGACAACATCACACATTATACTCAGGCACACAAATATGTCGTTTGTCAAAGTCGCCAATGTGAATCACGTTCTCAATTTACAAGTGACTCTGTCATGAGTTAATGCATTAAAAACATCTTCAATGGGGCCATTGAAAAAAGAAGTACAAATAAATCTTTAGTGACAATTAAAGACAGAAGAGTGCTGTTCATATCCCTGCCAAACTGTGAATGATTAAAAAAATAAATCACAAAGTTTAAGAGGCGTCAAAATCCTCCAAAATCAAGCCCTTCTCTCCGCTCTCAAATGCCTGCTGAATGCGCTGAAATCACGGCCCACTCAAAGTACCACACATCTACCTACATGTCAATACAAGTTTGACTCGCATAAGTCAATCACTCTATTAATCTACTCTCTATATCTCCGCTTAAAACATAAGTTTACCCAGATGAGCAATAAAACTAGAAAGAAAAGCAAATGTTATTTACATAGCACTTTTCACAAAGTGTTTCACATAGTTAGAACACAGGCATACGTAGAGAATCAAAATATTTCAAACTGTACAATGAATGCAAGAAAAAAGACAACTCCATCAAAATTGATTGCAGGAGGCAAACGTGAAAAAAACGTTTTAGTTGGCGTGCACATAATGCATCTTTTTCACTAGGGTCCGATTTGAAAAGTGCAAGTAATTTTAATACCACTCGTGGCAAATGTTCGACATCCAGTGTAGAGTGTTGCGTAACAAGTGCCTAGCTCCCTTCATTTCGGGCCTCGGCTTCCATAAGACTTCATTATGATCACTTTCTTCTTTCCATGTCGAGTGCTATTTTCTTTTTAAGGCCTGAATCAATAATTCAGACATTTTCTCCAAGTGTTTCTTTTCTACACTGTTATGACAAGAATGCAGATTCTGGCAACTGCCTCTCTTTCCCTCTCCCTCTCTTTCTTTATATAGCAGTTTATCACAAAACTGCAGTTACACCTTTTAAGATTTAGTCTGAATATCTGCATGTGGTGCAGACACATCGGCGAACACAAATCTCCCCGGCACGATCACTTCATCGAATACTTGAGTATGTGCTCGTTATTACAAGCTAACGGTTAGTGAATGCTAATCAGGGCTAACATTGCATCTCTCCTAGTGCTGTCAAACGATTAAATTTTTTAAACTAATTAATCTCAAATGCTTCCATAATAGCGATTAATCTGATTTTCAATTAAAAAAAAAGAAAAAAAATTAAAAGTTTCGATCTTCTAATACCTTCCTTTGATCGTTGAATACGATTCTTTTCCAGTTTTTGATCCGATGTGAGACTGACGGTTTTCTGCTGTTTTCCAGTGTCTATTGTTTATAGTATTCTGTGTTATCATTTATTGCTTTCACTTGTAATATTATTGCTCTTTTGTTGTTGCAATGTAAAGTGCTTTGTTACAGCTGTAGCTGTTATGAAATGCGCTATAAAAATAAAGTTGTATTGTATAAAACATAACAGTTGAACGATACACCAAAGACATACAACTAATATGGTATTTGAATTTGGATTTTCAAAGTGTGCAAATTATTTTGGATTTCTCCAATGAGCCGTCGAGCAACTTTTTCAAGTAAAACTACGTAAAAAGTCCGTCTTTGCGACAGTGATTCTCCTCTGAGTTTGGTTGCACAGAGGTCAGCAGCTACAGGAAGTAAATAAAACGGAGTTAACTGATCTACTTATATTTACAAATTTTCCTTTGCATTTTATCGCAGTCTGAATGCCTAAGGAGCTTGATGATCCATGTTATTTTTGTGTGTGTGCGTGCGGTGCAAGCAAAGGACACCCCGCCAAACACAAATACCTCAGCGTCCACTTCCTAGCTGGAAATTGCGTGTACTGAACGTTTCATTGAAATTTCAGTTCATATCGCAACCGTGGAGCCTCGGACAAAGTGATAAGGAAAGATGTGAGTTTGGTGCAAAGCAATATTATTGTGGCAGTCACGTTAATGAACATTGCTGAATGCCGAGGAAATTAATTACTGTTTGCATCATCACCCTGGAAAAAAAGTGTTTAATTATTTTTTGTTGCACTCTGTTGCACTCGGGGAGCATCATGGAGTGTGCTCAGGCTGACAAAATGGATGCTGGCAGGGAACCAGCTAAAGTGTGGTTTCACCGCCTAATGGCCATTGTACTGGCAGACCAGATGGTCTTCGTTGTGCACTGAGTTGAACTGTGAGATCTACCGCATCGCAAGTGACTCAGCATCACTCGTACTTGTCGGTCCGGTGAATGATCAAAGCATTTGTAGTAGAACATCCTGGCAACGTTATAGAATATTAATGTTGCCTCCAGTAGATTTTGATGTGAGCATCTATTTGGTCGGATTTAACCAGCAGCCTAAATACCCCTGGCATACACACTCAAAATGTTATATTACAGCTCTTTCCACTGTTGTGGTAATTTTGTGATACTGTTTGTCTATTTAGGCAGAAAAAGGAATTCAGGATTTTATGTTCACAATAGCTTCCCTCCCAAAGAACATAAAACTCCCCAGTTCCCGCCTGTCTTGAATAGTATTTGAAATGCTTTTTTTCCCCACTTTATTTTGAATACCTCAAAAATGAAAGCTAAAATTACACAGGTCTGGGTGGGTGGTCGTGTCTCATACAAATGAGCCACTGCTCACCCCACCCCTCAAACTGCCGGGCCAATGTGGAGTATGGCTTTTGTGAATATTATGACTAGTGACAAGGCTAAGGTCTGATTGCTTCTTGGACTGTCTCAGCATTGCAAGTAGCCCGACTAATTTTCCAGCTGCAATTGAGACACGAAATTGGCAAATGACTCAGGGATAAGCTTTTCTTATAACTACTGTTTGACCCTGGAACTAAGTAGTTGGCTTTACATCATTTCAGGAGGTAAAATTAATTTCAAAATGAAATGAACTGTTGTGTTGATTGTGTTTGAGTGTTCTTTGATTTGTGAATCCACGTTATGTCATTCCATGTTTGCTTTTCAACTGTCATGTAATTTCTCTCCTTCTCCCACTGCATTTCACATATTAAGGATGTCTGGCCACGCACAATAAAACCTCAGTGAAAACGAAGCAAAAGTGCCATCAGTGTCTGTCTGTGTCTGTTCCGCCATCTTCACAATACAATTGTAACCTACTAGGTGGTAAGTTCACCACCTGAAACTACAAAGGTGCAACAGATTTGCACTGCTTCAGATCCATTCCACCAGTTTAAGCTCCGCGTGGAGTCACTCGCAGACTGTACTTCAAAAGAGCACCCGGTGCACCACATCCATAAGAATGCTCCGGAAAAGGAAATGCTTTCTGTGACAGTTGAAATCATTCTAATTTCTAACGTCAACATTATGATAACAAGGACATGAGCAACACGTCTTCTTACTGCATTGGATGACACTGATTACGTATGGTAGCTAAATGAGTGCTTATCACTACTGTCTCACTGAAAGATGGCACTATGTTCCAACCTTGGACTTTTCTGTGAGCAAAACAGTATGCAAGAGTGTGTTTTCATGGGTTTTGCTTTTTTTTTTTTTTTTTTTTTTTTTGTGCACTGTATATCACTGTATAGCTCTCAGAGCAGTCAAATTTATAATAAGCTTTCTGACTCAGCCTATGGAGGCATGTATTTATGGGTGTACCCGACTACAATAAGCAGGTCCACCACCATTAAAATAACAAATTATATAATGTATACATGTTACACAGCAATCTGAACCTCCCTCCACTGTTATGAAGGTTTTCTGACTTTGGCACCGGAGCAATTAACGGCAAGACAACGGCAGCGTTATTCCTGTAGCACATTTCATGCGCGAGACAACTCAATGTGCTTCACGCAAGCAAAGGCACAACACCTACAAACATTTACAAACACAACCGTTAACGACAATCAGAATCAAAGCAGTAAAAAAAAAAAAAAAACGCTTAAAGAACGTACATTATAACATTTAAGCACATTAATATAAAAGTTCAAACCTTAAAAAGTAAACGGATTTCAAAGCATTTACACTTAAAACAACGGAACAAAAAACAGCTAGAGATCCGACATAGATATTTTCAGCGATGCATATTTTTGCATATATTATACAGTATATGCATCGGGTATTACAGTGGTACATTGGTTAGGACTTTAATCACCATGTGGGTTTGACGGTTTCTATCGTTTTTTGCTAGGTTTTGGTCAACTTCCCACATGAGACTAAAACCATCATGGCTCAACGTGTGAGTGTCGCCTGCTGACCTGAGAGAGTGGGAGAGTGTAAACCAGTCTGTGGGGTGAAGTCAGGTTGCACAAGGCTTTGTAGATGATGAAGAGGAGTTTGTGGTGGATACTCTAGAGTGTTGAGAGCTAGTCGAGGTTTCTCATTTGGTAAAGGGTACATATGTGAGACTGCAAGCTGTAAAGATCCAAATATATTGTTGTTTTTGTTGAAGGATTGGCATGAAGAGCCGTAGATAAGGAGAGGGATTTTTTTTTTTTTTTTATCACAGTCTATGCCAACACGAACAACACTAACCCAATTATTGACTACGTTTCAAATATGGTGAGTGACAACATAAATTGCTTATGTAATAATCCCTTCCTAATCCCATTTGTATGTTACAGGAGGCATATCATCACCATCCAGCGAGAACCAAATATCAAGCTGATGTTGAAGACATGCATGATACTGTCCCACTACTCCTCCATTCATTTTGTTCACATTGCTGAAGAGACGAGCCAATCGATGTCGCTTTGTTATATTCTCAATCCATCTTGGTTGAGGATCTTCAAATGTTTTTTTTTTTTCACTTCCTTTTCATCACTCTAAAAACAGTTGGGTTAAATAACACAATTTGGGGTAAAAAATGGACCGATCCACTAATTGGGTCAATTTGACTCTTATGTTGCGTTGTTTTGTACAAAACTACCCAGAAAGTTGGGTCAAATTGACCCAAGTATTGGACTGGTCTATTTTTCACCCCAAATTGTGTTGTTTTTAAACCAATTTTTTTAGAGAGTATGATGAACCCTTTCCCATAAATCTCAGCGCCACCTGGCATGTGAGGCACTTCCAAGCTCCGACTTGCTTGAATACTATGAAACGCGTACAAAATGACTGCTTAAAAATCGACATCACGGGGTTGTGAAGACGAACCCCAATATCGCGGCGGCTCATGCAATATTTAAAACTATCGTCTTAATTCTGAATTGTATAATCTCAGGGACATTTTACATTATTTCTACTGGTATGTATCTTCAAAAGAACACCATGAATACGCCTTTAAAGACAAAAAAACATGAAACGTCTGTGAGTATTCTGCTTCATCTTACTAGTCAGTGTTGGCAATAAAAGAGAAAAGGTGATTTTATCCGGATGAATGGACCCAGATTGTACTCTGAATACATTTCCACAAATCCAAGGAGTGGCACAATGTGTGCATAATGCAAAAGGACTGCATGTTCTCAGTCTCCCCATGAGACTAATAATATTCCAGCGGGATCCTGTCTATACTAATGACTTATGACTTGCTGCACTTGCCCTGCCGGTCTACCACCCCTCCCTTATTTTATGCTACAGGAATGACTTTCCACAGCTCAAGTGCCCTGCAAGCTTAGCCACGCCCACGTTGCATTAAATAATATTCAATCGAAATGAACATATTCGGAACAAGTGAGACGTGAGAGTGGCCGGCGTCACTCTGCAAACTGCAGTTTTGTGGAGAATGGTGACATTTGCTCGAAGTGTAACTCTCCGAATAAATAAACAGACTGGCATGCGGTCATTTGCATAAAAAAACACCAAGATAGGAGACGTTTAAATGAATAGCCCCGAGGATGGAGCGCGGAGGCGACGCTCGGTAAAAAAGTGAAGTGCGAATGCCACACAGTGATTCACCAGCAGACTGACTGACGTCTCTCCGGCGTCGCACAGCAAGTCCCGCAGCTCGCTGCTTGCTTATTTTGCACACTCGAGTCGAGCCGAGCAGTCGACAGACGCCGCAGCAACACGCGCGGAAAAGAAAGAAGAACAGAGAGAAGTTGAGCAACCACTGGCGCTAGTTTGCGGCATGTTCAACCTGCGGCAACCTCCGTTTCAAAACACCGAGCCAGCAACTGTTTGATTGTTTTTTGGTTTTTATTGCTGGCTTTATATCCTTCGCCTTTTCTTGCCCTCTGCACCTCACAGCAGTGCAATGATGTGGACCTCTCATGATACCGTTGGATTTATTTTCTTGGCTGGGTTTTGTGTGCATTTTGGATTCTCCTTTGAAGGTAAGACTTCCAAAGCCTGCAAGATCGGAGAAACTGTTTTTTGTAAAAAAATAAAATAAAATAATAATAATAATAAATAAAAAAGTGCGCAGTGTATTTTCCCTCCAAAAGGGAAGCGGTAAATCTTAGGAGTGTGGTGGGTTATAAAAACGTCCCAGACAACGCCGTCACGATGAAAGACTGCGCGCAAAAAAAAAAAAAAAAAAAAAAAAAAATGCAACTGGTGACTGCTTGATATGTTTTAGCTCATCGAGTCCTAAATATCTTACAAACAGTATTTTCTAGTCCTATAGGGAAAACTGTCTGGCTAAACAAATGTGCCTTATGGAAAATGTTCAACACCGCGGATCATTGCTAAATGTCGCTGTCCGAGGTCCTGAAAAGCATCTGCCCTTCATCCTGCATTGGATTCCACTTTCTCACTGCTTCTTGTGGGCAGTAGAATTGAATACAACGAGCTTATAGACGCCCATAGCAAAAATGAAAAAAAAATAAACAAAATAGGATGTCTTTCTTTGTTCTAAATGTCTTCAGGGCTTCCTTCAAAAGTCTCTCTTTTCCTCTCTGCACAATACTTGCAATGACATGCAAAAAATTATTTACTGTGTGGCTTGATTGAACAATGTAGCTCTTTTGTTGAGAAGACGGGAGGGGCAGAGACCTTTAAAAAAAACTGTCTAGGTAGTTCCTGCTTATTTCTGTGCATGCAGACATGTCCAAATGATCCCCACAAATGCTTTCTCTCATTCCCCTGCTCTCCATCTTTCCTTCACTCATTATCTCTGTAACTACCCCCCCCCCCCCCCTCCATCATCCCCCACGCATCTCCCTTCCATCTTCTGCAGGTCGCTTCACTGATCTACCCTCTAACATGACGGTTAAAGAGGGCCAAAACATAGAGATGGCGTGCGCGTTCCAGAGCGGAACCACGTCAGTTTATTTGGAGATCCAATGGTGGTTCGTAAAAGCGCCGGAACCCACTGCGGCCGCCGACGATGTGGATACTGAAGAGGTAAATAAAAAATTTAAAAAAGGGGGTGACATTTTTAAGAGATGTGCTGGTTACTAACCAACATTATTGATTGGTCACAGAGGGAAATAAAATGTGACTTTCAAGTGGTCATAAAGTTTGTATTTGTGGCAAAATCACATATGGATCATTACCCTCACATTGGGGAGTCAACAGTATTAACAGCAAACTCATTCACTGCCAGACATTTCTGAACCTCTTTTACCCTAACGTTTGAAAACATTTGAAAAAAAATCTAAATAAGTTCCTGGTATTGAATGGCTGGTCTGTGAAAAGACGAATGAATACGTCAATGGCAGCGAATGAGTTAAGATAACCCTTTAGCAGACTCAGCTTTGTTAACCAAACCACCAAAATAGAAGGAACTCATATTTGGGATATTAATGACATGATAACTCAGCCTAGCCATCCACGCAAGTGCCTCCTGTGCCCAAAAAGCACATCCCGATGTTTTACTCATTAAATAGCCCCTTTCAACTCTTGTGTTTTGCTGATATTGCTGCTGGTTGTGACAGTTTGATCTTGAGCCAATGAGCCCCTGCTTAGCGAATGGGAGTGTTTCAAATATGTTTACTGCATTCAAGATGGACGGCGACGGTGCCTTACGTCTTGTGTGGCAGGTATGTGTCAAGATTGACAAAAGGTTGGCGTATTGTTGACTAACATCAAGCTGAGCTCTTTCAATCACTGTGACTCGAAGCAGTGATAAAACAGGCGCGTGCGTGTGTGTGTGTGTGTGTGTGTGTGACAATGTTTTGGAAATCCACAAGGCTTTAATTATTGTTCTATTGTTGCACGGCTCTTCTAACGTCATTGGCCAGGCTTTGATGTGGATTTGATCCCACATGACTCTCGGGTGTGAGGCTTAGGAGGCCTACTGATGCAGACATTACACTGTAACCCAGCATTTATTACTTGGGAGGCTGTTTGTCCAGTAAGGGAAGGGAGGGAGGGGACATTTTGTCGAGACTTTGACAGCGGGATCGCAACAGATGCACGCAAAGTAAAATGATATGTTTGACAGGATGACATTTGGAGCAAACTGGCAGCAATTAGGCAGTGTGAAAATATTGGCTGAAAGCGGGAATGTATGGGTTTGATGAATTGACTTTCAACATCTAAGGACATATATTTTGTCAGCAAGTCAACACATATTGCTTAGAATTTGCACTCGAGTTGCTATATTCCACTCTGCGGTAAGAAAGAAAAAAAAAAAAAGCTTCGAGGTTTAGAGATCTCGTTTGCCTTCATTTTGAATAGCACCAATTCATGTAGGTGCTGAATTTTGGGGCGCTTGTTAGCATCGAGCTGTTGCTGCAAAATTCAAGTCTGCAAATCCCCTTATTCATCCCAGCCCAAATACCGGCCACAGCATTGGGAACACCTACACAGTCTAATGGCAGCGTGGGTCTGAAAATTTGCATTTTTTCTTTTTTTAATACAGCGCTGTTTTTGGACCTCTTTGAATATGCAAACTTGATGCATGTTTAAGAAAGCAGCTGGAAAGATTTGGACATTTGAGATGTATGACTATGTCCTGCTCAGATTCAGAAAATACGGACTACTGTAATTCCCTTCAGATTTCAGTCGCAAATCACATATTGAAAAGTCGATTGTTTAAACCAACACTGCCCAATCTGCAGTGGTACACTTTGAAAAGGGTGGCAAGTCTTGTGGCAGTGCACTTCAAAAATAGTGGGGAGGGCTGATGTTGTGCAACTGGCACACTGGCTGTTTTGCTCCATTTTTCCACCAATATGCTCATTTTTGCCATCATATTGGCACGCTTTTCAAGTGTCCCCAAAATATATCTTTGTTTCGTAATGACTGCTCGGCATCAGCCCGCCAATCAGCGATACAAGGCAGAATGGATCTATGCCCTGATGATGAAACCTAATTGTCAGCCAACCAAGTGGATGCAGCTTTAAAAATTGAGATGCCTTTGCAGTTTTATGCCAAGCTTGACCCTTGGCCCACAGTCTCTCATTTGTTGTTGACGTTATTAGACAGGAGCAGCACTAGTTCCGGTACAGTTTTATGTACATTTACAACAGCGGTTCCCAACCACCGGTTTGTGGTCTGGTACTGGTCCTCGGGCCATTTGGTATTGAGGCCGTACACAATACAGATGTAGATTTATTTATTCATAGCATATACATAAGACCCAGCCTTATATATGTGTTCTCAGCAAACATGCAACTGAAGTGCAAGTTTTGAGCTTCCACAGGATTTTTTTTTTTTTTTTTTTGCCTGAGCAATTTAAAATGATCATTTATAACTAGAATTTTCCTCAGTATCATTTGTTAAGATGCTTGTTCATGAAGGATGAGAAATACACAATTATGTACAGTAGGGCTGTGCAATTAATCGAAATTCAATTACAATTCCGATTATTACACACCACGATTACAAAATTGGCGTAATGGTAAAAAATGATTATTAATATGCATTTATATCCAGCGCACTATGTTTGTTTACACAAGGAAATCATACTTGAATTTATACATTTGCACCTTTTTTTAAATTAATTTTATAGTTACTAATTTGATTAATTTTGTTTGGTCCAAAATGAACTTAAATAATTATAGTGTGTCTTTTACGTTTCAACATTTTCCTGTTTTGTTCCAAAAACAAAATGATCGTTTTTATAATCGTGATTTCAATTATTACCAAAATAATCGCGATTAATATTTTTTTCATAATCAAGCAGCCCCAATGTACAGTCCAATTACGTTCCATTGGTGCCGTGTTACTTTAAAGTGGAAGTCAAGTCCATAAATGAATGTTGTGGAAAAAAAGTCGCTCAAATAACAAAGCTCAGAAAAAAAGAGTTCATTCTGCTGGTCAAGTCAAGCCGCAGTCGTATGTAGTGACCTGATGTGTGCACCAGTAAATTGAAAAATAGTCAGTGAAGGTGTATTTAATATTAGGTTTGAAACGTAAAATACTGACTGAAGTGACTTTTACAGACTGATGGTGAGCGACGTTCACTAGGAAAGGTGATACGCAAAAGTAGTTTCATAATATAATATTACTAAGTCATGTATAATTCAGTAAATGTCACCGTGCCGGTGACACCTTTGCTGCATTAGATATGCAGCCTTTATTCATAAAACATAAAGTACGATGTAGGCCTGCAGCTATCATATAAAATGTAAATACATGCTAAATGCAAATGTTCTTGTATTGTTCTCAAAATCGAGATAGGAGAGCCACGTTATCCCGAGACTTCTCACTTTGGACCGGCCTTATTTCTGTCAGTTAAGCAAACCTTACCGAATGTACAGTATATAGGCCTGTGTGGGCCCGATAACACATCAGAAGAGCAGTTTCTAACCTAGGGGGCTGTGGCAAAGAAGGGGGCAGCTGATAAATGTTTTTTTTTTTTTTTTAATCCTTGGAAAATCCTCACTAAATATGAACAAATTGTTCTCGCTTGTACACAGGCTTACTTCTGGAACCCCGACTCAAATGACTCATTTACTTGATCGATGTCCAAAAACAAACAGCCGTGGCAGGGTGTTTTCTCGGGACGATTTGAATGGATGCATACGCGTTGCATATTCTCCAAAGCAAAAAAAACAGGTATCTCAACTCCCAAACTGTTTTACACGCATAACGCGCACGGCGGAAAAGAAAGGACGATTCGTGCGGACGGCACTGCCGCAGCTCATCTTTCACAACAACTGCTTTTTTTTTTTTTTTTTTTTTTTTTTTTGCATTTAAAATGAGATGCTGCCGGTACATAATCGCACAAGCACACACAAGCAGGAAAAAGCATCACCAAAAAAAAAAAAAAAATAGTCACGCTGCTGAAAGGATTTGCTACAACTATGATGATGTTGATTCAAGTCGGAGCAAAAGAAACAGAGGAAAAAGGAAGATGAGAGCGGCAAACCAAATATGAGCGAAACGCTTGCTGTTACAAAACACAAACAAATTGCTGCTTCATTACTTAGGGTATGGCGGCTGCAGCTCTTACTCAATCCGGCACTAAATCAAGGTGTTCTACATCCCAAACCCACCCTCAACAAAATGACATGTTTATTGATAGAAAGGCTGAAGGATATCACCTCTTAAAAACAAAACACAGCATTGCTCCAGCTCCCTGTATTAAAATGTCTCTACAAAGCGACTGCTTAATGGAGGATGCATACGAGAATACCCTTGATGATAGTGAAGTGCATAGATGAGGCACGTCAGGAGTCATTTCATTTTAATCAATATAAACACTGGATCGGACGTGAAGAGCAAATTTATTCAGTGGGCTCTCTCGCTGCTGTTTGTTTATCGCATATCAATAAATAATTGCGGTACACTGCTTCATACATATTGTAGTATGTAGTGTGTTTTTTTTTTTTTTAATACAAATAAGACGAGTAGGGAGTCACTGATAGTGGAGCTAATTTTAAAAAAAGGAGCCACTCAGAGTGCTGGTTGCCAATTCGGGCGCTAATATTCTATTTTTGAATTCATTCCTGTCATATTACTGTACTGCGGTGTTAAGTTATGTAATGTTTACAAAACGAGTTTACGCAAACGTTGGCGTTTTAAAATGGAATATATTACTCGGAGATTTTTCCTTTCAGTGGGACACAAATTCTCATCGGCTAGAAAAATAATGTGGCAATTTGATTTCCTGACCTCTCGGTCTTCTGTTCTGCTGGTGTGGATTTGGTTGATGTCGAAGTTGATCACTCGTTTCAGACCACCCACCCTCCCCCCAGCTAATCCGGCCTCTGCTGTTTGCCTTGAAGTCAATACACTAAGTAAATCTTTACAATCCCTTTCCCGGCTAATTCGATTTGATTTAGGATGATTCTTGGCTATAAGCAACAAAAACAAGAAAGGCCGAGTTATATTTGTGAAGGTAGCAATCCTGATCCTTTCAAACATGATTTATAAATCTTAGACTCAATTTATGGCCTCGTGAAATATTGTGAGGAGTAGAAATTAAAACAATGGAACTGGTAGGTCACTAATGCACCGGTTATGAAATTGCGCAACCCTACAATATACTGTTTGATATTTATAGGTATCAAAATATTCCTGATGTAAAAATTGATTGACAACCTTACTGTTTCTCTTAGAGTATTTTCATGGATATAACCTGCAGTATCATATCACGTCATTTTCTAAATCACAGCACCGGTAGGTGCAGAAGATGAGATAATATAGCACCAACGCGTTGGCTCGAACCAAATGTGCACGTTTTGAATTTCAAACAAATTCATTTCAGATCTCCAACACTGCCTGAAGTGCATTGCGGCCGGATTTACCTGATGTGGGCTTGGTTAAACCACATTTTCATTGAAGTCTGATACATTCCAAAAAATAAAATAAAATAGTTAGCGAGGACATAATGCAAGACGGCCCTGCAGCTAAATATGGGCTAAGCTGGTTCAAATATAAATGTGCTATAATTGACCATTACCGAAAAAAAAAAAAAAAAAAAAAATCCACCTAATCACAGCAATTAATTCATTTTGCAAGTTAGTAAATGGCGTGGGTGTAACAATAAGGAATAATTGAATCCATTAAACTCTGCGCTCTTTTGGACCCGTACTGTCTGCCGAGCACTTTGATTGCTGCCCGAGTGCAGCCTCCTCCAGCGCTTGAACTGACATAACGCCACCTGGAGTCGTAATGTACAATGCGTCCTTCTGCTAACTACTGCCATCAGCCTCATAGCCCACACAGGTTCGGTAATGATTGTAATCCTTTCCAAAAGCTTGGCGGCGAGCAGGAGCTCTCTGCAGGACGCTGCTTGCGTTTTGGTGGAGGCGCGCACACACTCACGCTGACGGGTGCTTCCTGTTCTCATTTCGCGATTGAACTGCTTGAATCTCACTGTCAGGCTAAGGTACAGTCATCGGTCACGGGAGCTTTTGCTCTCCTCGAATCAATGGAAGCTACTCTTACTGCATTGTGGTGCAAATTCGCACTGCGTGTGTTCTCATTCCCGGGGGGGGGGGGGATTGCATTTCATTTCATTTCCGTTTTTTAGTAACATTTGTCAGGTTGATGCAAGGTTATGTAAGTGTAGTTTAGTCTTGGTTTCTCAGCTGGGCTCCCTGCGACTGTGAAAAGCAGTCACAGCCATGTCTAATTGGAAAATATTGCTTTGGCACCACCTTGTGACTATATACTATGTTCAAATGAGGGGAGGAGCTTCATTTAGTCAGGCCGTTGCCTTGTCTAATAGAAACAAAGTGCTTTGGCGCCATTTTGTGGCATCTATAGGTAATTGCTGGAGTTTGTAAATTACTTTCTACCTTTTTCCATCAGGAATACATACCTGTCAATCTCAGCCAATTGCTCCCCTTATTAATGATTGCAATTCCCCTTCGCGATAATAAACCTTGAAAAACACAACGCGGCAACGATTTACTCACAGCAAGACAGACTGCGTAGAATAAGAACAAAGATAATTTGTGTAAACCAGTTAATTTTATTTACCAAATAAACAACACAAACAATTCTTTCAGCATCTTTCTTAGTTCTTTCCCCACTTGCAGTGAATTTAGTGTTGCTTACTGTACGTGGCAGTGCAGGATTTCGCAGACTTCATCTCACAATTATAACCGGTTGATTCTTCGATTATAACACAAACGCCAGACTTCGAAATAAAGAGAATCGGATATAACGTGACGCGCGTGCGCATATCATGCTTTCTGGACAAGGCCACAATACGCACGAAAAATAAACGCTTGATCGAAGATGACAATGCTAGTGTACCGCAACAATATTAGCAATCGGCGATGACGTTGTCATCTGCTACCAGTGACCGAGGCGATCCGGATTAGAACCGCAATGGGCAAGACGAGATCGGTCTAACAAAAAACGATTTTTTCATTTTTTTTTTCCCTGACAAAAATGGTTATACGGCGTACACAATTTGAAATGATAAAAAAATGTATAAAATATGGGGAAAACTTATTTATATTTGGAGTTGACTGTATATGCAATGCAAGCTAAACACCGGTGTCACCCGAGGCTCCGTTTTCCATGACTGCTTATTGCTTTTCTATACCGGTGTGCATATTGTCAAGTGGATCAGTGAAATTGGCCTTGCTGTCTTGTATCCAACCAATCACTTAGCAACGCTTCTCATGTCGACTGTTATTATGAGTCTTTATTGACTCTTGACGGAGGTGTGACGTTATATTCATACGGTATCATATCCCAATTGATATGATGCTATATGACTTGAGTGTAGTGAAAGCCCGGTCATGCTTGTTAGCTTCTCTGCTGCTCATGTACTTTTTTTTATTTTTTTATTATGTCATTATGTATTAAATATTACCCATTGAAATTGTGTTTTGGCTTTGGAAAGTGCTTCATTTGGCAACATCGAGTAGTCGAATTGTTTAGCAAGTATGTGGCTGATTACATCACAGTGGAGAAGACAGCCAAGAGATTACCATGAATGAATTTATTGCAATAGTAGCGCTATACATGTCAATGCATTGCTGCACTAGGATTGACTGCCAACCATTACAGGGTGTGCGTATGTTTATAAAATAATTATAGTGAAATGATTCATATTCACGAAAATGAATAAGAAAAGTAAGTAAGTAGTATGGGAAGCCTTCAGTTCAAATACCCGTTAGAATGCCACTTTCAAAATAAACCTAATTAGTCAAATGCTCATTGGTGTCTGAAGATCTTTCAGATTGAATAATTAGCGACTTCATTAAAATACTAGTCTTATACTGGGGCATGTAAAAACATGGGGCAAAAAAATTCTCAGTCAACATTTTGCCTTTTTATTTGCTACTTTTCTGACGGCATTGGTGTAATAGTTGAAAGAAAGCGTAGCTTGATGTCATCACCTCCCTTTGTATTCCTAGAGCATTCCCTATCATCATATTCTGGATCATCCAAAAGATCATCCTCTCATATATCTGTGAACTCTGATGTTTTGAACTTTTCCCCAGAACCCAAGGGGCCCTCTTGGCATTTCTGTAGGCAGCTATGAGGTCCGAGCTAGCTGCACATGTTTCATTTAGTAGGATAACCAAAGCCTTAATTTAAGAAAATCAAACATAAGCCCTTTTAAGGATCCACTGACAAGCTAAGTTTTTATCATCTATCGGGATTCAGACACTCTGTTTTGACACATCCTTGATTAAAATCTGCTCTATAATGTGTTTTTAATATTATCTTTGCTTATCACGTAAAAGGATTGGCCATGAAAACCAAATCAGATTGAGTGAGGTTTTGATGTCGGACTTTCTTCCTTGGCTGGATTTTCTCGCGTGCGGATTGATTGTGGCTTCGATCAAATAATAGCAATTCCTTGCGGAGCGCGAGTGGGCGGCAGCTGTGGTGTTACATCTGCAGCGCACTGCAGCACTCATAGTCACAGTGATTGTCTTGGTTAAGCGTGATTGGCTCCGCGCCCGAATCACAATGTGTCACAGTTTGACCCAGTGGGATCAAAGCTCTATTAGCGGCATCATGTCACATCAAGAGCCAGTTACCGAGCATCACTTTTTGATGAGCTCGGAGTGAAAATGGGTGGGGGCAACATTGCTTGGACATCTTTGGCTCAGGATTAATCACCCTCGGAATAATGATAATGATTTTCATCTGTTGCCGGTCATCAGCAAATAAACATGCTCACAGATGAACATAGCTGGAGAATTATTCTCCATGCCAACAAAACTGTTTTTTTAAAGTGGTATTCTTGTCTGAGCGACTGCCTGACCCTTGGTGATTATATTTATCTGAACTGGATGACTAAGAATGTGGAGTGAAGGGATGAGCAGATGGAAAAAAACATATGGGAGTTGTGACGCAATAAGGGTCCTTGAAGCCTCGAGGGAAATACGCGGAAGATTCATACGTGCGTGCAAAATAATTCTCATTTCCTTTCCCGTGCGGATCAACGTTGCTCTTTTTATTGGCCCGACAATGACATAAACACAGTCCACGCTTGAAGCAGCGATTCATTCGAGCAAGCTGTCAAGTACTTCTTGTTTGAGATTAGATAACAGCTGGAACGCAACTATTCCTCTTATTCTTAAAGTGGAAATCAACCCAAATACATTTTTTTTAAGAATATGTTCGCAGCAGGCCCACTAGTTGAAAGAAGGCAATATGATTAATATGAAATATGAGTTAAGCAGCAAAATCTACCTGTTTTTAGCCATCTCAGCCGGCGGCCATTTTGTCACTTCTGTCGACCGAAAATGACATCACAACTGCTCAGAAAACAACCAATCATGGCTCAGCTTCAGAAAACAGGTGAGCTGTGATTGGTCGCTACCTGAGCCCTGAGTACTTGTGATGTCATTTTCAGTCGACAGAATTGACAAAATGGCCGCCCCCTGAGATGGTTAAAAGTGGGTGGATTTTGCTGCTTAAAGAGGAAATCAACCCAGACAGCCAGCAGGGCCACTAGTTGAAACCCGGCATTCTGGTTAATATTGCGTAGGCAGAATAAGAGTTAATCCACTCGTTTTTAGCCATCTCTGGGGGCGGCCATTTTGTAATTTCTGTTGACTGAAAATGACATCACAGTTGCTCAGGGCTCAGGAAGCGACCAATCACGGCTCAGCTTTAGAAAACTGGTCAGCCGTGATTGGTTGTTACCTGAGCAGTTGTGATGTCATTTTCAGTCGACAAAAGTGACAAAATGGCCGCCCCCCGAGATGACTAAAACGGGTGGATTCACTCTTATTCCACAAATGCAATATTTATCAGAATGCCTTGTTTCAACTAGTGGACTTGCATAGAACATATTCGTGAAAAAAATATGTTTGACTTTCGCTTTAAAGTGTAATGTTTGAGGCTCACAATAATACAACCAGATCACTAGTGACTCAGGAGCCTCGGCCCTCCAGATCTAGCAGTGGACCCAATTGAAACAGTGTGTTCTGGGCATTGACTTGTCATTGCTCAATTCTTCATGAATTGTCCCTACGTGTATATTTAGGCTGCATGGCCTTGTGAATATGGGCGCTAAGTCGATTGAAGGTTATCGGTTTAACCTGACATTCCTCAAGAGATGCGCGAGTGCCTTTGAGTGAGACGCTGAGCTACAAATTGCTCGTTACAAGCTGGTTGGCGCGCTGCATGGCAACCACTAATGTCGGTGTTCCAATGGGTGAATTATGTTGCAAATGTAGTGAAATATGTCCCCTCCTTGCCATGTTATATCGAACTGCTTGACTGCAACGCCATGGTACATTAAATCTCCTTCATCCATGTGGAATTTGGCTGGATCAAACCCCCACTTACACTATTGCTCATGTACCATGCATTGAGCATTTGATTGGTTTCGTCATGCAGTCTACTGTAAAATTATTTTACATTCCAAATGGTCTCTGCTAATGTAATCAGTGAGATGTTTGACTGTTTCAAAACACGACTGCATATGCATTTTTTTATAGCCTGAGCTTGCAGTCTAAGAAAAAAGCATGTTGAGAAAATCAGAAGAATGCGGGTACATTCAGCTTTGCCCCAAGTCCATGCTTCACATTAATTTAAGCATCAATTGAGCATGTAATGTGGTAATAGTGAAAAGTGGAGCAGCTAAAACTACACATCAGTGAAGCAGCATCATGGCAGGATATTCGAAGTTAATCTAGGCGAGACAGTGAAAAAGAAAAAGGAGAGGGGGAAAAACAGTGCCAAGCGGGGTGCCGATAAGAAGCCTGTAGCAAGCGATGATGTTTGACCTCAGCTACCATCACAGCCCAGTTGTCTTAATAAAAACTTTACGGTGCTTGCATTGACCAGGGCAACGATGAAAAAGATGATAAGAAACATGTACTGTGAGAAACATTGACACTGAGCAAACGCAACCATAGAGTTCAAGATTAATACAATTCTTATCTAGATGTTTGAACAATCATGGTTGATTAATTGTAGAGTTATGAATAATATGTATAATTCACAATTCAATTCAAATTGAACCCGTGGTGTTGTATAATCTAATATTCTCGATCCATTTTGACTTCTTTTCATCCTGAGCTCCACATAATCACTCACGGGCATATTTTCAAGTCCGGTTCAATCCTATTGTACGTGACAGAGGTCAAACCGTTGTCACATATCGTCGGGTCGGAAAGCGACGGTGGCCCAACTCAAAGCAGATCTGACGCTGGATAAGACTATCTTGGGGATGTGATTCCATCTACGCCGCCACTATTAGTCCTGACACCGCTGTTAAACTGTCAACCGGAGGAAATTTAATCCAATTCAGTGTCACGATACAACTTGTCACATCCACGGGACTCCACGCTGGAGTAGGAGCTTCTGATTTGACGGAATATTTCCGTCTGTTGGGACGGTGACCTTTCAGTCGCGCGGTTGCGGTGTAGTGCTTAGTTGATGAATGGGATCGTGCAGAGTAAAATTGAATCATGATACATTTGTTTTTATTATCATAATTAGCGTCGCACGGTTATACTAAACGTGTCATCTTGTCAGGACTTAAAGTCACAATAAACCTTTTCAAAGCACTCACAGAGCAGGCTATAATAGTCTGTTGGGTCTTCATTATGAATGAGTGATCCGAAATTACACATTAACATTTAAAACAGACAGACACTAGAGACAAATACTTAATTAATGAATTTAATCATCAGACTACATGGATATACTTTTAAATAGACCGCCCGCTATTCATGGAGGATTAGGACCATGACTGCAAAGTACAAAGTAATTGATGCCCCCCCCGAAAAAGATTTGCTGTACGGTCATTGTCTAAATGTCCCAGAAGATGGCGGCAAATGACCACATTTGTCTAAATGAAGTTCCTCAATTTAGTAGAACCAAGATTTTTTTTTCTTCAAAAAAGCAACCTTATTCCCTGCACACAATTGTTTTTCTTTTTCTTTGGATAAGATAAGATAAGATAAGAATGCCTTTATTGATCCCACAGTGGGGAAATTTTCGTTGTTGGATGTATCTGGATGTACTTTCATTTGTTATCTTAAAATGGCCCTAACATAAACAAACCGCAACTTTGATTCATCAAACTTATATGTAATATAATTTGGAAGACAAGATGGCTTGACACCATAAAGCGGGACAAGGGAATTTTTTTTTAGATTCTAAATGGCAACTGGCCCGTGCAACAAGGAATAGAAGTGGATGATTTGCCGGCCCATAATGCTTTGCCTGACGAGACGTGAGCTTATAGGGGACTTTTATGGGCAATAATGATTAATTTCTCAAATGATCTGCTGTCTTTGGATTCTTCTTAACATATCATGAAATCACCGTTGTCTAATATCAAATGTGCATTGTATTTTGTGTTTTTATTTTTAGCGCAGAAAATGATCTTTGAACCTTTTTTGATCCATTGCAATGACAACCCAGGCACTATTTAAACTGGCCCCGATCATAATCCTTGGAGCTCTATGTAATGAGTCGTACACACCGAGTCACATCAAAACCCAGTTAGTCCTGAAGTTATTAGGATTTGCACGTAACAGGTTTACATTGTTTATGGCTACCTGTGAGGTTTTTTTTTTTTTTTTGTAATTGCCAAGTCATTCTGAAATGAAACTTCCTTACAATAAACATCTCCAACAGAATGGCACATCGCCTGTCATAATAACCCATGAGATGGCTTGCAGTTCTCCATAATTAATTATACTGTATCTAATCCTCCCCCAGTTGATGGCATCAAAATGAATAAAACAAATTAGTCACGAGAGGATGCATCAACTTTGGATTTGCTGGCTTTATTTTGTTGTGTGGAATGATAAATGTCACACGCAGATGATTCCCCCCCCCCCACCACCACCACTCCCCCAGGGTAATAGAGCAGAAGGAATACTGCAAAAAGTTGACATGTAAAAATGCGCACGCGCTGGTCGTGTCTGCCGGCCCCCGAGTCTTGCTTTTGCCTAAGAACAGTTTGCAGTATACTGACAAAGAGGACAAAATAAAACCGACTCTAATCTAGGCTATACGCAGCCATGCAGGGAAAACGTCCTCACCAGTCAGCACTGTCTCTGCAAGCTCCGCTGCAAGTGGAATGCGGGGATGGAAGTTTTGATTGAGTCAATTTCCCAGAATAAGCCATACTGCCGTGCCATATAGTTCCTGATAATGTGAGTCTGAAAGGTTGTGCCCCGTGATTGGCTGGTGACCAGTCCGGGATGTAACTTGCCTCTTGCCCAAGGTTATCTGAAATAAACTGCAGATCATCCACAATTCTATGTGCGACTAAACCTTGAAAAACAAAAACAGTATGAATCAATGCCCTGATGTTAAGACTGATATTGTGACCTGAAGTATGTTCGCTTGCTTGCTAGCTATTTTATTTGATGTTTTTGCATTGTTGACATTGTGCATTTACTGTGATTCAGTTTTACCTCAAACAGAGTTTGACATTTTGGCCACGACAGAAAAGAGCAGTTAAATGCAAGTGGATGATAACTCCTGGACAATTTGTCCTCCCCACTTCTGAAATAATAGCCGTGCCCCTCTCCAAATCAATAACAAAACAATGACACCGGCTAAGACTCTGCATTGTCAACGTGTAGGGAATCCCCCGCACAGGGTTTCTTATCATCTGTGGCTAGTAGGATCGTATGTATGTAGGAGTGTGGGAAGCCAGACCAAATCCGTGCAAGCACTATATTCAAACCCAGAACGTCTCAAATGTGAGGTCGATGTGCTAACCAGTATTTCAAAGTGTTGTCACAAAAACACTTTGGATCTTTATCAGCATATGATCACAGATGTTTATTAAGCGAATTCCAGTATGATAATTACATTTCTTTTGAATAATCAATGTCTGCTAATGAATTAATGGGTAGTGGGCTTGCTAAAAATATGACATCTTTTATGGTTTTCTTCCAAGCCAGCCAAGATTTTGGTTGGTTTATTAAGCGTATCAGAAAAATCACATCGCATTTACAAAATATGAGCCAGACGTCATTTGGAAAGATTTCTTTCTGTTCATTTAAAGCCCTGTGTGGTTTCGCTTGGTCAATGGAGCGCAAGATTATGCGTCAAAAAGAACAAACGCAGACAAGAAGGATTTTTACCTTTGCTTCCTTGGAGAACGAGATGAGCTCCAGCACATTAAAAGCGTGTGATTAGATAAAAGCGCTGTCAGTGCTGATGTGATGACGGGCTGGATTTGGAAAAGCAAAAGACTGATGCCGACGGAAAGGGAGAGGGACGAAAGGAAGGAATTAGCAAGAGTATTGTAGGAGGGATTGGAGAGGTGGGAAATCTCTCAGAAGTAAATCAAACGTAGGTAAAGCCTGTGTTGGCACTGTGGTATATTTAGTCTGCTGCCACAATCTGTTCGTGGATGCTGATTGACGTTCAAATTTCAAATAATTTCCCATGAACAACAATCAATTATTGTCAGAAGAATCAGGTTCCCAGTAAGTGTGGTACACAAGAAAGCGTGTGTGTGTGTTGGAGCACACGTGTAGACACGGATAAAATGGGACCCCACTCGGCCTCCTACATCCAGGGATAATAGAGCTGTCACAGTGTTTTGACTCGGGGTATTGATTGTGCCGTTAATTGCTTTTGGGCCCGCTGGCTGGATAGCAGTCCAAGGATATTAAACGTAATGTATTGTTGCACTAGAGCAGTCATAGCAGTGATCATACACTGATATGGACACGCGTGTCATGAGCGCCCGTCATTGTTAGAGCGATCGGGACCGCCCCAAAACATCACATCACATTCAGACAGGCCACCTTTGTCCCTATTCAATATGCCAAACTGATGTGTTATTTTATTAGTCGCTCTCGCTTTTCGGCGTATTTCATCACAGGGATTTCCAAAGCAAGATGTCTGAAATATTTAGAGGTCATGAGAAAATGTCCCGTGGTATATTCAGCCACGGTCATCCTTTTTTCATCAAAAGATGAAAATGTCCTTTCCTTTTATTTCATCACTCTCTTACCTAACATCTCCGGAGTGATAAAGACGGTCGAATTTTTTAAATATACATTTTTATGCCCGATGACCCTGGCAATTTTTTGGGGAAGTTTCTGAAGCTGGATTGGAAATGTGTGTGACAAGATGGTGTAAGCAGAAAAAAACACTAACAAATCGGGTCTCAGTCAAATGAATTGGATATCACTGCAAGAAGACAGATCAGATATTTCCTTTCATTGCAAGCACACTATTTCAGATTTCAGCAAATGTAAGCGCCTTGTTGCATTTTCTCGGCAGTCACCAATGTAACCAACAAACACAAAAACAATAACCTCAACTTTGTGCTCTCATGCTTGACAATGACATTCGGTATGCCTGTACAATTGTTGGATACTGTGGCTCAAGACGATAAAAAAAAAAAAAAAAACAGTCATATTTTCAAAACCCGGATCTTACATTACGCTGCCTGTGATAACGTCTGTGATCTCTACAGCTGTAACCTCCCGCTGGTGTGGATTCACAAAGATAATGCAAGAAAAAGGCACACATTTGAGACAGGCAGGAAAATGTTCAAAGCTCCTTATCTCAAAGCAAGTTTAACCGATTCAGGATGTCTGCTTAAAAAATCCTCAACTGTGTGATTGATGTACATTATCTCACAAAAGTAATTTTACCCCTCGCGTTTGTAAATATTTTATTCACCAACATTTCCAAGACGGCCACTATCTAGCTAAAAAAGTTGAGGGTAAAAGTGATGATGATTGGGCTGAGCATGCATCAAGACCTAAAACCTAATGAACATGTGCGGGCCATCTTCAAACAGAACGTGGAGGGCCACAAGGGCTCAACGTGCATCTGGTTTGGGATGTCATGGATGACAGAGGGTTACGGCAGTGCCGCAAAATAACAAAGTCCGCTCAAAATATTGACACTTTGGCCACAATTTGGAAATTTTCACTCATGGGTGTAGTCACCTTTGTTGCCAGCGGTTTAGACAACATAGCTGTGGGTTATAAACAAGGCGGCAACACTTTCTACCATCATTTTAGTTTGTGTTCCATTCATTTTGAGCTGGTCTCCGAGTTTGTAAAAATCGAGTTGTAATTGGGCACCCACTGTGCAAGATGACTGCCGTAACAGACACAATAATGTCATTTCATTTCCCTTTACCAAGCGAAATGTTTATGATTAGCGACCAGGGATGTCACGATATCCAAATGTCACGATGCGATGTCATGATATGAACCTCATGATGCGATAATTATCACGATATTGTGGGGAGGTTAGCGATATGTAAAAAACTCACGATACTGTATAAAAGCTCACGATATTGTCCAAAAAAAGCTCATATAAAAACAAAATATCACAATGTTCTTTTTTTTGTGCATAATAACAGCATTCACAAAGAAATAGGTTTGGCCAGTCATGTGCTCCTATTGGCGATTAGCGTGGGTCGTAATTAATCATAGATGGCATCAAATTAAACTGCACTAATAAACTAACCACCAGAGGTTGCTGGAACTGCACAAAATAGAAAACATCTTGGGCTTTTAAACAGATTTGCTGCTATTAATATCATGACATGATGACGACAATATATCGTGGCAATTTTAATATCGCGCTATTGCCGATATTTTGACATCCCTATTAGCGACTGTAGACCCTTGCACGATTCTTTCCTTGACACGTGCAGACATTTTAAAAGAACAAACGTGTAAAAAGGAAGTTACATAATAGTCTTCACAAAGCTACAATAAGTGTTGTTTGTTCGGCTTTGTTCTCCAAAGCCTGGCATCGCCTCGGCCATCCTGATTGTCATCTCACCTAATTACTTTACACTGCAAACGGTTGTATTTGTGTTGCATGTTTTTTCCAGATGAGCAGCGGTTGGACTTTCCAGCATCGTGTACTTGGATAGTTATTTCTTCTCTTTAATTGAGAGAGAATGCTGTCTATGTTTTTTAAAAAGCAATTTAAATCTAGACTAGTCAAGCCACAACTGCCACCGTGTAGGCTACTTTATGTCAGGTTAGGTTTTCTGTGTGGGCGCCAACCTCCATTAGACCAAAAACATCAGTTCAGGTTAATTGGAGTCTCTCAGTTGCCTGGAGGTATGAATATTAATGTGTCAGTCTGTTGTGACTGTTGGTCCGGCCTGAATCTATCCCGTTTCTTGCACAGTGTCAGTGTGGATAACATCCAGTTTCCCGAAATATGAACTCATGCATGAATGGGTGGAAGTTTTAGCCATTTTTAAACGTCACCTTTCCTAGTGAAGATGGTTCACCTTGCTTTTATCACCTAATTGAAATTATTAAAAATTAAATTGTCAACGTGTAGATTTCAATCTAATAATTCATTTTTAGAATAAAGATTAAAATATATTTTTGAGGTAATAGCTGTACAGGGAAATATCGAAGGTCGAGCACAGTCCGTTCCTGTTTACCAAATTGAAAGTACCGTTTTGGATTAAATTGCTTAATCAACAACAAGTTGACATATTTAGGGCCGTGACGGCACAATATGTATATTTTTCATTTTTTTGGCCAGAGTTTTTGGAAACCTGCCAGACAGTATGTAGACTTTCAGAACTTGATTTGTAGTGTTCGCATTTGTTTAGTTTTTTGGGTGTTTTCCCTTTTAAGTGAGGTCACAATTGTGATGATATTATGAAATTAAACATTTAACATCTTTCATTTTGCTCAACGGCCGACTTTACGTGGAGCTCTTTTATAGCACATGTCCACATTCCCTTGTAAATTCAAGGTGGTGGTATTGTGCCCTACATGTTTTCATTTGAGATATTTGACATATGTGAATAACTTGTTTGTGTATTAATATGATAACATAAATAAAGAACAAGGTGTCGGACTAGGTACGTTATTTTACTTCTTCGCAACTTCCTTTCAACATATAAACTATATGCACAAATCTGCACAGTGAGTGTAATTTGGTGGCTTTGTTATGAAGTGTGTCGTGGTCTGTCGTTTTTTATTTCGTTTTTATTTATTTAGGATTTAGTTTCATGTTTTTATTGCATTCCTTTGTCTGTCTCATTAGGTTAGTGTCCACCTGTGCTCGCTTGTGTTACCCAATCACCTCCCCCCAACCCTTTGTGTCTTGTCCAGGTGTTCCCCGTTGTCTCGTCACTTTGTTTGTATTTAGCTCCCTGTTTCCTTTCATTCCTTGTTGGTTCATTGTCCTTTTGTCACTGTCTTGTTTAGTTGCTGTTAGCTTGTTATTTTGCCTCAGTCCACACCAAGTCTAGTGGTCTTCTCCCCAGTGTTTGTTTTGTTACTTGGAGTGTGAAACTTGTGTTTTTGGACCTCTGTTGATTTAGTTGTTTTTGATTATGCAAGTACCTCTTTTGCCATATTTGAAGGTGATGTTTGGGATGTAACTCTTTATTTGATTTTTTTGTATTTTGTAAAGACATTACCAGGGGTGTTCGTATGTTCGAAAATGTATTTATTTTAATTTTTTTTTTTTTACACAGAGTATTGGAGCAAGTAAAGAGCAACCTACATATAACAACAGTAAACTGTATTACGTCACCAACCGGTGTTCTTTACCAGTTTTGGGTAAACCCCTCGCCCCCGGCATGGAGGTGGCATGTCAGGGGCCAGCTATACAAAGCTGTGTATAATTTAATACTTTCATATAAATGACTCATACCTGTCTTAATCCATGTTGAGTCATATCCTGACATTTGAAAAAAAAAGAGGCAGCTAAGCAGAATAAAGAGTGGGCTTCCTCTGTCTGCGGAGTGATGTGTGAAAGCACTTTCACGTTGAGGTTCTGCTACTTGCGAAGGTGTTGTCTTAAGAAGTGAATTTGCTGAATTACTTAATGTCTCCTCCATTTACCAATTGTCTCACTGCGGAAGTTGGACATGTCAACAAGAGCTGTTGATAATCTTCCCCCCGTGGAGCCGACTAGTCGTCACAGTAACTGATTGATGAATCAGCCAGACCAAGGTGCTGGAATTGAATTTAGCTCCTTTGTCCTATTTACAGTATTGCATTGAAGCTACTGCACATTTCAAACTTTTAACCAGATTCAGTGGATGATTTATGCGAAAAACATGATAAAATCAGAAATGAACAAATCAACTTTACTCATATGCTTTTCATTCTTCTCATCTAGATGGCATATTATTTGGAGTATTTTTACTATCTAATTTTCATTTTTGTCTTACCCAAGGTAATACAGCTGAGTGTTGGGCGGCACCTAGTACCCTCTATTAACCAGCTGCCATTGCTTCTAATTGGAATGGATATGAATGTCTTCTGCACTTTCATTTATGATTTCAAAGACTTTTTTTTTTTTTTAAAGCTGCTGCACCTTTATGTTACCTGCCCTTGGGGTTCTCTTGAACAGTCTTGCATAATAGATTACAGTAAGACGACTACTGCCCTGTGTGGCGCTTTGAAAAGCCTCTCCTGAAATTTACATCACCTACAACATCATCAGGCCTTGAATTCAATCAGTGTACACATTTTTTTTTCCTTTGGGAATTAACTGATGCTGATAATGCCTGACAAACTAGAATTTATGAGCTGATTAGATATCATACACAAATTGGAATGAAATGAGAAATCATGAATCGTGACTTGCATGAGTAACAATACAAAGCTGGAGGTTTTAATTAGGCTCCTGCAGGTTCACTGACATGTCCAATTTAAATGGTTTTCTCATTTTTGTCTCTGATAAAAGACTGAATCAACACTCGTCTCAATCGGTTTTATGCAACACACAACTACTGCTTCAGTCACCTTGATATGAATAAATTATATTTAATTCCCCCCCCCCCCCCCCCCCCCCCCCCCGCCCCCGATATAGCTTCTGACAGTTGCACTAAATTGTTCACAATTTAGTATTATCTTCTGGTGTCACTTCTTTGTCTTTATTAGACATTCCGATTGTGTGGAGTAAGTTTTCACGTCGCCAACGGCTGGAATTGGAATTTCACTCAGTGTCCCTCATTTCAATCAGTATTCTTCTGAGAATGCGTATGTCTCCCTCACCTCATTTCCTGCCTTGCCATTTCACCTTTGTGTCTCCCTAGAAATGGATTAGCTAATCAGGACAAAGATGATAGTGCCAAATCTATTAGGGCTTTTCATCCGTTCAGGGTATTTTCATGCTTAATGATCATATCCTTTCCCAAGCTTGTCACTATCCATCCTTGGATACACTATTGGCTTTTTGTTTTTCTCAAGAACTGGACCTTCACACCATGGACTAGGTTCTGCTTCCACAGCCCATATCAGGCTTAGAGGCAACAATTTGGATGGGGGTGCACTGTAGGAAAATAATACTCAAGGTATAATGTACAGATGTCCGTACGGGGGGAACAGGCCAGGCCACCTGCTGTGAATGATGACAATTTAATACCGGTATTTTCATATTGGACATGGCTTTAACCTGAGCCCCAAAACAGCAAAAAATGTAACTTTTTCAGTGAATAACCAAGGATCCCTACAAAAATGCGCAAATACTGTAAGTACATTTGCAAATGCTGAACCATGGATATGCAGCTTCACAGTATACTATTTTATCGCTCCTCAACAACAAGTCCCCTCAGTTTCTCTTCCCTCCCTAACTGAAGATTAATATTGCAACTGATATCTTCCACCGCCTGAATAATTTGCAGTCACCGCCATCTTGAAATGATGAGCTACAATGACTTCCTTTTAAAAAACACTGGAGATCCCATTAATACCCTTCTTATCTCTTATCCTCTCCTTCAAACTTTGACATATTTAGTGATGTTCTAGCCTTGCCTGCCACAGACATAAATAGTCAGAAGCTGTATTGGCTTTTGGCTTCTGCAATAATAAAGCTGCCAACAGAAGTGCCTTGTAAAAAAAAAAAAAAAAAAAAATACACAAGAAAACAGAGGAGCTGTATTTCTCAAGGTAGGTGTGGATTGGATTAACTACAGTTGAGAGAAATCTGTGATATAAATTGTGACGTACGGCCATAGCTCAATAAATCATATATACATCCACGCCTACTATATGAACAACTCAGATCTTCAATCAACTCATAAAGCATCTTTTTGGGGTTGTGGCTGGACCCCAAACCTCAGAACTCTGTTGCGGACATGCTAATCCACTTTTTCACCACCGTTCCGCCCGTGAGAAATACTCTTAACTAGTAAATATCACTGCCATAGCCATTTCAATTGGCAAGCAGGTAATGAACTAATTAAGTGAAAAGCAGCTCAGTTACAGTAAATACAAACTAGAATCTTAATGTGGTTTAATAAATTAATTATTTTAAGGATCATTTATTGGGTATTGGGGGGATTGAGGCATCTGCATGCAGTGGCAATCCTCATTTACATACATTATACAAGGTCACGCAGTCAGATAGTATGCGCATCTGCGTAAAGTGCGAAATTACTTTGCTTTATAATTAGTAAATGAATAAAAATGACATTGGGTGAATTATTGTATTTATTGCTCACGCAATTATGCAGTCATTGCGCAAATCATGACTTGAAAGAATATCAATTTGTTAGTGACGTCATTCTAGACATGCTTTGAGTTGTGCTTCAAACCATCATAGAGTTAATTGGGAGAACTTCACTTGGTCTTAACTTCCTAAATTGTTCGACTTGCCAGGGGAACATTTCCTCATCACCCAATCACGTAATAGTGCGCTTTCATGTGTTTACATGTACAATTGAAGGCTTTACATGTAATTAACATATCCCTTGTCATAAACCAATGGGTTGTGAAGGGGATTAGTGTTTGCATGTGAAAGGAACTCCTGTCAACTGTGGGCTGTAATTAGGGTTAACAACTAAGCTTAGACCCAAAAACATCTTCAAGCAGGAGTCAGTGAGCACTGTAATTAGGCATCTCTTTACAGTTCACCACCACTGTGATCGGTGTTCTCTATAACATTACACTTGTTATTCCCCGTGTCCTTTCGATGAAAAGTGTGTTTGAGGCATGCTTTTTTTTTTTTTTTTTAATATGGAAGATCCCAACAAATCCTCTCCCCAAACGTCTAATTTGTTTGCGCCAATGCATGGTAATGTCCTTTTATTGTGATTAATTCGTCGCTTTGTGCCTTTTCATTCTACTTAAGCGCAACCCTAAACGTAGCAAGCACGCAGTGACACACCGATGCAGCACACTTGGATTAAGTATGCCATCCCCTCCGACCCATGGGGTATGAAAGCACTTTTGAAAATCAGTGCAAGTGATTTCCTTTTGAAAAGCAAAAACATCCCTGGAATGTGGAATGCTTTTCTAAAGTTGAACACTGGACAGTTTTGCGATTGCTATTCATCAGTGTCATAATGTGTAATAATTCAGTGAGGTTTATTGTTAATTTTTTTGGTGTAAAATAGTATGATGTCTGATTTGGGAATAGACTGTAACATGAAGCACCAAAAGCACATACACTTGCAGGTTTCTCGCAGCCAAAAGTAGAGGAAAAAAACTGCTGACATGAATCTATAAATATTATTATATATTTTATATCATACATAATTTATTATATTATATTATTATATATTAATAATATATAATATAATAATATATTATATATTATATTATATAATTATATTATATTAGCATTATATATAATATTATATAGAAAGTAATTCAGTCATTCACATGACGATGCCGTATGCCTTCGAAAGAAAGAAATGTGAAGCACCTGTGATCCAGACGGTTGGTTCGTCAGATTTTTATTGACCCCAATGAACAGTTTCTACAGTTGTTAAAACCGTATTGGTGTTGAACTCTGAAAAAAAAAAAACATATTACAAAAGTGCACAGTGACTTTCCAAACACCCTCTAAATTGTGAGGACTGCGAATGTCAGGCTCATTCCACATTGTGACATTATCATATGTAGGATTGTGCAGCGGAGAGCAAAGTTTTCCTTTGAATTAATTGCTCTATATTTGTCCTCAGTGTGTTAGCGCCCAAAACAGACAATGGTGTGTTAAGGCAGAGCATATTAAAAATATATGTGCACTGTTCTACACAGGCGAGAGAGGTGGGGTGAGAGTTTTGCGAACACAGCGTGCTAGTGATCCTCCAGCCAGCTGTCTTCCCTCCTCTCTAGTCTCTCTATTTGTTAACCCGGAGAGAAAGGAAACCCTTGGTGTTCCGTCCCCCAGAGGAAGAACAATGCTTGCTTTATTCATTCATGCGGGCAGGTCAAGGCTCACATCAAGGAGCTTTCATTAGCTGACATTTGTTATCTGACTCAAGATCCTGATTAGTTTCCAACATGTAATCCTCCTATGGGTACCATTTTATGCACATTAATTCACTTATTTGTACAGGTATGATTGAACTAACATATTCAGGATCCTATGCGTACACTAGTTGGTTCGATAACAATCTAGTGTGTGGTGCCATATTTCTGAGTGTTACTTTGATCAAACTAGTCATGGATGTAAATCATCATGTAAAACACATCACAAAAATAGTGGCTTGTCTCATTTCTATTCCAGTTCAAGTCATGACAGTTTATCTTTACGTGATGATAATTGAGTTTCAGGGTGTCAATGAAGCTTTTTATGCCCGGTAATTGTAGCCCATATTTTACGAGTACTCAATGAGATTTTTTTTTCTTCAGCAAAGAACGGGTGTCACAGTGGACGGGCTTTGCAATGAGGAGACAGAAGATTGAATTTCAGATGGTGGTGCTGGCGTTGCCTAAGAAAGCACTCGTAATAATAGAGAAACGTAATGTAAATGAAAAGAGGAAAGAATGAGTCGTTACTCATTCCTGAGTCACTAAAACGTCACCGGCGCTATCTTAGGGAACACGCTCTACCAGCCAGTGAGCAAAAATAGACCCCGTTCACCAAATTCCATCCGAAAATATCTCTTTTAGATGGGTATAGGAATGATTGATGATGATTACTGATGAGCCTGGTACATTACTGTTCCTCAATGCCTAGACTTGCATTCAGGTGAGAAACTAAAATAAGGCAGTGTATTTTGGAATCCTGCCTTAAATAGTTTAAAATATGTCTTTTAAGTCACTTATTATCTAAAAGTGGGACAAGGAGTTGTTGGGTAGAATGTTCAAGGGATGCCCGGATACTGTAAGTCATTTCTTTTTGAGAAAGTTTCCTCTTGCTGGTTTTGACAACGAGCCATATTTCTTTTAAAAGAACCGCCTTTTTGCACGTGTAGTGCCATAAAATGCCGTCTGCCTTCCAAACACGATGCTTCACATTTAAGCAGGTTCTCCTCCAGTGAAAAACCCCCAACTTTATCCTTCTCAGGTGACACATATAGACTGCACAGTAAGCCCATAAAACTGCTGTGAAGTTTGTAAAGGGGGAGGCTGAAATTAATGACATGAAATGGTCTAATGCCACGGCAGAGGGCAATGAATTATGCTTCCTCATTAAAGGCATCCCTTCAATACAATAGAGTATGTCAGGTCCATCTGTGAAATCAAGATGTAGGAGTCACGCTACATGCGGACAGAGAAAGCTGGATCCAGCAGTAATTCTGCTCATTAATCACCTGTCTATAGAGCGTCCTCCAGAGAGCAGCACTGGTTTCTACGTGCTAATTACAGCAGTTGAAGGAGTGTTCTCTGCAGCAAATGCTCATAAGTAGCCATCTTATCCTTCTATTGCCCTTCTCTTTTCATTCCAGCCATGGAAAGCATTAGGCAAGCCTGTTCTGCTACATCACACAAGCTCCTCTTCAGCTTTTTTTTTGCGACTTGGCATGGCACACGTCAGCTGGATAGTCAACGTAACAAAAAAAAGGATAGGTAATGCTTAGCCATATATGTAGTGTAGAATTATGCTTGCATGGCGCAAAAAAACGTTTTTTTCCTGTGGTGTAACCCCTTAATTTATTTTCTACTTTTCACGTTTTTATTATTGTCATAAGCTTTATTTGGTGATAATCCTTTTACTGCAGAGACTGATGGTCTTGAGGCGTACCGGTATTTCTCTCTCTGGAAGTACGATGTCATGGAGAATCGTGCTTTGAAGGCCATTTTATGTTTCGACAGTGTGTGAGTGTAAGATGTTTGTGATGATTCCGCAAAACTAAAAAAAAGGTTTTTGTTTTCCAAAAACTGTGACAACGGTCCTCGTGCAATTACGGTTGAGTGGCAGAATGACCACAGTGTGGTCGCGTAGTCTAAACATTATGCAATTGGAGTGCAATCCATATAGGAAGACAATGTCTATTTGCAAAGTTGTTGCTGTAAACATTAGCTTGAATTAAGACAAATCTGAATTTAGTTACAATAGTAACACAACTAAATGACCCTATAATATAGTCAGTACAGCAATATAAATAAAATGTCTAGTAGACTAGAATTTTTCTATTAAGGTGTTCATTGGCAATGAAAAATAATGTATTTTAGGTTTATTATTTTCCTCATATGGGTTTTTCAGTTTTTCTCTTTCCCTCTTGGGAGCTTAACATCAGGGTATGTCGTACCTATTTGTCAATGGTGGGTCTGTGAATGCCTTTGAGACTTTTAAGGGCTATATAAATAAATTTGACTTGATATATGAGTCATATATAGATACATTGTAGTATGCTGTCAGGGAAATTAAGGCGATTGCTCCATAAGAGAATACTTATTAGCTCAGAGAGGAAACAGCAATTATGCTTTGTGTTGTATAATTTACGCAATGGAATTATGGAGTGAGTTTTTGTCGTTGGAAAGTCATGTTTGTCAATCACGATAGGGTTATAGTTAAATTTATTCTCAGTTAATGTAGCCATTACTGGTGATATGGATTGGCTGCTTTCACGACTCTAATAGTCTTTGCTTCTTTGTTCACAGATGGAGATAACACCAGAGCCTCACCCTGATGACGAGGGGACGAAAATAAGTGTAAGTCCAAAACCATGAAGCCGGTGCTTCTCAAGGTCCAATTATAATTTCAATCAGAGTAGTAATTGGCAGAAATTGGACAATTTAGAAGTACTTGGATGTCAAAGTTAAATGGTTGTAAGGGGGGGGGGGCATTCATTGCCCTTAGATTATATTTCTATGTTATAATGATAATGAGAGAGAGTACAGAACCACTTTCCAAGAAGCAGTGCAGCTCAAATTTGCCATGGTATGGAATGGTAATTTCTGTTGGGGCAAACGGTGTTTAGATGTTATGTTGATAGCTACAGTAAATATCAACCCAGTGTGACAGGTTAAACTGCCAATGAACACAACAAAGAGGACCTCTAAAGTGTGGGTTGAGGCCAGCTTGGCCTCAAGACTCAAATTTCAAGATTGTACAAGTGGAGGAGACAAAAGATAGCTTGCTGACCATTTCCTGGAGTCTTTACTAAGTGTGCAGCCTAGGGACGTTACAATCTACCTCATGTTCCATACCGAGTCACCAAAACCTCAACTGGCAGTCACAGACTGTCCTGGACGTTTCCCGACTGACAGGCAAACACAGCAGAGCGTACTCAGAGGATTACTTGTAAACAAACGTGGACATACACAAACAGCACAGAACAGAACATCTACTCTCTCTGCCTCCCTAGTGCCTGCTCCAATAACTAAGGATAAAGTCAGGCTCTCGTTTTCCTATCCCAACTCAGAGCAAATATCCTCAAACTCTCTCCAGAGAGCTTCTTTTTGATTTCGAACACTGGTCTGATGATAATTGGAAGGAAAAGGAGAGGTGAAACATTTTAATGAATTTATTTCTGACCCAGATCCATTTTTAGCTTAATTACAAGTGGCTATTAGAAATCTTTCTTCTCTTCCATCAGATGCTTAATCACCAATCATCTGTACCAGCCCCCACTCAGTAAATGAAATTCTCACTTGCTCCAAAGTTCTCCAACATCTATTTTTAAAGAAATAGGAATTATGTCCAGTTGCTGCGGGTCAAGGATGAACTTGTAGTCTAAATCCTTGCTAGGCAGGGAGCCATGAAACAAAATATCGAAATAAATTGTCTACTGTAAATACAGCCTCCCTTTTGTGCTCATCCCGGTTGTTCCTCTACAGTTAAGATGGCTCGACCTAGTTGCGCTGGTTCCTATCAGGAGGCGGGGCTGCCTCTGCGACTTAACACAGAATTGGAGAATGTCTGAGACTGCACTGATTTGGTCAATCGACTTTACCAGTCGGTCCACTGTGGGAAACGTTTAACAACTGCTTTGGAAATATAATGTGTTGTCTAACTGCCGTGATGTCAACAGATTTACCCTTTGAACTGCCTTGGGCCAGAACTACCCATCCATCCATTTTCTACACCACATTGTTGATAATAGTAGATAGTGGTAGTAATAGTAATAATAATTATGTCATTAATTATTCATTTCAAAGTGGTTGTACACACATAGGCTGTTTATTTTATAACAGCTAGCCATGCACAATGTGCATTTAACAGATAAATTGGTTGCAGCTGGCCACCCAACCAATCCACCTGACTGTTGATGTTGAACCTAAAACTTTCTTGCTGTTAAGACAGTCTGTTTAACCCCTTAACTCAGGGTCCATTACACAAAAAGACAATCAGTGTGGCAAACAAACCAAACTGGCTAAATCAACACTTGGGAGGCAATTACTGACATAGAGATGAGAAGAAACCGAAACACCGGGGAAAATAAAACGGTGAAACGTCAGCTCAATTCCGACCACAACGCTACATGCTGAAACTGAATAGTATTAGTTGATGGACCATTGAACTCTGTAGAATTAGAGTTTGTGTGTGTGATCCAGGAAGGTGGCCCTAAATAAGGTGGTAGGAATACCAGGTAAAGCATAGAACAAGGGGCATAAAAAAACTAAATACATTTAGAAATATTTATCAGCATTTTATACAGAGAAAATACTCACAGAAAGTGGACACTGTTGAGGTGAATGTTAGAATTTTTGTTTTGCCGTTGGACAGATGAATTTTCATGATCATTTTAATCATGTCCTCAATGTCACACTTAGAGTTGGAATTTAACTGTCCTGCTTGGATCAGAAAAAAAAAAACACCTTCCTCTGGCATTGTCATTTTGATAATGAGATTTCTAATCCTGAAACTACAAGAAAAGCACAGTATGTGGTCCTTGGTAATCGAGGTGAATCTCAGGAACAAAATGAAAAAGGAATTGTGGAAGACAGACAGAACAGAAAATTAAAAAAAAAAAATTTCTGCCATGCCGTATGGTACTCTTGGTTTTTCATACATTAACCCTTTCATGCATAGTGGTCACTACAGTGGACAGCTATTTAAAAGTTGCTACATTTTAAAAAAATATTTTTAACCCTTTCAAGCATTAATCATGATGTAATGTTATTATTTAAAATATAAATATATTTTTTAGTTTAATTGAAATATGCAAAAGCAACTTTTAAATAGCTGTCCACTGTCGTGAGCACTTTGCATGTAAGGGTTAAAAAAAAAAATACATTATACATAGAAAAGATCCAACATATGAGTAGATTCAACAAACTAACTAATAACATAACTCTAGTAAATGTGTTGCATATGTGCAGGAAACAGCAACTATATTAGAAACTCAGTGATGCACAGATGCATGGCGCGAACACACAATAGCAACTGATTTTCCTCGCACTTTCTTCCCAAGGCGCTAATCAGCAGAATATAGAGGCAGGGTATTATTAGCAGCAAATGGGTTCCATTCATTCAATCATACCGCGGTTACTAGCGTCCCATTTCCCCACACGAGACTCGTATGCATGCTCTTTGCTTACGGAGCCTCACAGCCTTCTGCATCCGAGAAGCTGCATATATTCAAATCGGCAAGCGTGAGGTCAGAGATACAGTATTAAATGTTAGTAAAACCCGTGTTTGTGATGAAACACTTCCTAATCACTGCCGATTTTAGCCATATAAATAAAGAGGTTGTCAGATAAATACCTCTCTGATAGGGTCAATCAAAACATATTTGTCCTCTTCTGGTTATTCTTACAGACCGTGAAAGTGCAGGGCAACGACATCTCCCACAAGCTCCAGATCTCCAGAGTCGGCAAGAGTGACGAGGGCTTGTACGAGTGCCGTGTGACACAAGCCAACTACGGGGAGATTGTGGATTACAAAGCCCAAGCTTGGCTGAGGGTCAATGCCTCCGCCAGAGCGAGGCGTCCATTGCAGCCTCCCAAGAAAAGCTCCCCTCTGCACCTGACAGACAAGAAACCAAGGAAGTCCGTCTCATCTTTGGGTCAAGACAGCATGAGCTCAGATCAGAAGTTGGACTCCTCGTCTTCTTCTCACACATCCTCCAATACAGAGGAACACAACCCCAGCTCAGGTATATGAATGAGGACGTTGTTATTTGTTTCATGTACAATATTTGTGACTTTTACGCTCAAGGGAACTGGGAAGGTTTGGGAACATGAAAGGCAGTTCACAGTCTTCAAGTACAGACACAACTGTTTATTTCAATATACAGTATAAGGTATCACTTCATTGTTTTTTTTTTTTTTTAAATAGACTGAATGCCTAGATAGACCAAAACGACGTTGGCCAACAGTGACAGACGCTTATCCCCTTATCCGGCAAGTCACGCTGGAAAAATACACCGCAACGACAGACAACAACGCTGACCATTAAAGTACCTTCTGCGCATGCATAAGATGTAATACCCTTCCATACCATCGGCGGCGGTAGTCAAAATCCAACCGGAAAGCTGTTGGCTGGGGGCGGATTATAAAAACGTAAACAATGCCTTCAGCTATATTCTTCGCTCACGATGAACTCCCACGCGAAGTAAACCATCACGTTATTGACAGGGTATTGTGAAATACTTAAATTGTCAACCCTCGCTCTTGTACTTGTAAGAAGATTAAGGCAGTGAAGGCGTGCTCACTGTTTATCCGCATTTGTCACTTCCCGTTGGTGCTCCGAGCGCTGATTTGCGGTCACTGACGGACGACCGTTTTTCTGATGTTTTTTTGGGGGACCGACTGACGGAACAACGTACTTCTGACGGACTGAATGACGGACTGACATTTACAATTGATTTCGTCACGAAAAATTCCGGACTGACGAATGATGGACGGGTACCCTGGCCAGCGACGGATGAGGAATGACGGACCAGCAAAATTTTGTAAAACGCCCACCTCTTAATATAAGTAATTCACTCTCATGTATATCATAGACATTCTTCATTTTGCCAGTCAGCCAGCCTGCACATAAGTCAAACAAATTGCAAAGCCACATTTTAATGTTAGTGTGCTTAACTTTAATCAAGGTCTCAGAGTTCCTTCAAGTAAAGTTGAAAGGACAGCAGTCAGCTGAATTGCCTCCACTGGACAGACTGATAGTAGAAATGCACTAAATCAATTGACTCATTTCCATAAAGCATCCAAAGGATAAAAATATCATTAACAGTTCAATTGACTTAATTTCCCAAATCAGTCAACCAGGAATGGGGAGAAATCCACCTATGAGGAAACAGTGGTAGGTCAAAGTCACAGTGAGAGTCTTGATCAGGCTGAAGGGGTAGTGTGCATAGGTGCAGAAAACAAGAACAAAGGGAGCTCTGTGTGGTCTGATTAATGCATGTCTCACGCTTGAGTCCGGGAGAACAAAATGGAAATGTCTCAATTCCAAGGGTTTCCACACTTCAGTCATCCAGATTAAATTGGAGCGATTATTTATGCGCCTATGGACACGCTGCGAATGAACTCGGACACCTCTGAAATGGTACAAATTGAGATCTCCTCCACAGGTGGGTCGTCTTTGGCTTGCATCATCTGTGCGTTGTGAACAAAAAGCACTCCAGATGGATGTTACAGTGTTATTCTAGCCTGTGAAAGATATGGCTAGTGATGAAAATTGATTTAGGCCTACGTGCAGTGGTAAAACAAAATATGTGAACAGTGAGAGACGCAAACTTCAAATCAAGTTTCAACGCTGAATGGATGAAAGAAGTACATGCGCGAGTCTGCCACGCTCAAAATGTCAATGATAGGCTGTTGCTGTGCTGCTCAGGATTAATGACCTTGATTACACTTCTCTAGTATGTGTACAATTACTATGACCAGTAAAATTGGGTTAAATCAGACTTTTTTTTTTTTTTTTTGTAACTCACCCTTGTGAATAACTTTTTCTTTTCTTTATCTGGTACACATTAGTCTGCACCGTATGACTTCATTCATTCGTCCCCAATTTTATGTATCCTTAGCAAGGGAGGACTTTAGCCTATACCACAGGATTTCGGACCAGAAGTGTAAAAACCTTGGAGTGATCACTAATCAATCACAAGGCGCTCACGCAACCATCCGCGCACACACACTATTTTTTGTTTGACCTAACATCCGTGGTTTTGGATGTCAGGATTGCTCACCCCGAACATCAAAGTAAAATCAAATCAAAAGGCTCAAAGTGGTTGAAAATGTTCAACTTTCTGCGAAAGGGGCAAAGGTGCCAACCACGCATCCATTGCGCAACACTTTCAACCCCTGCCTTCAGCGTCAAATACCAACGGCACAAGATACCCCGGTGCGTCTGAATACGATGCGGAGAGCATTCAATCCACACACGAATGTAAATTCTCTTTGAATTGCTGCGATATTGTATGAGCAGGGGCTCGGAATTGTGAGGAGCACAAAAGCAATCTGGTGCAAGGGAGACACTTGCGCTTGTAAACAAATGAATAGCCGTCATCTCGACCAGGCCAAGAATACTCTTGCACGTAGACGATACAATGGGCATGTCCATGCATAATCACTTGGCTAATTAAGAAGCATAGTTATTCAACATTATCATGACATCTATTGAATTAGAGTGCTTCTTTGTATCTTCCACCTTTATTCAAGGCTGTTCGGCAACAAGGTGAATGTACTTGTTGTGCCCACATTATGCACGGTTGTATTTTCTGTGTTATGCTACCTCTGGATGTGTATACAAATAGTATTTTCGACATTGACTATTGACTACGAAAAATTGTATTGACCAGAAAGCAGAAGTATAGCCTTATTAAGATTGTGAAAAAAATCGGCTAACGCTAATGATGTAAACATAGCCTTTAGCCCCTCCACATGGGCTATGACAGAAAGATGCGAACCAAGCTGTAGCTGCATTAGACAGGCAATTAAATAACTCATTTATTACCATATACCGGTAAAAATAAATCTTCGGGATGTAGAGATAGATGCATGAAAATATGATATTAATCACATTTATCAAAACAAATGGAACTGTGACACAGAGAAGCTTCGTTCCTTCTGTCAAAAGATGCACAGTACTAATATATATATATATATATATATATATATATATATATATATATATATATATATATATATATATATGAGTTTATAGATATATATTATATCTATATATTAGAGTTTTTAGACGGATTTTATACATAGTTAATTGCACTTTGTTTTCACAAGGTTTTTAATTTACACCCAGTGTTGCAAACACAAGCCCAATTAAGGTTTACTGCTCCGAACTAAAGCGTACAGTGGTGAACCGAATTGAAATGGGCCGCTGGGTGGAAGTGTGGCTTCTGTAATCATTTAAACACACTTTTAAAGCAAAAAGTTATTTTCAAATTTTACTGACAAATTAAAAGCAATATTGCCTTTTTATAGTCGCTTTTTTTCGTTCAGCTTGTAGAGCTTCCCCTTGTCCTGTGATAGTCCACATTTTATCCTCAGGAGATTAAATTCTCATTACCTCCATATTTTTTCATTTCTTTCCCTATCAAACTAATTTCAGTCATAATTTTACTGGCCCACCTTTACATGCCAATCATTTCCCCAGCGGTCAGGCAGTTTAAACATTAAGTCAGTCCTGCTATGGGCTGGGAACACCTCCTGCACCTGAAGCAAAACAGATTATGACTGAATGATAGGAACAAGTTCAATAAAGCCCAGGGCGGCTGCAGTGTCGTAGATTATCAGACAGCAACATTATGCTGACAACTTTGTCGCAGCGTATCACTTGCGCTGTGTGTTTGACACTGATAAATGTCTCTGTGGGTTGCACAACCATGGCAGCCATGGGCACCTTGGCTAACGGGCACGCAAGTGTGACCATTGAGGTTTTTATCACGTCCCTGCTTAGGTTGTGGGAAGATGAGCATCGTTACAGGAACCGCTTGCAATGACAAATTCAAATGACGCGTATATTTGATTTCAATGGGCAACCATCCAGCCTCACAAGGATAACCTTGTCAAATCCCAGCAATCTCTCCCATCTCCAAGTGCTGTCTCCTGTCCAAACGAACAAATTGCTTCTGTTTAATTCTATAATGACACCCCAAAAAAAATGGAAGAATATGGAATAATTTAGTACCTTAGTACATCAGAGAATCTGCACTCACTGATGTCCTGAGACAAATGGATCAACGCTTGCATCCAAATGCGGGTTTCCTGCAACTACAAATACCAAACAACCAACGTCGGAGGCATCCAAAAATTAACAAATGGCCCCGCCGGGGGGGGACAGACTTCAAACAAACCAGACAAACACAATTTACAACAAAGTCACCAGACAATAAGGCAAACAAGTCAAAGAGACGCGCACCTCTTCAGCCAGCCAGGGATGGTAAGGGACAGGATCAAAGTGGCTCTAAACCAGTCTGACCTCCCCACGGAGGTGCTGGTGAGTCACCTCATTGTATTGATGAGCCCCGCAGGCTTGAAAGAGAGATTTCACTGTACCATAGCTCACCGTGCCAAAACGTTTTGGCAAACTTTGCAAATTTGTGTTAGGTTAAGTCAGACAGAATGGAAAAATATCCAATCTTTTCCAGCCCGGCGCACACAGATGCAGCTCTGACAGAGAGACGCTCACATTATTCACAGGTATATTTTGGAGTTTTCAACATTAGCTCAGCTAGTTAAATGCACAAAAGTGAATCCATTTTGCTTGTTTCTCTGGCTTTTGTGCTGTTGGCTGCCAACATCACTGTACAAATATGTAAAAAAAACAAAACACAGAACACCAGAGGCGGGCCTACAGAGAGAAAAGTAACTTCACCTTATTGTCTTGGATGTCTGTCATGAATATTTACTACCAGTGAGTCCAAACCTCTCGGGTCACGAAATAAATAAAGAGTATGACAGATGATAAGCAGGTCAGAATCAAGAGGAGAAAATGTTAGCCCTGGGAGGCTGGAGTGGTGAACTTTACTTGCCACTAAATTAATTCAAGTGAACTAATGTGGAGATGTTATGAACAAGTATTTTGGGGAATCAGGCTCGGCATGTTTCCAGCGTGTATGTTTTTGCCCACATCTAATCCCAAATCCTTGCCTGCGAAATCAGATTTATCAAAAAAACAAGACGTCTCATGTTTAACCAAGGAAAATATTATCGGGCAAGTGGCTTGACTTTTTTGCGTATTTTCGATTAGCAAAATAAGTGATCATTTTTAAGCTAAGAAAAAAAAGGCCAACAGTACAAAAAAAAATGTTGCTTTTAAGAGCTTAACATTATATTAATAAAGTCATACATCCATTTTCCATAGTGTTTCTCTAGTTCAGGCTCATGGTGAGCTTGAGCCTGAGCTATCAACAGATGAATAAGCACTTGTTGTTTTTTTAACAACAGCATTGGAAAAACCAAACAATGACAAACGCACCACGTCAAGAAAATGTTTACTTAGTCCATTCAATTGTGCTTCAGTTGTTGAGTAAAAATCAGCGGCTTCGAATGTTTATAGCTCATCTGTGGCACTCTTGTTTTCCGTACCACCTGACATGTATGTGCGTTTATGTAACAGAAATATGTTCTGGAGATTGAATAAAGCCGCGTTTTGGATCTCCACCCCACGAAACTTCCAGTCCAGTCCAGACAGCAAAGAAAATGGTCTCCCTGGACAAATTGCCATTTAGAACCATGTGAATGTCAATACAATACGTGTTGTTGGCTAGACAATTTCAACGTAAAATGACTTTTTTTGCAGCTTGCCCATTTATTGTAGATCATCATTTTTTTGTCAGAATCTGAAAAGATCAGCTTTTGACACCGCGTTCCAGGCTACTATTACCACTTGACAGACCAGCCAAGTCTTTAAAGTTAGAGTAACGACAACTGCATATGTTGATACTGTGCGTATAAATCAATAGTGGTATGTGCTCAGGAAAATGACTGTCATTTTATTTGATTAAATCAAGTTTTTCCCACAATTTGAGTTTAAAAAGTTGTCACGGTTGTGTCCTCTTAGACACGCTCATGCAGGAAATCATCAGCATGTGATTTGCGATATATCATATTCCAAACTTTGAAGTTATCTTGATAAATGCCGGGACTGCAGCCTAATGGACGAAAGCTAATGAAATAATGCTGTGCTCCATTCGGAATGGAAATTACTTTGTGAGCTGCATTTGCGGAGCCGTGTTACAACTTCTGGTTAGGGAGGTGTTTTTCGATTCATTTCATCTGTTGACGAGCAATTTGGCTATTTGGTTATTTGCCTTTTTATAGTTCACCCTTGTGACTGTCTGGCGATCGGTACAGGATGTACCGTCAGCAGCTCGATGTGACCCCCCTGCCCAGGATGGAGGAGTCCAATGACCACTTGAAAGAAACCAGTTTTCCCAAAGAGCTCATATTATATCGCAGCATCCTGAACGTGCATGAATGTGAGGCTAATTGGACTTTTGTGCTTCTCCTTTCCACAGGTACAAGAATATCAGCCTGCTACCGACTAGTTGTCATCCTTCTGGCTTATGGTTTGGTGAGGGAGGCCTTGTTATAATATGCAGAGGGGAAACGTACGAGGAACTGACTTGGTTGAAACCGGATCTCACATCCTCTCTGTTTGCTCTTAAAGCGAACGAGAGAGTCGCTTGTTTTCTGTCCTCCTCCAACACTACCATGCGGACTTCACAGTATAGCCTCATTTCCCAGCCACTACTACTCTTGCACCGAGCACATTATTATTAGCCACTAAAAAAAATATATATATATAAATATATCTGCCTCCTTAGGATCAGATGGATTACCTTTTGTACAAAGGTCGTCATTAAATCACCCAAGGTGCAATGCTCCAATGTGAAAATGGACTCCTGTTAGATAACTCACAAGGAGGAATCACTTTCTTATGGTTTCGCAGTTCCAGGTCATGTGTTCATTTGTCCGAATGAACAAGGAAAAATAAGAATCTATATTTGTGTTATAAATATATATATATATATGAAATTATATATACATCTGTTTTATTTCAAACACCTAGAGTTAATGTCCGTGCCGTATACATAGCTCACACTGACACCTGATGGCTCCCGCCTTTCATTGTGAATAGGCTCCTTCGACAACTTAAAGAAACAACAACAAAAGATCAAACGGAATTTCATTTTTGACTGTTACCATTAGCCTTCATTGATTTCATTTGTCTTTAAGCTGTTCAAATGATCTCGTGTGCATACATTTACATCTCGTTTGTGATACAAATGTGCATGCTTGTTGATCGAGGCTTAAAGGAGAGGCGTGTACGACATTATTTGAACATGAGTCAGCACTTGGAGTTCAGTGTTTCAGTATTTCAGATTTAGCTTTATTTCAATGTGCTAGCTTTGATGTGGAAAAAAACAAAAAACATGTCCTTGCCATTTTTATTTGTATTGCACCCGCTGAATGAATAAAATGGATGTCACAATTCATGAATAATTCCCTGTATGTGACCACTGAAGATTTCATTTAAACTGACCAAGACATTTATTGTCAAAGGAAGCATTTTTAAATTGGTTGCCTTCCTGTGTGATAGATATCTCATTACAAAGATCATTTGAGTATTTGTCCAGGAGGGATAATGGGTTTTGCCAACTTTGCATTTTGCTGATACACACGTTGCATAATAAATTGCTGTATTTCTGAGTGAGCTATGACGGGTGGTCTCATGAGCAAATGTTTAATGTTTGCTAGGAGCAACTTCTTAATGTAATATCTAAAAAGTAATAAACACCCATGCAGAGCATTTCTAAACTAACCGCTTTGACAATCTGACACTAACAGGCCAAACTCCAGATAATGACAGTGACGTAGCTGCATTTTAGATCGCTTTCACGCGACGTCAGACCGCTTCCGCTTTGTCTCTCCCAGGGGTCATCGTCATTTCTGCAAACGGGCTCCAGCAATGGAATAAGGTGTAAACGAATTAACAATATGTCGCTACTTACTATTTCCAAGCATCCATGTTTCATTAGCATCGCGGGTGAGCTGTAGCCCATTCCAGCTGACTTTGATCGAGAGGCGGGGTCCAATCCCAGGGCACATGAAAGAAAAAAAAATACTGTTCACCCTCACAGTCGCACCTATGGACAATTTATAGTCATCATTTAACCTTGAAATGCATGTTTGAAGAAGGTGCAAGAAAGCCCAAGGACCCACAAGAAAAAGCATTTACATAGGTGACATATGGAAAAACGTGGAGTTTTTTTTTTTTTTTAAGTTGACTAATTCTGAATGTATCTGTAATCGAGCCGATCAGATTTTTGCCTGTGACGTGCCATAGAGCATGTTATTCTACGAGGTCAGGGTCCTGTATTTCAGACAAGCTAATCTACAGTACTGGAGCCCCACAGGGAACGATCTCTGAACCGTTCCTCTTCACCTTGTAAATTGTAGATTTCACGTAGAGCTCTGGTCACTGTCACCTGCAGAAGATCTGTGATGGCTGCTACTGTCAGGGATGACGATCACAGGGACTACAGAGAACTGATGTTTGGAATGGCTCAACATCAACACAGACACGATGAAGGAGTTAGTGGTGGAGAAGGCCTCTCCACTTGCAAATGCTGATGATCGTCCAGGCAAAGGACAAACTCTCCAGTCAGTGGATCTTACATTGAATCAGTTGTTCACCTGAACATTAAACTGGACTCATCTAGAAACACTTTTTTGGTACCGCATCTGTGCAAAAAAGACTAGCACAAATGCAATCTGCTGAGGAGGGTCAGATTTTATGGCGTAAAGTGGGCCCGCCTGAGGACATGCATGACTCATTTGTGGCAACAGACATTTTTCAGGGGAGTGGCATCTCAGCTACTGATAGTGTGGGAAATTGCGCAGGCTAATAAGGAAGGCCAGCTCTGTCCTGGGACATACAATGGACTCATTGCAGGAGTGCGGGGGAGATGGGAACAGTTGACGGACAACGACTCCCACTTAATGTAGGAAGCCTTCAAAGCACTCAGGAGCTGCTTCAGTGATGAACTCCTTTACCCCAAAATGCTTGAAGGAGAGGGAGTGCGGTTCCTTTCTTCCTGCTGCTGTGTTTTTATTAATCGATATATCCTACTCCACTGCTGATATTAATATTGATATTTTTTTCAAGAATATGGTCCCTGCAGGCCCACTAGTTGAAACACAGCATTCTGATTAACATTGTGTTTGTGGAATAAGCAGCAAGATCCACCTGTTTTCAGCCATTTTGTCAGGGCTCAGATAACAAACAAAAATGGGTCAGCTTCAGAAAACAAGTGAGCCGTGATTGGTTGTTACCTGATCCCTGAGCAACTGTGATGTCATTTTCAGTCGACAGAAGTGACAAAATGGCCGCCCCCGGAGATGGCTAAAAACAGGTGGATTGACTCTTATTCCAATAATGCAACATTTATCAAAATGCCTTGTTTCAACCAGTGGGCATACATAGAACATATTCTTGAAAAATATATGTTTGGGTTAACTTCCACTTTAATAAATCCGTTTTCATCTTAATTGTACATGTGCATAAAGTTGCCAAGGCTCTGCTGAAAATCAATACTGCAAGTGTTTATTTCATTCTCGACAGTTTAAAAACAGGCTTTGTGTTGTATTGTATAGTTTTCTGCCTCATACAATGCTGCTAACTATTCTTGCTGCTGTTCACAATAACTGCTCTATATACAATATACCCTATTATGTATTTATTCAGTGCTGTTTTCATTCTCCTCATTGCCTGATGCTGTAAATACATGCTTGGATTAGATTTTTATTTTATGATCGAATCTGCCCACAAATCAAAGACCTTCGATTTGAAACAGGCTTTTATAGCAAATGATTTTCTTGTCTGTTTAGATCTAATTGTCTTAGTGTTTATTTGTGCTTTGACTGTGTTTAGCTCTGCCGCACTTTGAGATTTCTTTTTAAATGAAAGTTTCTTTACAAATTAAACGTATTCTGAACGATTGTTTGTGTATTTGTGCCCTGCAACGGGCTGGGGAGCGCTCCAAGGTGTACCTCGCCTCTCGTCCAGAGTCAGCTGGGACAGGGTCCAACACACCCTGAGCATAAGCAGTATAGATGATGGATTATATTAAATGATTATCATAGTAGTTCATTATTAATGTGTTTGTGTCTTAAGTACGACAGGGAGAAGTGAAGAGAAACCCTGAAAGTGACAGAGTGGAAGTGGTCTGACCTTAAACCGAAAAGCGTCCGTTAACTAAATGATGCTATTCTTCGATTCTTATTTTACACATACGACCACAGTGTGACAATTGCCATGTAAGGAGATAAGCACATTTTGTCCCGCTTGCTCAGTGCTCAACATTTACCTTAGTTAGTTCGGTTCCAAGGATGTTAAACAATCATAATGAGCGTAAAATAACTCAAGCGGGCTGCGGGTTCTTCCGGCCTCTGAGTCCGTACTCCACTCGGTGCTTACAAAGCAAAAGATTAGCCGCACTCTCAAAGAAGAGGAAAAGGACATGAACTTGATTCAGCACAGTGGTTCAAAGACTGATAGCGTGTCAAGCTTTGCGATAACATCAGAGACGGCCGCTCATCAAAAACCTTCTAGCCTGGGAGCACGATGTGTGGGCACTGAAGGGCAGGCCTATCTCATCCCTCGAATTCCAAACTTGCTCCGGGGTGTTTTGTACAGTTGCTATCGAATCACTGTGGAAATATATGGAACTTGACTGTGCTTGGAAAAGATCGACTTGGGCGGACATTTCTGGGTGTTTGGCGTGGGAAAGTATAGCATCATTGGAAAAATGAGGTTGGTAAAAAAAATGCGCTTTGAAAATGGATTCAAATGTAAAGTCTGTTCCAATGTGTAAATTTGCATGTCCCCGCCCCCCCCCCCCCCCACCCCCCCCCCCCCACACCCTTTGAAAAGACAGAGGCCCGTGATTTACTGTACTTGTAAAAATTGTGCCATGTACTCATTCAAGTGTAACCAATTCAAAGTGGGTTTTCATCTCTTCAAAAATGAATTTGGGTAAGATGTATTTGAAAAAAAATATATATATTCAGTACATTATATGTACAAACACTTCCGTTCATTCATCTGTAGTAAATCTGTTGACTATGGGCTGTTGGTACAGATGAATGACAAACAGGTGTTGAATCAGAATGATAAGGACGTGTGACTGGACTGCAGCACGGTCTCTGTTACCAAAGATGGAAACGGCTTGTAGCAAAAGTGGAACAGCTCAGGATGACTTTTCTTCATCCATTTTTCTGTTGTGTTTTAAAGTAGAATGTACTTCACTTCAATGTAGTCTCGTCTGACAAGCTGTTCAAAGTTCTGATTATTCTCTTTAAATTTGGTGTTGTGTGTGGCATCTGTACTGAAACATTGCAACATTTTGTATTATGAAGGTACCAGACTAATATTCCAATAAATCATTTTCACAGGTGAAATTTAAACCTCGGGGATTCAGTCTGTTTGATATCGTACTGTGTCGTTGTATGTTGAGAAGTGGCCTCAAAGTATAAAACAATTTCATACAGTAAATGGTCAATAAAGTGCACTCATTTAGCGCTTTACAAAGCTTCACATTTACACACGCATTCATACACCAATGGGAGGCTGCTGCCAGATCCAAATGAGAGCAAATTCCAAATCATCTGGTACCTACATTGGTAACACTGAACGCAACCAGTTGCTCCTCTTTTTGTGTCAGGCAGCAGGGTAATGATATTCACCCATCACCATTGACCAAGCATTTGGGGAGGAAAAATAATTCACACCACAGGATAATCTGGTCGAGACATCTTGTCCTCCGCACTTGGCTGACTTTGGAAAGGGAGAAAAAATGCAAAATTTGTCTACGCCCAAAAATGCCAAATCAGTTATCGTGAGCATGTCGTACCTGGAAAAGACACGGGTGGAAGGAGAGAGCACAGGTGAAACTTGTAATGAGACAATGGGTGAACAGGTACAACGAAGTGACACGAGGAGAATATAAAAACCTAATTCAAATGGATATTCCTTTTGACTACAAATTCTTAAAAAAAAAACTGCACAAAGTCCAAACAAAATCATCAGACCAGATGGGACAGGCACACTTGAAAATACATTGAGACCATTCAAAGTCTCTGACTTAAGCCACGCCCCTCACTGACATGGAGGGGTGCAATTACAATTACATAGGTCACTTTTAACTTGCTGACATCAATTTGAAAATAATTGATATTTGAACCTTTTTAGCTCCTGAAACTCAAAATATATATTTCAAGCAACAGAAAAGTAAAATGCACACATACAAGGGCAACATTACCCAATTCCGATTATTGTTTTGCTTTTTCAGTAACAAAACAAAGAAAGCCAAATCCTGATGGGCTTTTAGTGCCCTCGGGCATGAAAAGAGAAAAACAAAATCTGCCTACTGTGCCTCTTCAAATTTGGTTGTCAAATCGGCAAGCTAAAACACACGTCTGCTGAACACTGGCATGTGAACATTCACAAATAACAGATATGTTCATGGGTAGACAAAAACAAAAGCGAGTGTTTTGTCCTTCTGTCATCACCCCGTCCGTATATTTCCTTCGGTGAAAGTTGTAATTGACAAATATTATAATGCGGGCCAATTTCACTTATTTTGCTACTGACAAACATGTGCTTCCTGTGCTTTGGGTCAAAAAAAAAAAAAAAAAATCAGTTACTGTAAAAGCCTCTTTATCCTATTGTTGAATAGGATTGTGATTGGATTTTTGCGTGAGTCACAAAGTGTTAATAGATTAGCCCCCAAAGAAATTTGAACAAAGCGTAAAGCAACCGTAGGCAGTGAGCTTTCCTTTAGATTCTTTTCGCTTGCCAGCGCGCGTGTGCCTGCACAGGCTGCATTATTTATTTGCCCTCATTAAAAGTAATCAATTGGAACGGGCATTGATAAAAGGCTCTTTATTGGGATTTCCAGGATCCATCACTATAATGTACTGGGTGACTTTGGAGCCCGGCTTGATTGTTTCGTTCCACAAAAGGCCCAAATGAATGAGAATGTGTTTGTGTGGGCACATCTTTGCGAAGCACCCCTCAATGCTTTGAGATTTGGGAACCCCAGATGCACTGGAAGAAATGTATTTTGGCTAATCAGCCAAAAATCACTGATTGAGCAACTCATACCGTGTCAATATGTTAAAATAAAGCAATGTCTAACCCATACATTAAGGTAAAAAAAAAGAATCACCTTTATTGTCAGGAATTTGTTTCAGTTAACTTCAACTGAAAGGGACAAATAAACAGCTTGAAGCACGCACGCTTTACCTCGTACTTGGTGAACTGCGCAAGCCAGAGTGAGAACTAAGGAATCCTTTAAAAAGTATGACTCATATCACATTATTACGGCCAAATTATCTTACTTATAAGTTTAAGTGTGCTCTAAATTTGTGTGAGAGAGTTTCACGAAACAGTCAGGCATCTGCTGGAAAGCTGTTCGTGTACACGGGAAGGAATTTCATTTTTCAACACGATGCAAATCGAAACGAAGAAAAGAATGGCTTCACCAGAAGAAGATTACGATTTTGGAATGGCCCGGAGGAATCTGTTGGTGGACTGGCAGAGAGCTGTGCACAAGAGAGTGACTGCCAATTTGTTGTTTTTGGGGGTGGGGGTTTCTTGCAATGAAGTTGAGTATTGGGTATGTCAAGGTGTGCACTACCTCAAAAGATTGCATGCTGGCAACCGTTTTTTTAAATGGATTTGAAATGATTTCACTTTATTGTCAAGTAATTTGTATCGTGTTTTCAGTATGTTTCTCACTTGTTCTATTTTTTTTAACGCCAATTACCTTGACACGGCGCATACTAGTGTCGACACAGCGCCAACATTGACATTGGTGGCGAGTGCACTGGCTTCATTATTTCTAAGTCAGTCAAAAATGCGCTTGCGTATGGGGAAAGAAAACACTAGTCAAATCTTGTTTGTTTATAGCATGCAATAATAAGGACCCTCCAACAAAATTCTCATTTCTTTTCATACCCTCGGGGACGAGGAAAGAAGTCGAGTGTGTGCACATAAGAACACGAAGGTGACACCTAGCTGTCAGATTAGTTCAAGTTCAATTTGCGTTGGGGCATTCAGGTGGTGAGACGTATCTGAAGATGAATAATGTGGTCAATTTTTCATATGGCCCACTCCAAATGTAGTTAGTCAAGTCAATTTCGTTTAGTTAGAGACAAAAAACGAGACATGACTTGACTTGACTTGGACGTTTTTGGTCGATCACTAACCTAGTGGATTACCAAGGTCATAATTACAGTACGTATTTGTATGCTAAACGCCATAAATAGTATCAAAGGAAGATTTGTGTAACCTTGTTTGGTCAAGTCAGAGACTGCAATCCTCCTTTTCATTTTCCAGTATCATTTTCGCTCTTGTGCACCGTTTGACTGTACTTACCATGCTGAACTATCGATTCGTGAAAACAAGTCTAGTCATTTGACCCTAAAAGCCGTCATGCAGCAAAGTGTTTATGTTTCAGGTCAGTGCAGTGGAAATGTGTTATCTTCCTTTCAGTGCGCTTTCTGTATCGTAGCGATCATGTGACTGTCATGCCTGTTCTGCGTCGTGGTTTCAAAACGGAGCTCAGAGGGAAGATTCTCACTTTTATGACATCATTAGTTCACCACACTTACTGCTTTGTACCTTTTTTTTGTGCTTTGTCCGTACGTGTCCTCATATTCAAAATAAACAAAAGTAATCGTAATAGACCATCAGGCCTAATAGAAAATAAAAAATGAGAGAAATCCAGTTTGGTGTTTGTTCAACCTGGCATCACCTCGCTTCTAAAACACAGGGTATTTAAAGTGTCTGAGATAAAGGGTGATATTTTGTAGGATGCTGAAATGGGAGCAGGGAGTTGGGAGTTGATTTAAGCGCTTGGATTAGAGTCCTTTACATAAGGACATTTGGGACAAAATCAATGCGGGACAACGCTCTCGCTCTGTTGGAGATGTTATGTTACAGATGCTTATCTTTCATTATATGTCTCTAGATATGTCTCCGATAGGCTCAAAATTTGACGTTCAGATGTAGGAGGAAAATGCTGGTTGAAGCTATATATAAATCAAGATGAAATGTACCTGTTTTGTGAAGCTGAGCTGTGATCGGTCGTTATCTGACCCCTGAGCAATTTCGATGGCATCTTCAGTCGGCAGAAGTGACAAAATGGCCGCCTCCTGAGCTAGCTAAAAACAGGTGGATTGCTCCTATTTCACATATGCAATTTTAATCAGAATGTTTAGACTAGTGGGCCTGCATAGAACATATTTTGGGAAAAATATATGTTTGGGTTGACTTCCTTAATCCTGCTCAACCTTGTAGGGACTTATTAATCGGCGACAGGTACCCCTTTGAAGGCTGCGGTGTGCCATCCGACTATTTTACAGGCTCGCAGAAGGCATTACGACTTTGAACCTAATTCTGAACAACGCCCACAGCCCCTGTATATTTGTATTCAGGAAATGTCGGCAATGGCTCTGATGTTATCTACTGCATATTTTTTGCCCAGAAATAAATACATAAAGCAGGTGAAAAGGGTTAGAGCAGAGACGCGCGTTATATAAGTCCATTTTCTGTTATTACAGACCGTGTTTGGAATGCTCTGATCGGGAGGATCCACTTGTCTTGTTAGTGCTGACCTCCGTGCGTTTTACCACTTCTTTTCCGCTTTTTTCTTCCTCCCATTTTTTGAAAGCTTTTATTATGTATTCCATTAAATGTAGAATGAGTTCCTTTGCGTCTGTGATCATGCACTGTTACATGACCATACGTCAGAAATGGCGAGGCTTTACCCCTCCTGCTGTGCCGGCACAAAGTGGACAGCATGCACTAATGACGATAATTGACATATACAGTCGCCGGCATTTCCACTGCATACATAAGCGTGTATCGTTTCATTTTCACAAGTTGACATTCAACATTCAAGTGGTCCTTATCTGATATCACAGTTTACATTGAATGCATACCCGAGACAACGGTACAGACGACCAAAGTGTCGGGAACAAATAAATGAGAGTCGACATCAGAATCAAAATATTCCGTGGCATACTATCGTACAAAACACTGTAAAATAGTTTGCATCCTTCCCTAGTAGTTGCGTAACCTCCTTATTTTCTTTGCAATCCCCTGTCCTCTGTTTACATATTTACCCCTCCTGTCAGAGAGCCCATTGAGGAGTCGGCGATAGAAACGGAGGAGCGAGGAGGGACAATCGCTTTGGAGAAATGAGACGGTTGCGCCCCGATGTCGTCATTTCACCAAGACGTCAATTAAAGATGTCACATCATCGACGTGCGTTCACAGCTCAGTGGTCTCGGTGGCTGAATAATTGCCATCACAACACATCTCCACTAAACGCTTTTGTTTCAAGTGGAATTCAATTAAAGTCAAATATGATCAACACCGTTACTCTTCACAGCTTAAAAGTCGTTTACAACGCAGATGGCGCACGCCCATTTTTATACAGCACCGTCGAGAAGCTTCTGGAAGTAAGCGACGGTGGTTCTTAGATTATCGCTCCTCCGCGGAACCCCCTCGACATACCCCTCGATGAACATTTAAGAGAAATGAGGTAATGATATGACAGACTAAGAAAGTGGGAATGTTTCCATTTGGAATAATGAGAGCCATCCTTTTTGTTTGTATGACTTTTATTACGATGTAAAAAAGCTGATGTAAGATCAGTATGTGGATAGAGTAGTAGTACACTGTACCTCTAGTTAACAATGGAGTGCGGAGTGCTTTTGCCACCTCTGGTCCTCAGGCAACCTCGCACAGGATAAGTTGACCTTTAGTGCCAACTGGAAAACGATGCTCATAATGCCTGGATTTGCAGTTCTAAACCTAAAAGGAGCTCTGTTTTTCCCCAGCAGGACTTTTTTTGGGGTAATCCTTTTCCCTTCTGTCTGTTGTGCTCCCTTCGTTTGGTGTGATTTGTTTGACCTGTCCTGTCAGATTTCACTCTTGTCCTTCGCCCCGCCCTGCTTGCTCCAGATCGGGCAATCCGCACCTCGCCTGCCGCCACCTTCGACACAGCTGCGTGTCGTCTGGGTGATTAGTCAGAAAGCATTTAGCTCACCGCTTTCACTTGCACCTTGTCGTCATGGTTGTTGGTGGATTGCTACGATGGCTTTCTGTCCCACTGTTCTTGTTTTAACTTCCTGCTGCTAAACTTGGGTTTACATCACCTACACTCTAAAAACAGTTGGGTTAAAAATAACACAATTTTGGGTCAAAAAAGGACCGATCCACTACTTGGGTCAATTTGACATAACTTTCTGGATTGTTTTCTGCAAAAACAATTGCAAAAATGGGTAGTTTTGTACAAAACAATCCCAAAAACTGGGCTGTTTTGTACAAAACAATGCAAGATGGTGGGTCAAATTGACCCAATTTGTGGAGCGTTCCATTTTTGACCCAAAATTGTGTTATTTTTAACCCAACTGTTTTTAGAGTGTACCAGTTGATGATTGACAATGCAAATTTTGAAATGGCAGTTGGTATAGGCTACTTGTACCAGAGCAAAAATATCACAGAAGTGTCCTCTGCTACAATATGCTTTATATTTCAAACTACAATGGGAAACTATTGCTAAGGCAGTCACAGGCCTGAATTTGCTAAATCACGCTAATCTATCGCTAATCTATCACTAGAGAATTCAAAATTACAGCAAGTATTTGTTTAAAAAACGTATGAAGAGAGAGTTAATTTTAGCATCTTGACGTCTGCCTTTTGTCTCCTGGTCATTGTTGCCGTCTCCAAACCATACAGTCCTCGAAACATTTTCCTTCTTTCCTTCTTCTTTCAAAGACCGTTCTATGCAAATGTCCCCAATGTCCTAATTTTTTCATGCGAATAGAGCAACACATTTATGCTAGACTTCTAGTTGTTCATTGTTAGCTTCAAATTGTAACAGCAACATGAAATCAATCAACATCCTTATGATATTACGCAATATGCATAATAGCAGATGAAAAATGTCCCGCTAGCTGTTTTGCTTCTTTGGAGAGGTAGGTCAAGCTATTAAAGCTGTAGATATACTTGTATGCTGCATCCATATTGTATGCCTGGAGGAAGCGTTAAATCCATGTCTCGAGAAGAGAGAGGGAGTTTCATTAGCATTGCATTGCTTTTATCACTGATCTCTGTCCAAAACAAATGGGATGTTTAATTTGCAAATTACAGATGTAGGAGATTTATGCAAGGGTAAACTAATGAATATTTGATATTATTGCAGCTTATGAGCTGATATTACTCGCTGTGTACGCCAGGGTTCATTTCATTTGCTTCATTTATTTTTTTAATTGTATTTATTTTTATTATTTATCCTTTTTTTTTTTTTTTTACACACTAATAGCAATCGTGACACATCCCTGCAGTCATTTTGATGCTTGGATATTGGTGGTAGATGGAAGCAGAGGGTATTTGAAATACAATCATTTGTTTTTAAAAATCCCTCTTTTCAGCTTAGATCGACCGTGGGAAGAATACTTATCTCCTCGCTTGGACTCCAATTTATAAAAGGCAGACTCAAGCTGGAAGTGCTTTACTTTCATCACGCTGACTCCTATTTGCATGAGTTTATCTCCCGTTATCTCGCCACAATGTGACAATAAATTTTCCAGCTGTACAGACATGAACACTCAATCCTGTGGCAGCGCTAACATTCAGCAGTCTTGCGTAAATGCTGCTCAGACTGCAAAGCTGCGTATTAGTCGGAACGAGACGGCGCCACTTTATTAGGAACCGCAAACAAACGTTGCACTATCGTTGCTCTTGTGACAAGTCATCAGGATTTGCACAAACAATTTGGTGCGCAAACTTGATCTTTCTCATGAGTATTCAGAATCGGGAAATATGTTATGCTATAACCGTGTCATTCATTTGGGTTTTTATTTGTTTCAGTGCTCTCTGCACATGGTCATTAATTGAGACAGCTTCCACTAGAGTGGAGGCCACTACTTTAAGAAATAACAGTATGGTCTAAATCTGTGAAGGTTGCGCCTCGCCTCTCACCACGAATTAGCGTCAGTGAACCTTTTTTTTTTTTTTACAGGAAAAAAAACAACTCATTAAACAGGAAGTCAACTCAAACATATTTTTTTCAAGAATATGTTCCAAGCAAGCCCACTAGTTGAAACAAGGCATTCTGAAAAATGTTGCGTTTGTGGAAGAGTTAAGAGGTAATCCACCTGTTTTTAGCTAGCTCAGGGGGCGGCCATTCTGTCACTTCTGTCGACTGAAAATGACATCACGACCAATCACAGCTGACCTGTTTTCGGAAGCCGCGCCGTGATTGGTCGTTATCTGAGCCCAGAGCAGTTGTGATGTCATGTTCAGTCGACAGAAGTGACAAAATGGCAGCCCCCTGAGCTAGCTAAAAACAGGTGGATTTTGCTGCTTAACTCATATTCCACAAACGCAATATTAATCAGAATGCCGTGTTTCGACTAGTGCGCCTGCTGGGAACATATTCTTCAAAAAAATATGTTTGGGTTAATTTCACTTTAAGAAAATGAAAAAAAGCAGTTGATGAAGCACAACACTGAATCCACTTCTTGCTCTAGTGGTCAACTCCATAGGCACACAGCGGCACACGTGAAGGGAAAAAATGTCTTCAGGCACTATCGCGAGGTGTTAAGAGAATATCAGAGCAGCGCACGTTGCCTCCTCATCTTCAGACTTGGATGTCTCCTGATGGTTCCCAGGTTCTCTCATGCCTGTCTGCTCCTCTTGTGACCTTTTTGAAGTCATACATACAAAATGAGATTCTTTCCCTTTAGCAGCATATCATTTGAGATCCCATAACCTCACTTTCCAGCACTCCTCTTTCAATATGCCCATTGAGATATTATACTGAGCATGACCACCCGGCCTCCTTGTGTGTGTGTGTGTGTGTGTGCGTGTGTGTGTGTGTGTGTGTGTGTGTGTTGGTTCACTCTGCTCATTTACATGCAAGCAGTTTAGGATCAATTTCCACTTAGTGAGTGTAAATAGTGCTTGTCGTTATACGTACCATGTAAATGTCCAGTCCATGATATAGGCTGCATTTCACTCAGTAGCGGTTCTAGGGGGGGAGTCACAGGGGCCAGTGCCCCTCGAACATTGAGTCTAGACCACCCCTCAAAGGTGTAATTATATTATAAAAATGCACAGTCAGTCTTGCGCAATTTTGCATTCTTGCCCGTGGATATTGAAAAGGCAGATTGAATGAAAAATCTGCTTTCCGGTGCCATTTGTAATGACAAATCACCTGCTGTGGAAACGTTGTCAACAGATGGCAAACGTACTCAAGTGGGGTGTGTCCAACACTCGGGGGAAGCGTAATGGAGGAGGCTCTGCAATGAGATGCGAAGTGATGCTTTGTCCCACCGCCGCGTCTGCAAACGGCTTCGAACGTCGCACCGCTGCTAAAATAAATAAATAAATAAATAATCCATAATGAATATTCCAGAGTCCCCACCTTGACAGCACCCCCATGAGTAAAATGTGAGCGATTTTTTATTTTTTTTTGCATTTGTGACTAAATGTCGATGAGCATTTTATTTTATTTTATTTTTATTCACTCACATCTTTTTCAGCACAAATAATATTCTGAGGTCATCATTTTCAATTTCTCAAGATTTTTCTTTCTCAGAGTGTTTTATTTTTCTGACCTTGCACCCACTCAAAGTACTGATCAATAGCGCAACGTTGCTCTTGAAATGAGCACGTTGCACATTATTCCTTGCCAAATTATGTTTTGCTGCTGCTGCCTATTTTCATCTATCCATCCATTTTGCGCTTGCGCTTTAGCCTATCCCAGACTCAGTACATTATGCCACTTGCGTTCTGTTTGAATTCATTAAGAAGTGCCTTGCTACCCTCTTACGATTGAACTAATACAAGTGTAGTGAAGCGCATCGCTCTCTGTTGCAGATGGTGCGTCTGTTTGTGGTCTTCTCCCCCTTCCTTCTGTTTTCTCTTTCAGCATTTGGTTGCATCGTAAGTTCTCACTGTCCTTAAGTTGTCTACCATAGCGGCTACATTAATCGTTCTAGGCCGGTGATCGTCTCAGACGCTTTGGGTAAATACCCTGAAATAGGAAACACTGTACCAACATTGTCGGGGCCAGTCGCCTTTTAAGAATTCGTCAGAAATGAAGGTTGTATGACTGAGATTGGTCAGACCCCGTAAAAGGCAACAGCTCTGGAAATGAACAAGCTCTGAATATTTTTAGCGTTTCTGCTGCAAATTTTGGGCATGGAATTCCAGGGAAAGCCTCGGGAAGATCTGTTAGCCTTTTTTGGGTCATGGTCTGATTTGGTGTCAATGTGTTTCCTGGCTGCCATCAGCACTGAAAATAATTCGGTTGCAATCAATATAAGACTGACATTATATCCAAGAGCTCTGGGGAAACTGTTAGCATTATTGCTATGACCAGGGGTGATTTCAGCTCTTCGTAATGTGATCTTGTAGAGTTTTTTTTTTTTTTTTTGTCTGCAGGGGGTAAGGGATTATTCACCCCATATGGGCTTCTTTTGCAAACGCAGTGGGATGGCCTCCTTTGCTTTGTGTGGTCGTCACAGTAGAGAGAAGCGGTCTTTTTTTTTTTTTCTTATTCCTCTCTTGACTTGAAGAGTCAAAAATATTTTGTTCAATTTGTGTTCTACTGGAAGGTTTCTTTTCTTTCCTGGAAAGGAACCCAACAACAACTGAATAAAAGTTGCCACGGAACCTACTATGCTTCTTGGTGGAAAAGAAAAAAAAAAGGTTTGTTGGCCAGGGGCAGAAGAATCCAACTTTTCACTATCTGTGTGATTTCAAGTTGCCAGGGTGTCCAGGCGAGATGATGGCAGAAGATGTGGTCAAACAGGCGAGGAGTCCACAAACAGAGAAATGAGCAGCGGTGCATACAAATCAGACCGCAGCAAGCAGAAGACTAATCAGAATCGGGCAGGGCGGATATCAGGCCATCGGGCCGACGGAGAATGCCGTAAAGTTTTGCATGAGGAGGACACATAATCTGGCAGTCGGGGAGAGAGCTCAGTGTGACTAATATACTGACTTGGTTGCAGATGGAGTGAATGTCAGGTTGGGCGAGCTGAGGAAGTTCTCCTTTGCCTTAAATGCCTTACTCGGTGGAAGAGGGTTAGTAATAATGCTGCTTTAGAGACTGACAGCTGTGAAGTAGGAAGTATCCAAACTAGATTCTGAGGTCTGAAAGCGTAACATTTGAAAGTGATAAGCAGTCACAGTAACTTGTTTTGCATTTTTTCCTAAATAAATCCAAACAGTCATTTCTACTTGCAAATAAATCCCATCAACTATGATGATGATTATTATTACTATTCATATTTTAAACAAAGCGATTCACTTTGCCGTTGTCCTCGTTTCTCAATCCCAATGTACCAATGGAATGAATCGAGCGGCAATTGGAATAGCAGAAGCTAGCCAGATTTTCTGCTATCCTCATCCACCACCGGCGGCAAATTTTTTCGTCCTCTCGGACTCGGGCAGACATGAATAACGTCTCCCTGTCTTGTGCCAAATGGGTCAGAAATGCGGCGAATTAGCATTAGGCGCTTTCCGGTGTTGTACAGAATTCACCATCAATGCAAAACAAACCTTTGATTTAAATGAGAGCAGGAGGTGGAGGACTCCAAAAGCTAATGACTGAGCAGTCTCCCATTACAAGATGCGAATCCTCTCAGCAGCGCAGCGGGGGTCCAATCTAGAGGGAGACGGCAGCGGGCTTCTCACGTTCAAGTTCTTTTCACTCACGGCAAAATCTCATTCGGCATCCGCACATGCCAGGAAGCCGCCACTAACTACTTATCTATCTTTATCTTCAATGCTGTGCATACATTGCAGATTGCTTTCTCCCCGCTGCTTTTGACTGCACACAGCCCTTTGTGCGGCGCGGAACAGAGAGCTCCAACGCATTTGATTAGGTCAGGCGAACTGCAAATTTGCATTCACGCGCTGTGGGTGACCCGCTGGTTTTATTCGACACGGCGCAGCTCTCGTATGTATCTCAAGTAGTTCAAATTGCAGTTCTTTTAGGCTGAAGTGGCGGCATTTTAATGCAGACCTAGATAACGCATGACCGCAGTTTTTTTTTGGGGGGGGGTGTGAGTCAGGTCAGGTGAACAGACTTGTGTCATGCAAGCAAGAAGATAATGAGGCTTAGATAGTAAGAGAACGCTTTTCGAATATATTTTTTTAGCACCTTTTTTTCATACCTGGTTTACATTGGAAGCACTGTCATCAAACATGGAGACATAGTGGCATGTGGTATCTCATTTCCAGTCCAAAGATTTAAATAAACAAATTAGCTCGGTACTACAGAATGTGGCTAATGGGCGGGCCTGGAAAAATCAGGGCGGGCCCGAATATTTCTCTCACTCAGCACAATCCCCGTGTCCCGACACATCGTATATTTACATATAATGACAAACGGAATAATGTGAAGTTCAGATCTTCCTTAGACAATCACAATTATGCTATTCTTAATATTTGATCAAATTAAAAGCAGTATTTCTTTTTTCATGAATCTCACTGGGTGTCAATCTGGGTGGCCCGCCCATGGCTCCGCCCCTCACTACAAGTGATTTAAATAGAAATGCTACCGTGCTGTGTTCACAAAATACTTGAATCCTTCAATTTTACATTCCAACGCCGATATATGCGTGCGTTTGTGGAGATTCAAACATTTTTCCCCATCCTTTGCCGTGACATTTGCTGCTATAAAACAGACTGAAACAAATGCACCGCCACTCCATACCGAGCTACGGCAACGGTTTAATTAACATTTTAATTAGCACAAAACATTGTTAACTTGAGGCCACTCTGGGAGCCATGTCTGCAACAGACTCATTACATTCTGTCATAGCCTCTCCACAGATGCTCTCCAGAGGGCTACCTGCAAAAAATATCACTCTCTAGAGTAATGAGGAGACGTGAAGGATTTTATTACACTGCTTCTTGGCACACGCGGTTTTAAATTCACGGATTGGCATTCATATTTCACAAATGCAGTACTTTTGAGATACATAAAATGACTCTCAACACTACTACTTAAATGCAAACTACCAATACAGAAAAGGATCATAAGATGGCGGTTTGGACCTTTTCTGCCTTTCTCTGATGTTTTCAGAGAGGTACTCGTAGTAGCAGCGCTAGCGGTAACAGTGTACAGTTAGTGTCGTTAACGGAGAGTCTTTACCGGTCAAAGTACACGTTGCTGGAGTAGCGTTATCAAGCTCGATACGTTAGGTTACACATGTCACAAAAGTGTACGTGGATAGCTTGAGGAAGGGAAGGAAAATGTCAAGAGTAAGCTTAGCATCATGTTAATAAGCCATAAGTCCAGTTCTCTTAGGACGGCGGCATGTGGCCCGTACTTGGCTTTCGTTACGAAACAGAACGGGAGAGCCAAAAAGCTTTTACATCCGCGGAGACTGTTCTACTTTTAGAGCATAACATCGAGTCAAACAGTCAAAACCACAACATGTCTCTCGGTAGAAGAGAGATGGTTGACTAAAAGCTGTTAGTTTGCAGGACTGTGTCTGCATTTTTTACTTTAGGGATCTGCGGTCAACTTTTCTCAAGGACGTAAACACAATATGGACAAACTTTTTGTTTTACATTCATCCAAGAGTTGGTTTACTATATCATGCTCTTCATTTATGTGTTATTGTTTGCCGTATTTGCTGCGCTCTTATTTCATTAAATGCTATTTTCTTTTGTCGAGTCTGTTTCTGGGGTCCAAGTTTTGGCACTACGCCACCACACGCAATATCTGTAAATTCACCGGCCAGCCTTTATGGCTTCATCTCATTCTTTGTATGAGAAATGTGTTTCTAAAATGACATTTTTTACAGAACCACCAAGCTGGCACTGCCAGCAGGAATCCGGACGGCCCACGGAGTAAACCTAGCATGCATCACTTATATGCTGACATGTTTTTGTTTTGTTCAATATTAAAAGTGTTTGTGAGTTCCCCTTCATTTATCTTTAAGTTTCCCCACATTTTGGCACCTAAAATATGTCCCACTGATCTCCCTGCTTTAGCGATGTTATTCATGCTCTTTTGTATGAGTGTGTTCTAGCTTTCATGGCCATGTACGTAGTGGAGGTTTTCATTTTCCATCTAGAATACATAATGTGGAAAGTGGGTCATCAAGGCCCATTGGATTAGCACGACCACAGCCAGCTCATCAGGTCTGTTTCAGTCCTTGCCATCTGGCAGCCTCGGTGTCCAGACTCTGAGCCACTTATTTAAAACGTCAGACAATCAACTGCCATTTGGTCGTATTTGCATTAAACATACAATGTGATCCTACTCAAGCCTACAGCATTCCACTTAATAACTGCCAGAAATTTTCAGACCCTCTTTTACCCTAATGTTTGAAAAAAAAAAAATGGAAATAAATGGAAATAAATCCCTGGGATTGAATGGCTGGACTGTGAAAAGACATATAAAAACGTTTTTGGCAGTGAATGGGTTAAAATACTAACAAGACTGACTAAAAAAACGGAACGATGAGGAAAACAAGCCAATCCAGCTTAATAGAATGTCCATTACCCGAGTATTTCTATGTCATGCCAGTCAGAGAGATAAGTGATGTACAGACAATAATCCGGATTGCTTAATTTAGTCGCTAGCGCAAGCCGCTGAACTGGACTGTATGGCTGCAATTGCCACTTATCAAATGTAGATTGAAACAATGAACTTACATTTTTCAGTGACAGTGAGATTTGAAAGAAGGAGCTTTCGGAGGACCATCTTTGATGACGTGGATACACCTGATGTCGTCGTTTGTTGTACTGGGTGACAAAAGTTCAACTTTGAAAACAACAACGCAGTCAGAGCAGCACACTCTCGGATGATAGCGCTTCGCGCTAACCAAAACAACGTTGGCAAGTGTGCATAAAGCCTCACTCAGGACTGTCTATTCCTTTTAAATCTTTGCGTGACAGCAACATTTCTTGTTCTCGCCTTTGAACATCCGTATTCAAATTTATGCAAACACACATACAAGTACACTTTGCAAATGCCAAGCACAAAGGATGAAAATAATAGAGATCCGGACTTTGTGGACCTCATGACTGGCCCCGTTGTGTACCCTGCGGTTGTCATGTCAGTTATGGCTTCAGGGATGATTTTTAGCAATCCTTACAGGGTGTTAATTCGCAGAAGAAGAAGAAGAATCGCTATACGATTCTGCACACATTTCGATCAACTGCGCTTCCAACATTACTTTATGTTTACTTTACTGTATGTTTTTCTTTCGAATCAACATTTTGGGAAAGTGGAGACCACTTTTAGTTCCTTTTGTGACTTTTTGTTGGTGTGTTTCTTTGTTTTTGTGTTGTGTAATTAAAAAGTAATGAGCCAGTCTTGAGGAAGGTTTGCGGATAATCAGCCAAAGAACAATCCATCAAATTTGGGACTCATCTAGAATGTTTTGTGGCTAGAGGGTCCAATAGTATGAAAAATGTGCTGTGGAGACAAATGGGGCTTTTTTAAAAATGTAACCATATAGGTTGTAATATGTACCTTTCAAAAAAATAATAATAATAGATTGCATACCTGTTTTGTATTTTGTGAGATTATTTTGAGGTGGGTCTGTTAGTCATTGTGGTAGATCTAGAAGTAAAAGGTATTCACCCAAGTGCCAAATAAGAAATAAATCCAGCTGTGTATGAGAGCATTTCAGTTGTATGTTTTCACAGATGAACTGAAAAGAGTCTTTGCAGCACACCAAATTAGGAGACGGACAGGACTGAAGACTTTGCAGCATCTGCTAAGACCAGTATGAGAGTGCGAGTGCTGCAGGGAACACACAATGCTTTGCTGTTATGATAGCTTATTTTTCCTGAAATATGTTTTTTTTTTCGCCCCCATCATGCTGCTGCCATTGTCAAAAGATTGGCTATCACAGTCAAAAATGTTTACGCTTATACAGAAAAATTCTCAGCAATATATAAGTACCCCTTTGCCTTCGAAGCAACATTTGGTAAAGGCAATCAGCTTATGGAGGCGAGACTTTTAAAAAAATAATAAAATTGTTTCTTCTTGTGTGATTAAAGCAATACATTTGAAATGAAAAGAAAAATACTTGCAAACAACAACAAAAAAGATTTGTAAAACAAAATAATGGATTAAAAAAAAAAGATTTGGAAACAAGACCATTATTGCTTTTTTTTTTTTTTGCAATTTTTGAAGGTTTTTGTGCATCAACTTCAATCTTGTGGGTGGGTGTTAGAAGCCTATTCATTGATCAGCTTGGAATGATGGGAGAAGGCGGAAACTCTGGGAAAATTGCAAAACAGTTGACATTGACAATTTGTGTTTTCAAATCCATTTTTTGGATTGCATAAAAACAAACATTTCTCTCCATGTGTGTCACTAGGAGTGCTCATTTAGTCACAATTGAGCGTTGTTGATGACTTTTTGCCACAGTGAAGGATCACCTAATCAGTTTTGCGGGCTCCGGTGATGTCATGTGGTGGTTAAAATGAGGAAATGGAATGATGTGGCCTCAAAGTGGAAATACATAGTCATTTAAAAACAAATGTTTTTAAATTGTTGTGCGTGTGTATTTTTCTCGCTTGGACCTCTTTCTGCGTTTGAAGAATGTGGTGTGATTTTGGACTCTGGGCTATTTATGTGAAGTCTGTCCTATTTTCTTGGTGTAAACGAGGTAGCTCAGAGGGGTGGTGATGGGGAAGGGGAGACCAGACCGATGAATCAGTTGTACATAAATAGCAACCTACTGTATCAGCCAAACAAGGAAAAAAAAATGCAGCCTCAGGTGCCTGTCAAACATCTGTTAAAACTGAGCAATACAAGTGACGTATCTGCTGCCTGGTACCAAAAAAATCCACTGGTTGAGGGTCCCGGATTTAAAGGCTACCTTGGCACCAAATAATTAAATGAAGTGTCCTGTCTTTGGTTTCCTCAAAGAGCACAATGGCGTTGTAACTCCTTTTTCGAGATGAATGGGTTTGGATGTTTATCACACCCAACACACAATTAGAGAAGCAACTCTCGCTATTAGCCCGAAGCAATTCCACCGCATTGACACGTAACTGTACAAAAGAGACCCCGCAGACCAAATTTCATTAGCAGCATTTCCCCTTAGAGCACTTTCTATGTGTCATAATTACTGAAAGATTTAGTGAGGCAGACGTAAAAGGGCACTGAAAATGAAATTGATGTTCAAACAAGAGAGCAGCTGTCAGGAGCAGCGACCTGGGGTGCATTTCACAGAGCAAGCTTGGAATAGCAGGTCTCCTATTGATGAAGGTCTCACTGCAGCAGGCGTGTCTTGAACTTTAGCGCTTTGCTTTGGGTTTATAAAGCGGAGAACTGTCGGCTCTCATTAGTATACAAGTACTTTCGGCATAAGACTGCGTGTGTGTGTGTGTTGCGCTCTGTTTGAAGTTCAGTGGATGGGCACCGATCGACGCTGAAAATCCGACATCCAAACTCGGTTCGAGACTTTACTGGGTGAAGCCGCACAGCCACTTCACAAACAATTTTTGAACACAGCAAATGTGGAACATTTTGAAAAGAGACATGTTTTTATTTCCACAACGCTATAGCTTTGTGGAGTGATAAAAAGGAAAGGCCTTGGTCTGGGCTCTTGCATTATCATGTCGCTCCTCCGCCCTGTATGCCTTTCTATAAAGAAATTTAAAAATACATTTCAAAAAATGCTTCCTAAAGGGGAAGTCAACCCAAACATATTTTTTTCAAGTATATGTTCTATGCAGGCCCACTAGTTGAAACAAGGCATTCTGATAAATATTGTGGAACGTCAGTTAATCCACCAATTTTCTAGCCATCTCAGGGGGCGGCCATTTTGTCACTTCTGTTGACTGAAAATGACATCACAGACCCTCAGCACTCTGATAACGACCAATCACGGCTCACCTGAAGCCAATCCATGTTTGTCGTTATCTACTCCCTGAGCAGTTGTGATGTCATTTTCAGTCGACAGAAGTGACAAAATGGCCACCCCTAGAGATGGCTAAAAATGGGTGAGTTAACTCTTGTTCCACATACGCACTATTAAGCAGAATGCCGTGTTTCAACTAGTGGGCCTGCATAGAACACATTCATGAAAAAAAAATTGTTTGGGTTGACTTCCCCGTTAACTCATATTTCATATTAATCATATTGCCTTGAGGTTCCTCTCTAAGAGTGACCAGGTTGGATAGAATTAGAAATGATCATCAGCAATTCTGCAAGTTCACTTTGTGCAACCTCCTCTTAGCTATAGTTTAAAGTGTAAAAAAAAATAAAAAAACTCATCTCAGATCGGAGCACAAAACCGACTGTAATTCCTTTCAGTGCATTCATGATGTCCACATCCAGCCGCATCATTAGGCAGCGCCACCATTCCGCACACTCACTTGTCATCCTGGCTTAGCCGTCTGTGAAATTTAAACAAAGCTGCTGGTCTGTAAGCTTCCCACTACTGGCGTAGTCCTTCATGATCCAGCTGCGTAGGGCAAAGGCTCGATCATCAAGGAGCTTTATGGATGCTGATGTTTCAGTCGCGGTCTTGTTGGGACATTGCGGCCATCCATCCGCAACGCCGTCCACCTCGACCATCTTAAGTAGCAAAGCGTGCAAGCGACATGCCTTTCCGAAGCCGGTGTAAAAGTCTCTCTTGGAGATTAGTTCTAAGTGACTGAAATCCAGCTTTACGCATGACTGCGAGCCTTGGGTAGATCCCACATCGAGAGGTTCTTGGGACTCCGGAGAAACACTGGCATCTTAAAATACCTGCTTGACAGAACATCGCTTTAATATGCCTTTATCTGAACAGACCTTCTTGTTTTCTGAATGGGCAAATCCAGAAAACACGTGGTGAAAAAAAAGTTCTGTTGGTTAAGACCATGTGATTTTTTTTTTTTTTTTTTCTCAAGGCTTAACTGCTTAATCTGTCCGCTTCCTCGATCTCTATCTTCCAAATGACTCATGACTCCAAATTTCCCCTTCGCCACAGTAAACGTCCTGCTAATAGTTATGCTCTAATATTGGAATTTGCCCGGCCAGTCACGGCGGATACTTTTGGAAGTTGACTGCATGAGATGAAGGCCCAGAGGTGTGCGATATGCCAGACAGGTGAAAGATGACAGGCAGTCTGTCTATTTTTTATTCGGGGCACCGCTCGGCTTGCTCGGCTGAGCCGAGCAGCAGGTACGGACACAGTGGCACTTGAGCTAAATTAATAGTTCATCCTCTCACAACTTGGCAGACTCAAGACTTATGGTAGGAGTGGCATGGTAGGACAGGCAGAAAACGTGGCGAACAGTAGGGTGGCAGGATGTTTGATGAGGGGAATCAAAGCAGAGGCCAGGAGGTTAAAATGGATGGATTTAGCAGCATTATCACTAAGGCGACGGAGGTGCCGCACCAGCCAATGTTTCTGGCTTAACATCACACCCAACTGCTCGTTCCATATTTCATTTCGGTCCATAAATGACTGACGTGTCACCTTTGAGGATTTAAGATCTTTCAGAGAAATGGCCCTTTTGTACTTCATTTAAGGCGTTTATTTTATTGGGAACGTGAGGTCAGACATTTGTCCCTATGCTGATGACTGATGTGCCACGGTTTGGGATTTAGGATCTTTTAGACAGATGAACATTTGCACTTGTGACGTTCATTTGATTGGTACAATGAGGTTGAACATAATTTGTTTTTATATCATAAAAAAGGAAATAATCCACTGCAAGGTCAAACTACAATTTTTAGTCAACCGTTGTCTCATTTGTAGCTGTCTTCTCATGATTAAAAAGCCAGTATGAAAAGGTAAAAACAATAAAAGACTTGACATGTGGATCAGATACAAAACTAACTAGATTGAAGTAAGCATTTAACCTTGCCTCAAGCTCTTGAACCACTGACACTCCGAAAACTGTTATTTACTTTGGGGGATTTAGAATTAAAAAACAGGGTTTATTGTTTGAACATTGAAAAAAAAAATTCCGTATCTTGTCCATTTGTTGTTTTGGTCATGTGTTTTTTGGTCTTGCTGCATGATGAAGGAGCTCCCAATCTGTGCGTTTGCATCTTTCTTTATATTGGCCAATAGACTAATCCTGCAGACCTGATTGAATTCCACTGCTTTCATTAAGTCATTCATCAATGAAGAGTAGTGAGCTAGTCCCGGAAGAAGCCATGAAAATGAAAGAAAGAACTCTTTCGGGCCCGCATTTGATGTCACTTGATACTTCTTATCGCCATATGATTAAAACATCCCAGATCAACATGGACAGTAATGACTTAAATCCTAAAATAACATGCCGGTCTATGAAACGTGCCAACATGCATTCTCCGGAAAAATACATTCAATAATTCTGACTACAATGGCACTCAGTAGAGCGTGTATCCCTTGCCAAGGTCCACCGGTTCCCTTTAGTTCAATCAATAAAACATCCATAGGAGCTTAATCAAAATTTTAAATCATCGGATGACTCAGAAAGCTATTAAAGAAGTACAACTGGAAGAGCCATTATGTAACAATTATATCGATGTCTGGACGTGATACTTTTCAAAACAAGCCTCGTTTATACTCAGTGGTTGTTGTCGTGGAAAAGAATGCATACTTTTTCACTCGAGTTTTTGTCAAAATAAAAACTTTAGACAATGCAGCCTGTGCCTTTTCACGGCTAAATCTTTAACCTGGTGGCTGAGTCGCTCAATGACGTGATGAAGGATTCATCGCGTTCTTCCAATACGGCAAGCATTTTGACTCAAATAAGTACAATTATTGAAGTCTTATGTGAATTATTTAATCAGGACCACAGGCATCTAAGGTTAGTAGACGGGAGGAAGAGGAACGAGCCTAATGAAGCTTTCAAGGCTTCTGCGGAGTGCAAATGCCCCCGCTAACATCAAGGTAAGCCTTTTGTTCTCTGTCAAAGTTTGAAGGTGACGGAACAGAGATGCGTTAATAGCGCGGATGCGAGCATCTCGGTTCCCTCTGATTCTTGTTGCCACGTCTCATTTCGACATGTCTTGAATGCGGAGGTTTTAATGACCGCCGGCCAAATGCTATGCGCTCCAATCCTGGAGCTGCCCGGCGCATTTACATTCACCCTTGGCCCTCAACATTTTCAGCTGACCTATTTCAACCATTAGCACGGGTAACAGCTGCAACAATAAACACCAGGCCTTCAAATTTGCTAATCGTGTTCCGCAGCAGTGAACCGTGGTCGCAATTCATACCGACATAGTTGGTAGCATTAAGGCAAATGTAGTCTGTAAAAGATGCAATCAATGTGTAAAGAGTTTTGGATGGAAGCACGATACCAAAACTAGGATATGTATGATTAGAGTGGTGAGGTGGGGCGGGGGGGAATCTTTTGTTGCCTTTTCAAGCCGTACACTGTGATCTACAGTATCAAAGACTGCACTTAAATCTGACAGCGCAGCAAAAATAGAGCCTCGACGCCCATCAGTAGCCATCATTTTGTCATTTGTGGCTGTGATGAGGAGCTTCAATGGCGGGAGTCTGATGGGATTGTCAGAAGAGGCCTTTTCCCTTTTGGATGCCTCACCTGTTATTTTGTCTTTTCCTCCATTTTCCCAGCATTTGTCTCTCTTGTCAGTAAACAAGATATAGTACCTGCAAAAGTTTGGGAAAGATGTCAATGAAGCAGAGATGGTGGTGGCTAATCAATGGAAAATCAATGTCAACACATCCAAAGCAGCAATTTCAAAACGCTTTCAGGGCAGTGGAGGCAAACTTGTTTTTATTTTACAAATTACTGACAACATATGATCCTTCCATCCTGGACTTAAGAACAGTTCGATCATTATACTCATCCCATTCTTATGAATATGATCAAATTGCCATGCAACAGTGTAATGCGCTTAAGTTGCCTTGCTTGCAGCTGCTTTGAAGCAGACGGGATTGTTAGCGACTGCTACCTGGAGAACACAGGTCACTCTCTTGTGATGATGATGGACGCGGAGCATCAGCCCTTAGGCTCTTTCTTACTACGCCACAAATAGGCAAGAAAGCTGCGAAAACGTATCTGATGCCAGCAAGTTCACAGATGTCAAAGTGACATCAACCCATTTCTTTCTTTCCTCAGTACGCCTGTCTTGGTCTTCTTTTCCGTAATCTTCTGATCTCTATTATATTATATTGTTTTTTCTTTTTTTTTTTGTTATTCTTTGTTATGTTGTTTATTCAACACGAGAGGCTGGCAACAAACTGGCAACAAGAGGGGGAAATCTTGCACTTGTGAACCAAAAAGAGTACCCGGTTTTCTTGTACTTCAATAAGGAGAAGAGCGGAAAGGACTATGACTGGGGACTAAATCGTTTTTCGAGTACGCTTCAACCGCCATGTTAGCAAAGTGTAGTCTTGGAAAGGTGCGATTAGGAGGCACTGTCCCCCTGATTTGAACTTGAGTGGTGGTACGTCTCTAAAATCGGTTTAAGATTATTCAGCAATGTATTACTGAGACCGGGTACACACACACACACACACACACACACAGAATCTTAATGTATGTGAAGATGAGCAAAAGATGACAAAAAATAAGACCAAAACTGTTGAATGCCTGATATTGTATCTTAATGTCTGGCGTTTGTCAAAGATAAATGATCTTTTACCATTTGAAAAATCCTTACGTGTACCGGGCCTTTGACGTATGTACATTTAAATGGTTCAAGTATTTCCTTTTTTTTTTTTTTCCTGTCCATCGGAAAAATCATAGAAACAAGCCACCCGCTACCATAGCGTGATTTTAACATCACTCACACGGCGCCTGGAGGCGATGAAGCAAAAACATGTATAATGCATGTGCGTGCCGGTTGTTTTCCAGGCTTTTTGAAAGTAGACAGCATGTGTGTAAGCCAAATGTCAAACGGACCCACTAGCATTAGCATCTCGTAGCACAACAGCTGGAAGCAGAATAATTTAAGTTTACGGTCCCAAGACATCAGACACCCCATGATTAACTTCCCTCAGTCTGTTTGCTGTTCTAATGGATGTCGAGTCAAATTCAAGAGATTTGTGTGTGGTCATTTCAAGTGAACAGATTTGTTGTTCGAGGAGCATTGTGCTTGACAAAACATGGGAAAAGATCAAAATAGAAAGACAACAAATAAGGCAAAGTAGATGTAGTCATACAATGTACAACATCCTGCTGGTATTTTGACAGGTTGTGCTTTTTGTCAAACAAGTGGCAGAGATTTAAACAACGACCATGTACGCTAGCTGACTTAAGGCGGAAGTCAACCCAAACATATTTTTTTCAAGAATACGTTCCCAGCAGATAAAGTAGTTGAAACAGGGCATTCTTATTCATTTTGCGTTTGTGGAATACAAGTTAAGCAGCAAAATACACTCATTTTTAGCCATCTCTGGGGGCGGCCATTTTGTTTTCTGTCAACTGAAAATGACATCACAACTGCTCACAATGACCAATCACGGCTGACCTGTCTTCTGAATCTGAGCCTTATAACTTTTTAAAACTGCTTTCAAGACATTGAATTGCATTTTTATTTCAACGATGTATCATAAAAAAATAAAAGGTTTTTTTTGTGCACCAAAACTACACGGACAATATTATTTTTACTGATAAAATACAGTTGTAGAATTAATCAATAAATAACTCAATGTAGAGAATGCAATGCATTGATGCTCTGTCCATGCATCACTTCCTCTTATTCTATAATACTTGAAGTCAAAGTTTCTATTTTTTTTTGCAAATTGAAATCATCCATCCATCATCCAAGCATAATTTGAAGTTAAAACAAGCTTAGAAAAACCTGAGTTCATGTCAAGACATGGACTGTCCCTTACTGCATTTTGGAGAAAAAAAATCTTAAAAGAGAAGGCTTTAGAAAGGGTAAATGAAAAATGGATTGAAAACGGAGAAAAAGCCTATCAATTTGTATTCACACTGTCCTTTTAAACTTTAGTAGCCTATGCAACCAAGCAGACTTTATTGACTTGTTCAAGTGAAAAGCGGGTTTTGTGTCTGTAAAGTAAACAGAGGATGCTGAAGTCTTTACAGCAAAAAAGCACAACAAGTAAAGGTCAATGCTCGCCACGGGGTGGACAGAGTAGTCAACTGAGACTTTGGTGGGGATGGACTTCAAAAGAAAAAAGTCCACGGTAAAAATTAAAATACTGCAAATATTATGCATAGAACCAGTGCATTTATCGCTGTGTGAGATGATTACGCAATCATGTTTTGGAAGGTTTTCTGTAGCCTTTATAAATTGAAACATTCAATTCTGTAAAATGGGTCTTATGCTTTTTTTTTGTGTGTTTTTATCTACGCTCCCTTTGTTCACTTCAATGCATTCTATGTGTCCCCGCTAGTCCATACAATGTAAGAACTTCACATTCACCCAATGTCTTGGTTTCATACTCATGAAAAGCAGAATTCAAAATGGCGTTATTTGGCCCTCTTTTAAATGCAACTCATCAACTGAAATTATTAGGACAACGAATGGGAGGGTTATGCATAAACACCAACCGTGCATATGCAACACAAAACAGATCTGCGGTATCACCATCCGCATTTCTGAAAAGTCGGAGCCGAGCAGTTGTATTCATGAAGCCGAAGCTTTCCTGTCAGTTTTACAAATCGACCAAGAAGTCAAGTGGAATTGAAGCCCGTGTTGCACTTTGACACCTATTTGCAAAGCCATTACGTTCTCAGATTTAAAGCCATTACTAATACTGATTGCTTAAGCTCAATGAGGTTTAAAAAACAGGATTTTGTTGCCATCAAAAGGGACTCCATTTAAACATCCAGCAAACACGGCAAGGTTGCGAAAGTACCATAACAAGTCTTAATGGCAATGACGGAATGATGTTGTCTCGCGTCCTTTTATGTTCAGCACCCGTCCTCACCGCCGCATACGCGACATGAATTATGCAGGAGTTGCTCATCAAGTCATCCCGCACTAATGAGGACAAAATTTTTAGGAAGGTATGAGTAGCATCGAAAGTTGGATTTCGAGGCAGTTTCTTGTGCCACGAGCGCACGCGCAGGCACACAAGCCTGGATTCATAAGTGGCGATTGGTCATTAGACAAATGAGCGCAATCATGTGTAGATAAGTGCAGTCTCACACGGACCAGGACTCTTCTATTTGGGTCAAGAGCTCCTGCTGGCGTCTAATAATGACTGATGGGTACTAAAGAAAGCAGGGAAAGGAAAACACTGCACAAAAAAAACACAAAAAAAACAACGGAATCCTGATGCGCATGAATAAAATATGGAAAAATTGTTGTTTAATGGGTTCCTGTTCGCTGTACTAAATATGAATAGATCCTGGATTGCCTTTAGTATGTTTTTTTTTTTCCAGGCCAATAAATGAAACATAAATTCACAAAAAATAATTCAAAAGTAACACCGGTCAACAAATTTAGCTTTTTTTAAAAAAAAAAAAAAAAATTCAGAAATGCAAATCAACGTTTCTCTATGAATTTATGCAGTGGTTCTGAATCTGCCCTTGTTTACTCTCGAGAACATCAAATGTTCATAATAATAATATAGAGAGGAATATAATATGTAACATGATTAGTAATATTTATATCTATCAGCATTAGGTGGATTTTTTTTCCTGAAACGTCATAGCTATGAATGATAACGGTGGTAAAGTCCGTATTGCGCAAGCTTTTATGGGACAAACTTAACTCATTCTATCCCAATGACGTATTTATATGTCATTTCATAGAGGGTCTGAAAAAGTCTGGGGGTGGCCATTTTGCGACTTTCCGCCGACTGAAAATGACATCAAGGTTGCTTCGGACTCAGGTAACGACCAATCACAGCTCAGCTGTTTTCTGAAGCTGAGCCGTGATTGCTCGTTAGCAGAGCCCCGAGCAGAAAACTCTTGATTGTAGTTTCCAACACAGACTGTACCTGATCAATATCACTTATGCTAAGCAATGTGCGATCGGTTACCAGGCGACCATCTGTTTGCAAACCGAAACAGGATTGCCCGCTTACCCGTAACAAACCGTATGCCTCTTTATTTTGTGCTAAGTGAGTTTGTGTTCAATATGAATTCCGAGGACACTTTGAAGCACATGTCTCCCAGCCTTAGTGAATTAGTCTTCCGGATGAGTCACGTGAGATGTTTCTGCGCGGATGAAGGAGCCCGACGCCTCTGCACTGCTGTCCGAGGGCTTGTTTGTGCCGCGAACTCGATTGCCGTCCATTTCTTTTTGGAGATGAAATCCCCGAGCCCTCCGCTGAAGCAACCCGCGTCCCGCCTATCGGTAACTTTTTGCCGAGCAGATCTAAGTGGATGACGAGCCGCTTTTTGCCTGAAAAAATAAGAACGCCAATCAAGTGGCGTATCAATATAGCAAATCGGCACCAGATGTTAAAAGCAGCTGCCCTCTTATTTCTTCTCAAACGAAGCAGCAATGAGGACAAAACCGACGCATTTCCTGGATGATTTTTTTTTTTTTTTTTCCTTGCCAGGTGTTTCTCATTTATCGTATCAGTAACGGTTTCACTGATGTTTATCAGTCTGTCTTATTATAGCGGGATTATTACGGCGTGCGTCGCCATCGCAGATGCAATTATACGTGTTTGTGTCATCGACTTTGCATTCTCTTTGTACAATTCCATCAATTAGTGCCACCGTTGATATTAAGAACACAATATTGAGAGATTGCGGCGGGAGAACTCTTGAGAGAAGAGGAGATGATTGGGGTGCAGGGGAGCAGAGACGGGGAATCGGGGGTATAATACGGGAAAAGTGAGCAAATGATCATGGGTGTGATTGCAAATACAGATGGTTATGAAGCACGAGCAGATGGCATGTCAGATTGATTATTGTTGCCAGTGTTGCGTGATAGATGCGACGTGAACACGCAGCTTTCCCCTCATTTAAGACGAGGCGCGGCGATAGAGACGTGTCAGCTCGCCGCGTTTGTCTCGTTGTCCATTTAGCCCCGTTCGCGATTGCCATCCCATCCGTTTCCGACAAGCGGGAGAATGCCCGTGCATTCGTATTGTCTGCCCGCTTGTGATTATGCATTAGATGGGCGGAATATTGCGGCGCCGGATGTGGCTGGAATCGGAGAGAAACTTTTGATGTTATCGGGGTTTTTTTTTTGTTTTTTTTAAATGTCATTTTGACAGTAATGGAAACAAAAAGTACGTTCTCCCTGTCTGACAAAATGCAATCAATATTTTGTTTCACCCCGACTGAGGAGATTCTCCATGGTTTGGAATTTCCAATCCAATCAGCTGACCCGTATGGGAACAAAAGCAGCTTATGGCTCCATGGCAGCCTCGGGGGTGAAACATCAAGTGGCAAATGACATCTGACAATGTTTGATGTAAGCTGTCCTGTATGTGCAGCGTTAGGAGGATGCTGTCGACTTTCATATCGAGTTATTTCATGTGAAGAGCACTACATGACTCACAGAGTCATCTTGGTTAGTGCAAATTTGAGTCCCATATGGAGCGACTCGCACCTCATTAAGAGGTGCTGCTCGCTGTGATTATTCACCATTATTTCGGTTCCTTACCGCCGGGTTACTGCCGACGATGTGACAAATTGTTACGGTGCGAGAAAAGGAAGCAGTTGGTTGAAGACTGATTTCAATTTTTGTCTTTATTTAGTTAGACAAATGTTACCGCTAGCCGCGGTAAAGAAAGAACACGTTTCGGACACGAGCACACACTGTTGGCTACGGAACATTGACTTGCTGGAGTTACAGCATGACCTTGTCTTATGCAAATGGTTCACGATATTTCCTGATCAAAATCGAGGCAGTTAATCATCCGAATCGGTGACCATCACCCACTCGATACATTTGATATATGGAACTGTCTTTTGAGTTTCCTGTTTTTCCTTGTGTTCCTTGTCCTAGTGTTTGTTTAGTTTCTTTTTCAGCCTTGTTCTTTTGGAATCATTCCAGTGCCTTGCGGTCTTTTTTGTTTTCTTTTAATAAACTCATTCACTGCCATTGACAAATTTACTTGTCTTTTCACAGTTCATCCATTCAATTCCAGGAACTTTTTTTTCTTTAAACACTTAGAAATTCATTCACTGCCAAAAACGTTTGTATTTGTCTTTTGACAGTCCAGACATTCAATCCCAGGAACTCATTTATGTTTTTCAATTTTTTTTTTCTAAAGTTAGGGTCAAAGAGGGTCTGAAATTATCTGGCAGTGAATGAGTTACATACCTTATATTGCACTTAATTTTTGCCTCCTGCTTTTGGGTCCTCCTCCACGCATTTTGTGACAGGGAACCATAACCTGAAATTCATGTTAAAAAACAAAAGAGGTTTGCCCTAATATTCACTACACTAGCAATTGGTGTTCAAACTTTCCGAATAAAAATATTATTTATTGCAAGGCTTAGTGCAGGTATTCTGCCCTTTTTTCAGTTTGATTTGCGGAAATACTGCCAGCCTGGATGAGACAGATGGCTGGCGTGTCATCGGCAAATTTAAGCAGAGGAGAGAGGACATACGCTTGTGTGCAATATCACTGCGGATGAGGAGAGTCGCCCCTTTCTAATTTGTTTCCTGTCTGCCACAAAGCTGGGAATTGTCACCCGTTTCTTTGTATGTGTCTAACCATCAATTGATTATACCCGTGTTGGACTTAAAGATGCATCATTATTGACGCTTGATGACCATTCCCGAGCAATATGTTTGACCTTGAAACTGGAGACACATCCCCGCAAGCCTTTCTGAAACGAGGAAGACCTTAATTTTGGAAGTGGTTCTGGAAACACATTAAGAATTAAATACAAGCAATTCTAATGTGAAATTTTATCAGGTAAACTACATGAGTTTTTATGTTCACAAAACAGGTCCAATCCATGCATTGCTCAGCGTTTGTGACACAAGCGTAACAAATCCCACTCAAGTATTTAACACAGACATCGTGTTCCTTTTTTTTTCTTTTTTTTTTTTACCCGCGTTCATAGACTGAATGTAAACAAGCGGTCCCTTTTGGACCATTTTTTACTTTTTGACCTGAATGAAGGTTACAATTGGTGTCTCCTCTCTCACCACCTCCAATCACAGAGCTGCTCAGTCTCGCTATATAAGCGGTCGACAGAGCCGCGTGCCTGGGGTACAATCACTATTTGTGTCATCAGCAGCATACGCGGGCTGTTTTGATTCCTCCAGGGAGACGTTTCTTTGTCCCAAAGGTGCTTGCCTGCAAAGTTCGCACAAAAAGTAGGTAGCACTTAGCCCAAAAATGTTTAAAGGGAATAATTCCGCTAAAACTTTCCTTTGATAGAATTGCAAACAGACAAATGTGAATGTTTTTTTTGAAGATCAAGCCGTCTTAAAATCGGATGATTGGGAGAGAGACAATATCAATATTGGAACGCGATATCCTTTTTTTTTTTTTTTTTTTTTTTCAAAAGAAACTTACATTCCTCTATGATTCCGAAGCTTTCACCTTTGTGTAGTTTTCACTGCATTCTATTGAATTTTTGATAAGAAAAAAAATCACAATCATAATGATTTCATTTTTTTGCTCCCAAATATGGATTTCACAAAATACATTTACATCCACGGAAAGAAACATGCTGCTTTTTTTAATTTTATAATCTATTATAAGATATGCTAAAAACAAGCGCTTCATCAGATGCCATTTACATAAAAAATGAATGTCAGCGTTATGATTATATGTTTGTCTGGTGCTGCGCTTCCAGTGTTGACATCAGTCTCCAAACGACTCGTTTATGACCTTTTTGTAATTAAATTGGTTGAAAAGCGTGTCCCTGTAGAAAGTCCACATCTTAATTGAATCATTGTTGCATTCATTGTGAAGAACAATACGCTTCTACTTTCTATATTTTGTTGCTGTTGTTTGGGAAAACAATGATTCAAATTGAAGTTCCTCAAACACGTTTGTGCATTGCGTTGACAGCTGCATTTTGCACTTTTGGGGGTATTTTCTGCACACCATCATATATTTTTGGATCACGTCCCATAAACCCACTCACAGTGGGAGGGACCAACGCGGGAGAGGTTGTGCGACGTCAACACGTTGCACGCTAGCTCCAGGCGACTCTAAACTCGATATACGGCATTGAATAATGAGCAGTACAAGATGCTGCTTGCGTTTCTCAGATGGGAAAACGGCGCCTGGTATATCTGACACCCACAAACAGCCAGCGTCAGTTTTCCGGAAACAAGATAAGAGTGTGATTACATAATCACAGCTGCTCTTTGTTTCAGATGTTGGTTGGTCTGAAATTATGGTGGTGCTTCAATCAAAATCTTCGAATCTGTGAACGTAATTGTTTGAAAATGTAACAGTAAGACGGTAATAATAACGTTTCATGTTTTGCCATATGTATGAATTATTCATCATTAGATCCACGTTTGAATCTTCAGCTTCTGATGAAGAATTTGCTTTTGTGCTTCAGTCCTTCTGGCCAGAGGTTAATTTAGTTTGACAGATCATCCGGCCCCAACCGGGGTTTGCTCCAGATTGATGAGTAATATTGGACATAAACTGCCTAACAAGCGTTACAAACAAAGAGGTGTAAAATCTGCTTTGCAACCACCCCATTCCCGACGAGACACCCCATAATCAACGTCTCTTACTTAATGTGTCAAAGCAGGTTATTTACTGCCGAAGAAGGGTCACAGCACCGCCCTTTTTTGTCTCAGAGTCTTGTGTTACGATTTGGCCCACGTTTGCAAAAATAAAATAAGAAAATCATCCTGTACAGCTTGCGCAAGCAATTATCAGGGCACTACCGTGCATTTCGTGTCCTGAGCTAAAAATTATAAACTTGGTATGAATGCAGCGTAGCTGTGTTTTTATGTACTGTACAAATAAGCACTTTTGACTCGCTTGGCACATTTCAGGGCCAGCAGGCTTTCTTGGTGACCAACGACAAGAGACAGGCTTCCTGCCACTTGACACTTGAAGCAACAACGTGTCAAGTGACAAGTGGCTTCCTCCCTGTGCGAAAGCACGTGGATTTACATCGCACAAGATCCAGGCTGGAAGCGCGTTCACAAGGTCTTGGGCGGAAGTACCAAACACACAATGCTCGGGAGAAAGCCGACATGTTTTTTTTGATTTGTCATATTTTGTAATGTCTTGTTTACTGCCTGGCGTGAATTCCATTTTGTTGTTGTTTTTGTTCAATAAAGGGATGGAAATGTGGATAGAATGTTTTGGTTTTTAATCTGATTCATCAATTAATTAACACATTCGCTGCCAGACATTTTCAGACCCTCTTATACCCTAATTTTTGAAAAATTTGAAAAGTTCCCAGGATTGAATGGCTGGACTGTGAAAAGGCGAGTAAATTCGTCAATGGCAGTGAATGAGTTAATCAGAAGTGAGCAGCTCTGAAACGGAAAAATATGCAGCTAAATCATGTGATCGGTATTGGCCGATCTCATTCCAGGATGATCGATATCGGAATCTGTATCTTAAAAAGGCCCCTAATCCAAATACAAAATGACCTTTATTCATTGTGTTCATTTTAGGGACTAGTAAGCATTTAAAAAGAGAGTTATGAAACTATCAGTCTAACAAAAGTCTTCTTGCAACAGCTGGGTTGTGGTTGAACTTTCCGGTTTTTTGGGGGTTTTTTTTGTGGTCTATTATGGTCTATTATGCTTGATGTACATGATTATTACAATCGACTGAACGACATGGAAACTACAAAGTAAAGCGCATGGCTGGGATGGCATTAGTGTCCAAAGTAGTGAGTGGCTATTTACAATTTCAAGTCGACATGACTGATCTCACACCGGTACATTGTTACGAGCTTTGCAGGTTTTCTCACATCTCACATACTCTTCGAAACTGTTTTTTTTTTTTGTTTTTTTTTAAACTTTCATCGCGTCAGGGTGAATAAAGACATCATGATTTATTCATATGCACTCGGTATGCTTCTGAATATAGCACTGCCATGTCTCTGCATTTATTGAGCATTTACAACTTATCAACATGCCAGGAGATAACCTTGACAAATTGCCGGAAAGTTAACAGTGACAACGCGGTTGGAGATGGATGAAGACCAGGCACATTTGACACCTACTGTGACTCTCCATGTAAAGCACGTGTTTTCACAAATAACGTTGGATCACCTGAGCGTTGTATCCAAACGCCTTTCTTTCTCACGCCCAGGTTTGCGAAGTAAAAGCAGCGACGTTGCGCAACTCGAGAGGGTTCCAGCGGTCGATAAAATAGCCATGCTTGCACCGTTTCTGCGGTAATTTCACGTCCTATTGGTCCTCAATTCCACTCCGTTCTCTAATTTCTGATATGCGTTCAAACGGGAACAGTTACCATTATTTCTTGTGTTTTAGTATAAATTCTTGTGGGTTTTTTTTTTTTTTTTCGACAGATGGCTAGCACAGGTGAAAAAACAGCATGGGAAAGGTGCACCAATTTAAATAAAAGCCTCCTGTCAACCTGCTAATGAGATTAGTGAGTAATGGGCTGCAACATGTTTGCTTGTCACCATTTGATATATTGAGTGTGGACAACTTTATCTAATCCAACTGTATCTATTTGATTGTGCTGCTCCCAACTGCCGGTGATCAGTGAGAAATAATGGCTTCCGAGTGTCTTATTGATTTCTGGATGGCTGTACTTTCACTCTCACTTTTATGTGCTGTTTAATGTTGATGTTTTGCGCCAGTGTAGAATCTATTCTTATCACGTGTTTTACACCCTCAACCGCGCCGTGTCTCCATTAGTGAAGCTCCTGATCGCAAATGGGGCCGCTTATACACCTATACATCTATAGGTGGAATGACAGTTTGGAGACATACATGGGCACGTGCGTTACGAGGTTGCGGAGGTTGTCGGAAAACCCTCAACTGTTGTTGCTCAGAATACCTCACCAGAGTCCTTGATAGTGCATAAAAGTTGAAATAACCCAAATATCCAAATATGGTTCCACTTACAGTGGCACGACTGTATATAAGGTTACATTTCTAACCGTGATCACTAATCCCATGTGTAAAAAAAAAATAAATAAATAAATAAACACCGAGTGCCTTGCTTGCATACACTTATCTTAATTGGTTGGATTTGGTTGCCAACTTGTACACTGTATTTCTATGGGAACTCTTGATCCGGCGATTGCGGTAATAAATGTCTTTGTTAAGGGGGTTTAGAGATAAACTAGACCCAAAGTCAAGGTAACAAAGTTAGTGCAACTGCCGGGCGATTTATTCCTGATAAACAGAATAAATCTCCACAACCTGGTATTGGATACAAAGTTGTCCCCCAGCTCGCAAAAATACAGATAACCGACTTTGACAGGTTCAAAGGCACTTGTTTTAAGGCCTTCCTTTATACAATTCGCTTTGAGTTTAAGACTCACAAGTCACATGGCACTTTTAACTCATTCACTGCCAAAGACATATTTATGTCTTTTCGCAGTCCAGGCGTTCAATCAAAGGGAGGCTATTTATATATTTTTTTCAAATGTTTTCAAAGGTTAGAGTAAAAGAGCGTCTGAAAATGTTGAGCAGTGAGTTACAGTGAGTTAATATGGCAGCTAGAAAGAAAACATTTTGAAAGTATTCATTTATTTCCCCATAGGCACTCTTGTCACTCAGAAAGTGACATTGTTAGCAGTTAGAGTTAACTCAAACACATTTATTTTCAAGAATATGTTCCCGGCAGGCCCAATAGTTGAAGCAAGGCATTCTGATTAATATTGCGTTTGTGGAATATGAGTTAAGCAGCGAAATCCACCCGTTTTTAGACATCTCAGGCGGCGGCCATTTTGTCATTTCTGTCGACTGAAAATGACATCACGGTTCCTCAGGGCTCAGGTAACGACCGATCACGGCTCAGCTTCAGAAAACAGGTGAGCCGTGATTGGTCGCTGTGATGTCATTTTCAGTCGACAGAAGTGACAAAATGGCCGCCCCCGGAGATAGCTAAAAAAACGGGTGGATTAACTGTTATTCCACAAACGCAATATTTATCAGAATGACTTGCTTCAACTATTGGGCCTGCTGGGAACATGAAACTTGAAAAAAATATATTTGTGTTGACTTCCCCTTTAAAGTCAAATCCAAAAGAGATTTGCCTCCATTTTCTGAACAAGTGAACATACCTGACTGTCGATGCAGTGCATTTCAGCATTCTTTGGCCTTGGTCCCAACTGAGTGCCAATATAATTCATTTCTGTAATCGTTTTTGATGCCCAAAAAAATTATCAGTCTTTATGCAAAAAAAAAAAAAAAAAAAGGTATTTCGATTGATTGGTTCATGTGGAAGTTTTGCTACGCCATGTAAAATGACAAATGTCAGCCTTTGATGGGGCACAGAGGCTATCATAGAGTAATCATAATGGATAATCCATTAACGGGGACTCAGCAACAGGGGTTCATTAACCGAACGAAATGTGAGCAGCGCCTACTTTTGTCATTGTTCAAATCCCTTAAGTGAGACATATTACACTTCTGATGAGAAGCAGACTGTAGTCGGGACGACTACTTATGCATTTTTATTTACTTAAAGGTTCAATGATGCATTTGGCGGTGGATGGGTAATACTCAAATGGCAAGTTTTGAAAGAACCAGCAGATGCCTGTGTTCTTGGAAGAGGGGGGTGATTTGTCAAGGTTAATGATAATGAAGAATTAACTGGATTGATGTGTAATTAGACTGATTGATGGAGTCACAGGGAGCGTACACATGCACGCACGCACGACGCACCCCCACGGTCGGTGCTGTGCAGAGAGCGATCTCTCCCGGGTCTACGCTACTCAGTTAATCTTCAAAACATGCAATGTGAGTTTAATGTGATGGAGGACACGGTTTAAAGGTCATGCCATCATCATCATCATCATCATCATGTGGTATAAGGTGTCACATGTACTGGATGTGTGTGTGCTTTCACATGTTCATCTTAATCTAAGTGGCACATTTGCTTCTTTTCTTTTTGCATTTTACTGAACGAATCACATTTCTAACCATGTGGAGACGTCAGTGTCCTCATTGTGTCATTTATTGTGAATTGTGTATCGTGTGTCATGCATTGTCGTTATTCAATGTTGCTGTAACAGTGAATACGGCAGGACCAAAGCTGTTGTATCGCAGTTGTACTTGGTGATACTGATCAGATTATAGGTACAGTATATACGTAATATAAACTGTACGCCACACTCAGATGAAATGGCATGATGACATTCAATAACAAAGCTGGCAAAGTACTACGATATTAAGATTGGAGTTATACCGGTTACTGTAGAGCCAATATTAAGGACAGGCAAACTGTCTTAATATTAAAAGCACTGCACATTTATTGAAAGAGGAAGTCAAACAAAACATTATTTCTTTTTCCCCAAATATTCTCTGTGCAGGCCCACTAGATGAAACAAGGCATTTTGATTAATATTGCGTTTGTGGAATAAGAGTTAATCCACTCGTTTTTAGTCATCTCCGGGGGCGGCCATTTTGTCGCTTCTGTCGACTGAAAATGACATCACAACTGCTCAGGGCTCAGGTAACGACCATTCATGGCTCAGCTTCAGAAAACAGGTCAGCCGCGATTGGTCGTTGCGATGTCATTTTCAATCGACAGAAGTGACAAAATGGCCGTCCCCAGAGATGTCTATAAACGGGTGGATCAACTCCTATTCCACAAACGCAATATTTATCAGAATGCCTTGTTTCAACTAGTGGGCTTGCATCGAGCATATTTTTGAAAAAAATATGTTTGGGTTGACTTCTCTTTAAAGATTTTAGGTGCCGTTTGTCCTCCTTGATAATTGTGATATACTCAACCATTAACTTACTAATTATGAGATATGCAAAGCTGACACATTCTTCTTGTTCAAATACTTTGAAAAGGTTCCCATTATTTTGGAGGAATAGGAAGAAATTCTGACAGGAATGTAGATTGTGTCTATATATTTTGGGTGTACAGTATATATTTATTTTACTGTTTACAATGATGGATCTACTACACTGACTCGAGATGCAACCTTGCCAGCGATAAAACACACACACACACACAACAACCCCGGCCACTTTTATTTTGCCACTATCTCAACCGGTTTAACCCTAGAGAGCAAGGCGAGGGAACGTGTCGGCAGGTTCCAAAAAGCTTTCATAATTGGGACTAATGATAGAGTACGGATGGGTGCATATGACTTGCTATGAATCCCCCGAGTATGATAAATAGCATGCAAGAGTAAAGCAGTCAAGCAGTGCCTAAAAGGATCTGTGGATAGATAAGCACCACGTCCGCCAAGTGAAAAAACGTTCTCCTCAATCCTTTACTCATGTATGGTCATTTTCATATCATTCAATTAATAATGGTAAAGGTAAAAAATGATGTCCATTATCTTTTTTTTTTCTTCGTAAAAAACGTGGCTTCACTCTAGTATTCCACGATGAGAATATAAAAGCGCATATTGCGAATATATATTGTCTTTTTCCGTCCGTTTTGTTTTCAGGACAGTCAAAAGTCAGTGATAACGGTAAATACGTAAATAAATAAAGACGTCCCACCGTCTTGCTCTCTTACCACTGAGACATATATCTGGCTTTTGTATATCCAGGAGCATCCCAACAGCCCTAACTGAGTCACGTACTTGACGGTTTCACAGTGCAGGAATTTACTGTCTCATCTCCTGTTTACTAGCCCAATCCCACAAGGACCCATAAAACTACACTGCAGCAAGTACAACTCAAAGTCAGCAATTTTGTAAATAAAATGGAGTTCCCCCCCCAAAAAAAAATCAAGCCAAGCGACTTGTTTTTGGTTGTCTTTGCTGTTGCAGCTTCGGTTTAATAGACTGTCATCGTTTTTCCAGATATCCAAATGATGCTTGCCACCGGTTATTTCGAAACATTCCCTAAATTAAGGCATGCCTGAACGTCAGCTATGGATTTAGGCAAGTCAATATCCTCTCATTTAGTATGGCACTCTGAAATGTTGACTCTTGCCCGGCAGTGGAAATATCTATCAAGTGATACACAGTGCTGGTGGTCCAAAAATGCATTTATCAGTGAAGACAATTTCACTATGCAAGCATGACAAATGGATGTGTCAAAAACAGAGAACGTCTCATGACTGCAAGCTTTTAATTTAATTATTATCTTTCACTTGCCCTCATTTTTCATACAGCTGTATATACGGAACCGGGAGATGCAGTCATTGGGAGCTTTAGTTAACTTGAGAGCTTCCGTCTGTTTATTTAAATGGTTTGTGTTGGAGAAAACACATCATTTGGATATGTCCTGATGTCTTCTTCCCAAGGAGAGGTGGCATGCAAAATGGATGCGTTGTTAAGTTCATTAGTCTGTCAACCCAAAGAAATCTGATTTGGAATTAGTTTTTTTTTTTTTTTCTGTCAAATATTAAATAAAAATAAGTTACAAAATCTCTAAGGTGGATTTTGGGCAGTGATTTAAAGGTGTTGAGGTCCGTGCAGTTATGAACGTGTCGGAATAGGTTTTGTCCCCTCAGGTTCCATACTTGTCTTTATGTGAGTGTGAATGAAAGTTTGAATCAGAGGAACGGAGGCTGCAATTTTCTTTTAGGTGGAAAAAGTGCACGTTGGTGACTTGGTAGAGGTTTGGTTCAAATGACAGGTTGTGGTCGACAGTGATAACAAGGTTGCTATGGTATGGATGCGCTGATTTTTGTTTGGAAGAAGGAAAAGAATGAGTTGCACTTGTCAATAGTGAGGGATGAAGAGGTGTTATCAAATGCTTTGAGAAGTTTGTTCATGGTGGCTAAAAAGGCTTTCGGGGTTATGGGAGTCACCGTGTTTGAGACGTGAACAGTAATTGGCTGTCTGGAGAGCGTTATTGTAAAACGGTGGTGGTCAGTGTCGGCTTGGCTCCCATTAGCTATGTTCTGGCTCCGCCCCTTGTATCAAGGTTGCAGAATGAATGAAGGAGACTATATTTGATTCGATTAGTTTGTTTAGGCAGGACATTGGCGAAAGTTTCTGGCAATTAAAGCGTTCGACTCCCAGCTTTGTGGGTTTTAGGGTTTGCAGCAATTTTATGTCTTCAGAGATAAGACCCAACGGAAATGGTAGTCATGGTTTTTAAAGGCGACTTTCCTGCCCCAAAAATTGCAAGAGAAAGCTCAACATGTCCGCAAGCTACAGTATAGTCAGGTCTGTTGAGGCTAGTGTCACAGGAGAAATTGGTATGTCTGCCTTCTCGGTGATGGATGTTTTCCAGTGTGCAGGCTGAATCGCTAGCGCAAAGTGACAGCTGTGGAGAGATGCTGCGACTCTTTGATTCTGCGGCAGACACCAATCCCTGATGTTAAATTCATGTTTTGACACACACTGTCTGCGAAGAACATATTGTACCAACATTGCCAAAGCATGAAATAATAATGAGTGGTGACTGAAACTGGATATGTCGCAGCAAAAAAATGCCCTTGTGATGAGTCACGATGAAGTCACTAATGTCACTTGGGTGGCAGGCTGCTTGATCTACTATACAACAATGCTTCAGTTTGTTGTTTTTACATGTCATGCAAAAAAGGTCATTGCGTTGCAGTTTGAGATCAGTTTGGTTCATTTGAGTAGTCACATCTACAGGTAAACAAAAGGTCTGTAAGCTCAAGCTCGTAATGGCAAGAGTGGAGTATGGTGTCGCTTCAAATGAAACTCTTTCTAACCCCATTTGTCACCCGACTAACATTTCAAGTGGGACTGATATCGTGCCTTGTTGAATGCCATGAATTGTACGGGTGTGAATAATTAGCTCATGGCTACCTCGACCATATGATTCAAGTTGGGAACGTGTTTTTTCAGAAACAGTGTTTCCGCAAAATTGGCACATCAGAGATATAACAATAGAGTCGGCTTGCCACAAGCAGATACAATAATTCAATGTGTGACACAACAGGGCGGGAGATGTACAGTAAACCTTGGGTGTTATAATTCACACCTTTGTCCAGGCATTCCGCTATTATTCACACACCCGCCGTCACGCCTTTGTTATGGCTCGGATGATATCTCAGAGGCTGTCAAATTGGCAGGGAAGGGAAAATGCAGTAAAAAAAAAAAAAAAGCCATCTTTGAAAGGTTGAAGTAGAGTTGTGCCAGGACTTGGCAAAGTTCAAGTCTTTGCCTTTCACTTCGCCCACGTGAATTAGATCAACATTCAAAAGTCATGGCTTGGATGATGTTGTGGATGGCGTCAGTAGAAGCTTGGCAGCAAAAAATGAGACAGAACTAGAAAGCGGCCATAGTCAATAGCAACAGAACAGCTAGCTTCTAGCCCTGGTAAACGTGTTGATTACACTTGTAAAGCAACAGCAGTGGACAAATACACGTTCAAGAAAACAATGGAAATGTTTTTAAAAGTCTTATAGACAGAAGAACTGAATAAATATGCTTTTTTTTTTTTCAACCGTGCCTTTCAGACAAACTGACCCGATTGAAACATTTGCACGTGTGTTCACCAGGTTGATTCAGCTTTACGCATCTAGACACAGTAATTAAATGTTTCAAAGTTCATTTTCAAGTTCAGTTCATTTCAAAGTTTCAGTTGCAGTCACCTAATTTCCCCCGGCTATGATTCTCCGTTCAACATTCAGCAAAACATTTCTCCAGATGTTATGAAATGATTTGTATTGATTGCCAAGTGACAGTATTGCGCACAAATTCCGGAACAGGCAGTGCTAGGCAACAGATCCGATAACACATTCTGTCCATGTGGACTGTTGCTAGGTGACAGACAAGTCAGGTAAGGATAGAACAATATCGCACATGCAGAACGTGGATGAACTGAGCACTTGCTTGTTGTCAGTCACTTGATTGCATGTCAGGTCAATAGCTGTTTGGATTTAATTGTAGAAAGTACAAGTTAAAAAAAAATACAGTTGATGTATTGCATATTCCAGTTGGAATAAATTCTGTGCCAATGTATCACTAATATGAGGGCACTACAGACCTGAAACTAAAAGTTATGTTTTCTTGTAACAGTGCTTTTTGACAATCAATTTGTCCACCCCTGGCTTTTAAATGATGCCCCATTTGAAATAATGAACCATTTGGAAGACACTTGCATTAGAGGGATGAACAGGGCAACTGAGCAGAGCATTGCAGCCAAATTGTCACTTCCTACGCTAAACAACTTGGTTTGCTGCTGCCACTGAATCTCCAGTTCCCACAGGGTCTGACTTTCACATCCTGCCGACGGAATCTAGATTGCAGAGTAAGAGTGTCAAAAAACACAAAGGGTTGATATGATGTTTGCCGTACTGATCGAGTAACACCTTTTGGTGAAGGCAGTTTGACGGAGTGGGGTGTCGTCGCCATCTGCGATCAATGCAGCGGAATTTCGAGATGAGATTCTGCAGCTGGCGGCAATTCCATATCTCCGCAGTTTGGGATTGAACGTCATCCTGCAAAACGACAAGGCATTTTGCTGTTTGTCAGAGATTATCTCCTGAATTTGGGATTACAAAGAATGGAGTAAGCAGCCAAGAGTGACAGCCTGGAACAAATACGACACGATGAACGGGTTTCACTGTAAAGTTGTTGCTGGAGTGTCATTTTCTGTCATTATCCTTTAGTCACTTTGGTGCATATTTCCCTCTCTTTGTTTTGGAGACAGCATCAGACACTACTGGCTTTTTTTCGTTTTTTCTTAAATTTTTTCTTAAAAAAAAAAATCAAATAACTTGAAGCTTATGCATGTAAACCATTTTGGAAATGAGACGAAATAAACCTGTAAAAGTATTTATACAACGCGTACAAAGATCTTCCAGATCAATTGCACGTCAATATACCTTTGTATGAGTAAATCACATTTAGAAAGATCTAAGAAATAAATAACCTTTTGAAACAGCCGTGTGGAAATAAGCTGAACGGATCCTCTGGAGGTGTTGAAGTGGGTGGGATATCTCTGGTTGCACCTTGAGCTGATTATCCCAAGCAGGTAACACATCATGTAAATGTTTGTGCATGTAAACGCATTCAAGACCTCATTTCACTACAGTGAGCCAACGCATGTGATTCATCCTAATGACAGCAGTAAGATATAACGACATTATTGAGATTTAGCTTTGGTTATTTTTGTGTTGTCAGTTTTCAGCTTTGCATCTTCTTTTTTTTTTTTTTTTTTTCGGGAGCGTATTTAGATGCATTTGTTGCGGGGTGGTGTCCAAATTTGAATATTGCTAAAAATGTAAATACTGCCTGTTGATGTTATTTTGATGGTTGTCCTCTGAATGACAAACCTGGTCGGCTACGTGACACGCAAGCTCGAGGAAAGCTATTTACATTCAGAGCTCAAACTGCAGATGAGCTACTTGAAGAATCTTATTTCAAGCACCACTTGACCACTTTTAGAAGTGTTCAAGAGGATTTTATTTTCATTTAATCTCCACATAAAAAGGCTCGAGCCTGGATATTGAAAAATTCCCAAGATTTTTTAAGTTTCTGACACAACTTAATTCTTGAACACCCCTGAACATGAATGCCATATTTTGAAAAAAGGTATGACGTCTGAATGTCGCTAATTCAGTTGAAGGAGCTCCAAAAGAGCAATTATTACCCTTGCAATTGTAGCGACTGCTCTTTATGTTAGTCATAATTTCTGTAGTCTGTTAGGAGTACATTGACCGCTCTTTTGGGGGTGCGTCTCATTTTTTTCCCCCATGAAAACCAGCCATTAGCATTAAAGCTAAATGTTGGCCGATTTGGAAGGAGTGTGATTCATTTACATGTTAGCATTGCTACAGGAACATAGAATATGTGTCTTTTGGCTTTCGGGGGATTTTGACAGAGCAAACCACCCACAAGCTGGTGTGCAAAGCCCTGCATTGTTGACACCTGGCTTTCAGTTGTATTCATGTCTTAAGCAGCGGAGATGTGTCATGTCGCTCAGTAGGGCTTCCCAGAGGGAGGGAGATGTTCTTTCAGCAACATCTCTCATAGAGGCGCTTGAAGAAAGAAGTGTTTTGCCTATCACACAAATGAATGCATATAATGTAAAGGGATTATGAACATGCACAATGTGATCTCAGTTTAATTTTTTTTTTTTTTTTTAATTAGCGGCATACACATTTTTGGTTGATGCTTTTTCAGAAAATGTGCTGAAATGTTCTATAGTGGCAAATGAAAAGCACACGTCATGTGTTATGCTTTTCCAAAACGATCTTCTGAGATGTTTTTCAAAAGCACATTGCTTCCTTTTTTGCGTGTATCGAATGGGACTGAGAAAGGAACTGGACCCCGGATGCTGATGTAGAGGTCCTCCGTGTTAATGTCTGCTGGAAACGGGCTTTCTTCACTCTGGAATTAGCTCTGTAAAGATTGGATCACAGCCTCCGAGACTGTCGTGCTGAGGAAAGGTGCTAACAGCACATATTTAGAAAAGCGCTCAAAGGACCAATGCTCAACTTCTGTAAAGAAAGCTGAGAGGCTGGTAACAGCTCGCCATTTTAACAGCAGCGAAGCGTGAAACAAGATGTCAAACTCTAAACGATTCGAGAAAAGTGTGATAGCTCGGCTCAACGCCATATTCCAGATTGACTTCAAACTTCTTTGTTTTAAGGTTGTTTGCATTCTCAATGCGTGCCCGCAATTCTCATCATGGGGATTCTGACTGAAAATATTGTTATGATTATAAATAATGAGAGTGGTAGGTGGCCACTCTATTATTCATTAAAGTGGAAGTCAACCCAAAATTATTTTTTTCAAGAATATGTTCCCAGCAGGCCCACTGGTTAAAACACGGCATTCTGATTAATATTTTGTTTGTGGAATATGAGTTAAGCAGCAAAATCCACCCCTTTTTAACCATCTCATGGGGCGGCCATTTTGTCACTTCTGGCGACTGAAAATGACATCACAACTACTCAGGGCTCAAGTAACGACCAATCACGGCTCGGCTTCAGAAAACAGGTCAGCCGTGATTGGTCGTGCAATTTTTTTTGTTTCCAATTTGAAAATAGATTTTTTTTTTTTCATTAAAAGCTGATATTTACATTGTCCACCTCTGCTTCACTCAACGTTGTATGAACTGGGTTTTTTTTCACTTATTTTTGCTCAAGGACTTCTACATTTGATCTACAATAGCTCCGCAAAGGCTGAATCGAGAATTCGACTCTTCTCATTTGTTGTTGAAGACGTTTTGCATTTAATCCCAAAAGGCTTTATTGTTGTTGTTGCAGGCATGGCTGGTGAATGACCATCCTGCATACCAATCAGCTGTTCACCTGCCTGGTGACAAAACAACTAGTTAGTGGCCCTAAACAGAGGAGGAGGTTTGTGCTACCAAGAACTGTTGCACTGGCCTCAATGACAGTAATTCCGTACTCAACATTACTATAAAACCGGCTATCAAACACCTCATCGATACATTTGTTTCCCGCATTTTTCAGTCCACCTCACATAGACTGTGTCATCCCTGCAATATTTATTCCCCATGCATATTTTGTGTTTTTTTCTGAATGAAGTATTTATAGGTCCCAGATATCATTCGATCTGACAGCACGGTAAGAACATAAGACCACAGTAATTCATTTGGACAGATGAACAGTTGGCTGCTTACCAAAGATATAGACAGAGAAAAAGAAAAAAACAAGCTAATTAGTTTGTACGTTAAAAACAAAATGAAAGTATTGAGGACAGGCTCGAGCGCACCCACGACATCAGTGAGGGAACGCGGTACGAAATATGAATATGAATAGTCATATTTGGGCTTTCTAGCTATAAAGTGTTCGGCGAACGCACGTATGAAATGTGCGAGCTTCGGACTCCACATAGGAGAGATCCAAAACCCCCAAATTTTGTATCCACTCAAGTCTGAGTAACCGGTCTTGCTAATTCCTGTGTACGCAACTCCACTTTCTGTGATGTATTACGGATGGCCTGCAGATAATTCTCAGGAATCGATAACCGTCTGGTTGATGTTTTTCAGAGACACACAGATCTGGGAGCTCTTTGAAAAGGTTCCTGTCGCGAGTGATCAATTGAAAATCATGTTTGGTCTAACTCACGCTTGAGCACTTTCTTTGTCTCTGGGAAAGGTGAGTGTTGTGCATGATCTGCTGACTAAGCCCTCTTTTGAAAAAGTCGTGACAAAGGAAAGCAAGCTAATGAAAGATTGCGGGGAGCTTTATGCAAAATAACAACTGGCTTTGTGTGCTCCGAATTGATCTTTTGTTCAAGGCCGGCGAGAACAAAACAGCGCAGATGTTCTTTAGCCATACTTCAGCTCGCTACTTTTGCACTTTGGTAAATGAGTTTGTTTACGGCAGGTGATGTTTGAATTGGATTATTGAAACAGATGAATGTGTACTTGGGTTCAAGTTGCTGCGGGTCCGTTGTTTGTGTTTTGCCCAAGGCCGATTCGGATTCTGGCTCACCTTGCACAAGCGAAAGGTGAAAACACACTGAAACCAGAGGCCCTTGTCTTGTTTTGCAACTCAACTCAGAGACCGATACGGGCTACAGACAGATAGACCTAAAACTGCCCCCACTGTCTTGTTCATCCGACACCTATCTGCTACCTTTGATACTGTCAACCAGCTGATGTGCCTCATCCTCAAAGCCAACCTGGGGATCTCTTAAGGATTGCTTCCTACCTGTCACATCGCACTTAGCAGATATAATTGAGGGGAGCTCCCCAAGCTGCACCTCCTTCCTTCAGGGCTGGGCAGCCTCTGCAACTCCCCTCCACTTTTCCCTTTCATCCCTCGTTGCAATGCCCTTCGTTAAACTGACCGAGCTCCCCTACAAGATTATTTTCAATCAGCGCTGACGAGAGCAGAAACCCAGACAGCTGAGAATCTTGGCGGTAGTCAGGAAAACAAACTGACATGACTGCTGACTGTGTGACCTGGATGTCATAAAACCATTGATGGGATCACAGGTGACCGAGCGCAAAACCGGATTCAGCTTTAAAGCCTTTGCTTCAAAGGAAGTATAATGTTTTGATTCGGTTCTCTTTGGTGTGTTGCTGTTTTTGGCGTGCTGCGTTTGAAATGGTTTGTAAATCTGCTGAATGAAATTCTGCATTGCTAACATGCGACTGCGGTTTTAAGAAAGAGATCGTCGATTGACCTTTATCATCCTTTCTACGTCCGGTTAGATGCTGCTGATAAGGTTGCACGGGGAGGTTTTAGGAGACGCAGTGGCGAAATGGCGTTCGGTTCAACCTGCTGCGCCAATTCATGCGAAAATAAACCGATTATGTATGAGAGATTATATTTGGTTTTGCTTCTTGTTTTCTTGCGTCCCATGTTTATGTTTTGCCTTGCTTGTTGTCTTTTTCCCTTTTGTCAATCGTCCAGGTGTACCTCGTCGTCTCATCGGTTTGCTTGTATTTAGTTCCCTGGTTTCTTTCAGTCTGCTTCTGCTCATCGTTTCTGTCTTTAGTCATATGTATCTAGTCATGGTATGTTTGGTTTTGTGATGAGTTTATTCGCTGGTTTTCTTTCTGTTGTACGGTTGCTGATTTGGAGTTTGCCTCACTGCTTTTGGGTCCTTGATTTATTTGTCAACTCAATTTCTCAAAATCAGTATTCCTGACATGGATGGCATTGCTATTCATTCCAGTGTTAAAGGATAATTTGAGATTTGAGTGTAGGCACCAATGTATGAAGATTTTCCAAAAGAAATTGAATTGCTTTGCATTTTAAAAAGGGGAAAACACCCACTATTGTTAAAGTTTCCAGCCGGAGACAATGAATAGTCATCCTGAACTTTTAAATCAAAATTGCTTTATCTGAAAAGCGCTTCTACTCATCTTTGGCTTGTCAGTGTATAACTTCAGTCCCAAAGGCACACGTAATTCAAACAAACCAAGATTATACGGGCTATACGGCTATGTCACTTGAGAGATGTATTCACCAGATGCTCTAGGTTTATTCCCTCAGACTATCTAATCTTCCACCTCACGATTCTCTTTCAATTTCTGCTACACACACACTGTTTGTCTTTCATATGCTACCAAGGCTGGCACGGGTCCTCGGGGAACGGTGATGTCCCTCCACTAGCCTTTCTTCGTATTTGCAGCTAGTCTTGGGGAAACCATAGATAACATTTTGGATATGATATTCGTCTGAGATTAAATTGAGCGAAAGCTTGTACATGTCATGTCCTAAATTGTATTTATCTTTTCAGATCTTCAGGAAATTAATTACCACTTCGGTAACCTTATAAAGTAGCTTTTTGGATTCAGGCTGCCGAACTCTTGTCTCAAATCGTTAATTGCTGTCGCGGAAGAAAAATGAAGACAATGTATTTGGCAACTCATAAACTTCCAGTTGCAAGAGGACCATTCCAGCATGAGCTAAGTTTATGATTACACGCATATGATTAACTTAAGCAAAAGACAAGACTGTCCGGTTATGAACATTACTGGATCTGAGAATCAGATAAACGCCTTAAGCTAAGTTAAATACTATATATGCTCTCCCGCAACCCTGCGCTCTTATCGGGCTTATTTTTCAGTAGTGCACAACTGGATGAGAAATGGAAGGGAGAATAAATCAGCTTCAGATAGTGTGAGATGTGTTACAAACAGCTAATAAGTAGATTATAATGTACATTTAATTTTCATAATTGTCCTGATTTGTTATGTTATTATCATGTGCTGAGGTATTTTACAGATCCCATACTGTGCCCCTACCCTATAGAGCACAGTTTGGTTTTTGGTGTGTTTCTCTTTTCCAGAAAATCTGGGCGCCGTCTGGTGACATGTCATGCCTCCTGTTCTGTCTCCCTCTGTAGGTGTCGTTTTTTTTTTGACGGCTTGAGACTGTTAAATGAATCCCATTCCTCTTACTTGTGTCTATTGTGATCAAAAGGTGAGGCTGATACAGAGTGCATCGAAACACTCTGTCCTACATTGATTGTACCTTTAAGGTACTCAGAGGGCTTTTATCACGGTCTCCGCATCAGGACCAAACGGGGTTCAGTATCTTTGCTCAAGGACACTTCGACATTGTCACAAGGGCTCAGGATTAAACCGTAACCTTCAGAATGGGAGAAGACTACTCTACCACCTGAGCCATGCCGCCTTGAGTGTTTAAGAAGCCATAATTAGTAGATTTGTGAAACGTTTGAGTGTGCCTTCGGTAATCCAGATAGACAATTGAGGATATGGGGGGGATGTGTTATCAAACGATCACCTTGATGCCGTCCTTATTTGATCATTCCAGATCAGAGACTCTTAAGAATCTCTTTTCTCACCAAGACTAGAACGGAATCAGTTATGACTTTGTATTAACCATTAGTGGAATAAGAAAAAAAAAAAAAAACGATACAAAGGCAAGTAATTGCAAAGTTAAAGGAGCAAAGAGCCTCACACAATCGTATTTTATGTTAAACAAATCTATTTTTCTTCTAGGAGGAGGACACGGCTTCACTTTTACTGCACAATCTGCGGACAACAGTTTTCTCTACACAACAACAGACGGCCTTTTCAGAAGGCCAGTGCAGCTATTGCCGCACCATTTTATCCACAGCCTTTAACTAATTCCTAAAATTGACCATTTAAGAAGCTAGCTTTAATGCATGCTAAAAGAGTTTGTCCTTGTGTGAACTCCGAAGCTTAGACTGCAGACAATAATAACCATTTTGTTTTCATCCTATACCTTTGCCTAATGTAGTTCTGGTTGTTCATCATGCCTGTTTTGCTGTTGTCTGTGGCGCTGTCATCTGTTTGTTCAATAAAGAATATATATACACACACACACACGCACACACACACACACCAACATTCGACAAACATACAATATACTGCAGATGAACACTGACAAAATATATCTTGCCTCATCCCAGTGTGAAAAAGTATTGGCTGTATTTTTCCATCCCTGCATTCCCCCCCCCCCCACCCCCCAGAATAATTAATTTTTTATGCCCCATGTTGTTTACCAGACAGTTCACAGGAGTTCTGTGACTACTTAAACAAACCCAAATCCCGCTTTGAATAATCTCTAGTTGATTTTAAACAGTAAAAGAAGTTCTTGTTTTATATTTACTCAATATTACCCTGCACGTCATACGGGGTTCGAGTCACATGGGAGTCAAGACCCCGCAAACAGCACCCGAGCTCCTATAAAAGACACTTCACCAGTCCTACGGGGTATTTTATTCATAATTAAAAAAAAAAAAAAAAAAGATATATTATTGAATATATAGCATTTTCCATGTAAAATGTATCACCAGGTCTACAAACCTGACAGAGTGAGTTTCTTATTTTTTTATATGAGAGAGACAGAGTTGGATATTATGAGCTCCAGGGCTGCGACTGACACCTGATGTCACTTTAGAGTACATGTACTCCATCTGTTGCTGTAGGATTAAAGTAATGACTGTTTAAGTGGGCGTTGTGTTTCTCAAACATTTTTACTCCAAGTACCATCTCAAAATATACTTGGCTCTCCAAGGACCACCATAACGACCAAAAATGAAGATACAGTAATGTAGTGGGCCTACGCGTTCATTAAAAATGTTGCGGCGATTTCTTTCCAAAAGATTTGATTTATTATTGTAACATTTCCACTGCATCATCACTGCGCTTAAATATATTGAAAGAAATAAAAGTGTTCTAAAATAACCATTAAATTAAAATGTATTGCAAAATTCTGTATGTTACTCAGCTCAGCTTAACCCTTTCTGAAACCCTTTAAAAAAAAAAAACAGTTCTTTAAGACGTAATGCAAATTCGTTGTACTGTACTGAAAAGTTAAATACAACTGAACTGTAACTAAAATGTCCATAGGCGGGGACACAGAGAAGATAACAGATCAATATCAACATTTGACACACCTCCTGTTCCTTCAGAAACAAATATTAAGGGGTGAAGAGGGCGTTTTTTTTTTTTTTTCAATGTATCTGACTGCCACTGCAGGTCGTTGGCCACTTTCGATGAATTCAGCATTGGAAACTTTATGAGGTTACAAACGAGAATTTAACTTCCACCTGTACTGGCCATAATAATAACATGGATGCTAAAACAACTATATTTTGAATATGACAACTCATCTGTCTCCAATCTATCTTTCGGGTCGCCATACTTCGCCATGTGTGAGCCAAAACAAAGCAGTCAGTTTTTGTTGGCGGCAGAGCGGAACAGAAACACACACGTCAACGTCTTTCCAGGCAAGAATAACTTCTTTTTTTGGGGGGGGGGGGACCTACCTCGAAAATTGAAGCAACTTGTATTTGACTCATTTGCAATTTTATGCCCGGGGGCACATTCCACTGCCGGCTTCCATTTTTTTTTGTTTTTTTTTACCATGATGCACGTCAGGGCTATGGAAGAAATTCGCTCGTCTCCATGCTGTGGTTATTGATGCACAATTTTGTTTATTTCAACAGTTTATGGAAACGCAAACTACACCCCTTAAAAAAAAAAAAAAAAAAGTAATTTTGCAATGATTTTCTTGTGCCTAGGTTCATGCATGATTAAAAGTGCTGATCGTTTGTGATGAATTAGGCTCAACATAATTTGCAAGCTTTCATCCATCATCAAACTAAGCTGGGGCAGCTGCTTGCAGTTAAAAGAAATGGGCGAAATATCCCGGACGAGATGATGTCGGAATAAGCCATAAAAAGACTGGAGCTTTTTGGGGTGGAGGGCGTTTGAAACAACAATATAACTCGCGAGCGGAAAGCGCGCAGCCTCTGCACACTCGGTTCCCTTTTCGGGCAATCGAGCCCTGTGGAGTTTTTTTAGCATCACGCTATTAGTCTTATTTACTTTTAATGTGACAGAGATCGAGAACGCCACACCGCAGCCTTTTATTACAAAGCCTTGAGAAATTGGGGGTCATGCATCACTCTCCCGCTCTTTGTCCGCTCTCTCTGTCTATCTCCTCTAATGTTTCCCCCTCCGTCATCCATCAATTTTCCACTTAGGGCTGAGAGGATGCATTGTCTTAAGTTCACGTATGGCACACTTTCCATAACCCCGGCCCCTTATCTGTCTGCGCGTCGCACCGTAATTCACTTAACGGTGGCAAGGCGCAGTCAGAAAATGGAAGAGCTGTTTGTTTTATTGTTCAGCACGGCAGCTGGAGGAGAGGCGTGAGGAAGTTTTAGTGACTGTCGTTTCAGGGGCGACCCAAAAAAAAAAAAAAAAAAAAGTGCGGATCGGAGCTGATGTTGACATCAAGTGTCGCTACATTTGTATACGCGCGGAACGCTACCTACTTGATAGCGTACGGCATGTTGCGGTATTTACGTTTTTCGCTCAAAATTTCCCGTCGTTCGGGTGTTGGGTTCAAGAATAACTGCTCATTTGGGTTGCGCAACATTCTCACAAGCGGTATCACTTTCGATTCGGAATCTTTAAATGAGACAAGTCGGTTTGCCGTCGTTCCTGTCCCTGCTCCGACTGGCTCGCGTTGATCATAAAGGGAAATGTAGCTCGAAATGAGTTGAATTCCAATTCACGGGTTGGCTTGTTTGGTTGCCACGGGAGATTATCAAGCTTCTTTCATTTTAAAAGTCAAATGATGCGTTCTGGTTTCTCTGCCAGGCTTGATTTTGGTCAAAGCCTTTTTCCACAATTATGCATCCGTGTTCATGGATGGCGGAATTTTGGTATTTCCTTTGGAGCGCAAGTTTTTGGAGTTGCCAAGAAACAGGTGGTGTCCAAATCAGAGATATATTTTATCGCGACTTGAATACATTTTGTCATTTGTGTTTGCCTGTGTGGAAGCTGACTTTTGCTCCGGTGCTGATTAAGGGTAACTTATCTTTGGCTGTAGAAAGGGATTAGTAAATGCAAAATGAGTGGACCCATTCACATTAAAGCCTTTAAAGACTTCCCACATTCATTTTTTTTTTTTTTTTCTTAACTCACAAATGATAAAAAAAAACTATGTTCACTGCTGGAGAAAAAGAAGGCACACACATTAGCTTCTAAAACAGCTACCAAAGAAGCTGCTCCAAAGAAATCCTACTATGACAACAAATATGAACAACGGGGAGATACAGTTAAATAGAGAATAAAGAAGAAGGTTGGCTAATATTTTGTAACTCCTCATTCTTCATAGGGCCCCATTAGTCTGTCGACACAGAATGTGTCCAGAACCGTCATTGAAGTGTAGCATAAAGTGACAAATACAGCAATATGCTGGAGTATTGTAATTCACTGGGAGGTATAAGGCACGGTGAAATATACGTGAAGGTTGTCTCTTTACTTACCGTATGAGTACTGCTCGGGTTGGAATATACAAACATTGACTTGGCAGCCATTGGTCACACACACACACACACACACACACGCACGCACACGGCATCCCTCTGACTTATCATCTAACGTCATGGAAATCAACTAGTGCCAAATCTATCTTCTTGAATGGATTAAAACGCATCAATCTTTCAAAAGCTATCGTAGATAGCGAGAGTTCACGATGGGACTTTTCTCAGAGGTCATAGACACCATTCTGCCTGCAGATCGGGGAACGGTGCGGCACATGATAAGCAACCGACTGTTTGCTCCCGTAGATTAGGTGTTTAGAAGTGGGCCCAGGCAACAGCCACGCACCTTCGCAAACCGCGATTCAAGGACAAATGCCGGTAATTTGCCGTGCTTCCCTGCAGCCCTCTACGACTGCCGAAAGCTAAATGTGAGGCAGCATTTTAAGCCATGTCAAATCATCCATAATTACAATTATGTTTGGAAACCCAGCCAATTATCCTCTCGTGGGTCAAATCTTTGTTTGAAAAAGTGCACACAACCACACTCCAATTTTTGGACAAGTGTTTGTTTTTCTACGACCTGTTATATTACTTGAGCTCTGTAACGGAGGTATATACAGTATTTATCTTTCTGGAAAATTGTTTTCCTCTCAGTCATCAGGTTCGGTGTTAGCCATGACTCAACGTTAGACAATTGACTCGTGCTGAGCTGAAAACATTACATCTGATATGAAAATATGGTCTCTTTTCAAATATTGTTTTTGTCATCTCCCAACACTGGGTTTTAACAAGCGTTAACAGACACGGACGGGGATGCCATCTGGCAAGTGCACATTTCATATTTTGTCTCGTGATGGGAAGCGAAACTGTTTTTTTTTTTTTTTTTTTTCTTCTAAATTCCTTTCAAGAGATGAATGTGCTGCCTGTTCATCCCCAAATTCCGCCATTTTGTATCTTCTGTCTTCCCCCACCAAAAAAATCAATGGTGGACCAGCGACTGGAAGAATGCATGTACCAATTGAAAGTGTAATTTTTATTCTACGAGGGCGAATCTGTATCCAGCAGTAAGGCTCACATATATGCTAGTGGGCACAAAGGTCACAAGGGCGCATATAATAGGATCAAGGCTTAAATCCACTCCAATGACAGAATAGAATGCAGCACAATTCAATCTACGAGTCCATCAGTGGAAAGGTCACTTTGTCCATGTCACACTATCTTTAAAAAGAGGAGATCAGTAATAAAGATTGACAGTCTTTTTTTTTTCTTTTTTTTTTTAAACAATTAAAAACTCATTCACTGCCCAAAACGTTTTTGTTTTTTTTCAGTCCAGACATTCAATCCCAGGAATTTATTTATATTTTTTTCGATTAAAAAAAAAAAAGAAACATTAGGGTAAAAGAGTTAAAGTGATAATATACAATACAATACAATTTTATTTATACAGCACATTTCTCTGCAGCTTGAACTAAGCACGACTCAACTCAACTGTATTTCTAGAGCACTTTAAAACTTTTGCTGAATTCATCCGAGATGCTTTGCTTTTGACTCACACCCGCATGTGCACATCCCATCCGCACAAAGTGACCCTTTTCTCCGCAGTCTCCCCCACCTTCCTACCTCTCATATTTAGCTGAATTAGATGCCACTCCTCCAGCCATGCCTGTCTCCCCTTTAATTGGCATTTGATATTCTGCGCTTGTCATTTCAAGAGGGAGAACAAGGAGTTGCCATTCATCATGGCTGCTATAAAGCAGGGCCGGGTGAGGTGTCACTCAGCCTGATGGCTCTGTAATGTGCTTTGGGTTACAGACATCCCCGAGCCGCCTGTCAGTTAGCTCAACGCTCCATCTTCGCCCTTATTTAGGGGACCGCGATTTCATTTAGCCACCCCGTCCATCAGTGAAACGCTGTCCTCTTAAACCATTCACTTTTAAGCCCGAATTTTTCCTGGATGTCCAAAGGTATAATCCATCCTCACTACTCCTCCACCTCTTCCCCGCACCAGTCGCAATACAACAATGGAGGATGAAAATAAACTTGATGGAACCGTCATATTTTTCAAGAGCAAATACGAAGCTCCGCTTCATTTAAGGTCAGAGGTCACGAGGCGCAACTGCACGGTGGGAGAAAATGAAGGACCGAAACGTACAATGGAGAAATGGAAAGTCGGAAAGTAACACAAAAAGCAACGTAGTATAATATGCTGCGCAAAAGTAAAAGTAATAGAACACAATGAAAACACAGCCTAATGAATCGGAGGATATTTGCGTAGCAACGGAGGCGAGCTGAACCAGCGCGAAGAGCAAAAAACACACAGCGGTCACAAAGTCGAGGATTCACTCAAGGAGGACGCTAAACGCTAATGAATGATGTACGACCAATAAAGAAATCAGAAAGTATCCCATGAAAATTCAATCCAAACAGAAATTATAAGAGAAAATCTAAGCACTGCTTATTTCTGCCTTCAAAAGATTATTACGTATGGTGATACAAGACAGCCAAATCATAAGTTTGTAGAAGGAAAAACTAGCAGACATTTGAAATTCTCGGGCAAAGAAAATCCTAGATGTAAAATGACAGTGCAGTTAGTCGGACTGGCGGGGTGGATGCGACGTGCTACCTATTAAATCCTCAGTATAAAAGAGATTGAAAGACTGTGTTGCTGTTTTTATTTTTCACATCCGTCCATTTTTTTCCAGAGAGATGATTCTTTTTAGGCATGAAATGCACAGAAAATCCAATTTTTGGCGAGAACTGTGTTTTTTTAAATGTATTTTATTTCCCTTATAAGATGAATAACTTGCCACCTATGGACGTACCGAATTGACTTTGGCTTTTTCTTTGGCTTGTGTTTTTGTCCAATGGAAAGACAATTTGAGGTTAAAAACGTTTGTGTACCAATTCAGAAAAACATTTTTATTTGATTTCAATAACATTTATACTCATTTATTTTAAGCCTCCGATCTCAGCAAAACAACTTTTTTTTTTTTTTAATTTTTTTCTAAGGCAAGGTGAAATGACATCTTCACACAATCGGAGATGGTTCTGCTATTAAATGCCATTATAAAGTAATTAAGGCATGATTTGGCTTGGAGTGTGGATAATTTCTGCAGTGATTGTATTTGACAGACAAAGTACTTACTAGTAATAATAACTGACTTTTGAGAAGCAAATTGAGAGCAATTATTAACCAACAGACTGAAACAGTTTCCTAGACGAAGGAGTTTCATATTGATGAAATGTAATTGGACGACATATATTAATAGATGTCCCAACTCACAATCACATCCGCACTGAGCAATAAATGTTGTTTTTTTTTTATCATCAGAGTTGGAAAGCGTTTTCTTTGGAAAATCAGGATCGTCCACCTGTATCTCTGTCAAAACGTGTTTGGAGAGCTTCTTTGTCGTTCTGTGCTATTTATTTATTTTTTGACAGTCGATTAACTCATAAAGTTGGAAAACAGTTTGAAAACACCACTTTCTAATGACACTCCCAGAATGAGAAAAACAAGATTCTCAGGTCTGATGAAACCAAGATTGAACTGTGACCTCAATTCCAGACCGTGCGTGTGGGGAAACAACGTGCCCCGCTCGTCCCTTTCCCGGTACCGCGCGGTGAATGTGAAAACTAGTCAAGGTTCATCAAATAACCCTTGACAAAATAAATGAGGATTCTTCCATTTTCATCATCGATGTGAAGATGTTGCAGCACGGAACGGTGCGCTAGCTAGCATAGCAAATAGCTATAGCAAACTACAATTAAACAGGCGTATATGACTTTTTTTTTTTTTTTTTTTTTACCCCATTTTTTACTCATGTTGCACGACAATTTACAAAAGCCACAACATCTGGCAAATAATCCACTGCACATCCCCTGAATTGTAAAATCACATTTTACGGATTAGCTATCCTTTCAGTTGTAAACCAGGAATGTAAAAAAAAAAACATTAAAAAAAATAAGAGAAGCTGAATTGACAAGGCAACAGGCTAAAATGTTTTCCAAGACGAGCTCTCACTGTAATTTCAACAGGAGACTTCTAAAAAGAAGGCCGATCGGCTGCCTGAGGTTTTAGTAAACCTCAGTAGACAAAACGAGTGAATCATTTTGCCTGTGAGACTGTGAGCTGGAAGGGATTGAGGAGGATGATAGCAGACATTGTAAATGCTGTGACTAATAGTATAAAGAACATTACTCTTAGAGATGCACAATTAGCGTGAACTGTTCTGCTGGAAATAGGAGGTGTCAGCATCACATTTATTCCCGAGCTCAGAATAGTTGCCTTTTGCAGCTGACTTTGGGAGAGAGGCGGGGTGCACCCAGACCCGCTAGTTGAAACATGGCATTATGGTTAATATTGCGTTTATGGAATATGAGTTTAGCAGCAAAATCTACCCGTTTTTAAGCCATCTCCGGTGGCAGCCATTTTGTCACTTCTGTCGAATGAAAATGACATCACAGCCGCTCGGGACTCGGGTAACAACCGATCATGGTTCGGCTTCAGAAACAAGGTGAGCTGCGATTGGGCTTTACCCGAGCCCTGAGCAGTTGTGTTGTCATTTTCAGTCGACAGAATTGACAAAATGGCCGCCCCCGGATGTGGCTAAAAACGGGTGGATTAACTCTTATTCCACAAACGCAATATTTATCAGAATGCCGTGTTTCAACTAGTGGGCCTACATAAATGAAATGAAAAAAATATGTTTGGGTAGACCTTCCCCTTTAAGGTGCAGTGGAAGCAATTATTATCAAAAATAGCTATGCTAACTAAATGTTGGATAGCTTGCTGGAAAATAAATCATCCAATGAGGTCAAATCCAGGCTTTATCTTGTTCCGGGAAATGTAACAAAAAAAAAAATGGATGGGCTTATTGAGCTTCATTGCAGTTACCAATTGAAGTAACCTCCCTCAAGAAACATGGAAAACATTCACTCGTCTTACATTGCTAACAGATACAAAAAAATCTGCATATATTCCAAGAAACAATTCCATCATTTTAATCATGAAGACAGCTTTTTTGTCCACTGTTTCAATTGAAGGAGCAGAGCCAGTCTCTCGTGTTGTTGAGCTTTGCTTTATTTTCTTCTCTTCAGGCTCCTCTGTGTAATTCAGATTTTGATGGTTCCCATGTGGTGTGTTGGGCGCGGCGAGCGAGGACGTGCTCTGCACCTGGGAAGTTTTGCTTCCTTGTTATATCGATTTAGGCTGTATTGTATTCGCCGGGAGTTTTATCTAAAGACAAAACACTGTTTTGTAATCAAAACAAAGGCTCAAAGGTACGCTCTTGTAGGGTTAGGATTATTCGTATTCACATCTATGTGTGTGTGGGGGGGGGGGGGGGGGGGGATTGTAGTCTTCAAATAAGCAAACATGTTTTCATAACATGGGAGGAAGCCGCAAACATGGGCCCAACATTCAAACCACACGAGAAGGCCGGACTCAGGACTCCAACCACGTACCTCGGAACTGTGTGGTCGAAACAAAAATCAAAATATATCGCAGAGGGGCACATAAATAAATAATACTGTACATGCAAACAATGAACAAACCAGTAGGGCATTTTTCAAAGTTCCTTAGAGGAGATGCATACTGAATGAGAAGAAATTCAGTTGTGGAGATTTTGCAGCAGCTGCTGATGGGTGTCATACTGTATGTTCCCCCTTTGGGGGTGGAAAAAAAAAAAAACAGCATGTACAGATATGTGAGAATTTAAATGATTTGACATCATTTATTGTGGACTGAACATTGAAAAAAAAAATACAAGAAAAACTATGACAACAAATATTGAAGTCAGTAAGGTATCAAAGCATTTGAATTTGTTACTTGACACCTCTGCTCAGGAATTCAAACACCTGTAGGTTGTAGAAACAAACCAAAAAAAATAAGCCCAAGTTTCTATATGGATAAATTGAGCCCATGTATTAAATCGGGCGAAGACAGCTCAAACTTTTTATTTCATTTTATTTTAGTTGTCAGATTGTTGACAGTGTTACCCAAAGCCAAACACCCCCATTTTCTTGCACTGACAGCATTTGTCATTACACTATTTATTTTTGCAGCCGCACAATCTCTAAACCAACATTGCAAATCAAGAGGAGTGAAACTTCAGAATAGAAAAACATCCATTTGGCGAATGTCACACATTTACAGAATGGGGCATCAAATCCCAGATCGAGTTAAAAATGAAATAGCAAATGCAGCTAACGCTGAAAAAACAAACGTTTCAATCAGGTGATATTTGAGTGTAAATAATTCTCCCCAAAAACAAAATGCAGCTCGGACTGTTAAAAAGGCAGTTGAAGAAGGCAAGGAGTCGTCTTGTAAAACCTGTTAGAGATTAAAATTACACTTTGCTTTCGCGTGTAATAATTAAACAGATGTTGTTGTGGGTCCGATTTTAATGACAATATTACATAACCATTGCTTCATACTGATATAATTGTGTGTGTGTGTGCATCATCAAGACATAGGCACAATATACTATATATTTTTACACATTGGAGCTCACATGCATTTAATCAGCAGACTCCCCACACTTCGCTTTTTAGCCACAGACAAATATGAAATTATAAATATAGTTAGTGTTCCTGTCAAATCAAATAAAAGACATATACACTGTACAAACAGTATTGGTATGTCGTCACAGTGGTCAGTTGGATTGAATTCGATCCGAAAATGTATATTTTTACCATTAAAGTAAATATATTCGGATTTCGTAAGATCATAGTTTTATCAAAGGGTCAAAGGGGTCAAACTTCTCTGCTATTCTCAGTTGCACCTCATTTCTCTCGTGTCAAATCGTTGACTCCCCTGACTCTTTTTGTAATGGGCTCAGGCGATTTAAATAATAATTAAGTTGGATTTGTCACCTCCGGATCAAAGTAAGAACTGAGAGAAAAGACGAGAATGGTTCGATTGTCGAGGTGGGTCGGAGACAAACTACTGTAAATAAGAAGCCTCTGCCGGACTTCTCCGTGTTTTTTTTGCGTACAGTATGTCAGCTTCCATAAACATTTGAAAAGATTCCAACTAATGGCAATTAGGCCTCATTTAAACGCTTCATTTTGCTCGATAAACACGCATTCAATCCGGTTAGCATTTGTTCATTCGCATGTTTCCATGCGGCAGTCACGATTGGATTCGGCTGTGGGCCAAATGCTATTCATTAGGATGGTAACAGGTCCTAAGTGGATGGATAAAGGGTCGGTTATTAGTTGCCAGAGACCTTCACCAAGTGATGAACCAGATTTTCCACTTTGATATTTAGACCTCACGCAGTACAAGACTGCCAGCTTCTATCAACTCATCTCCGCCACATTTGGTCACTCACAGAAGCTGGGAGGTGAAGTCGGACCCCGGTACTTCTGTAACGATTGGAATCGAATGCCCCCGCCTCCGCGAGATGAGATTAGCAACATCGGGCAATGTAGTTACAGGCGTTGCATTCTCAATAGACGGACCCTTTCCACTCAATTTCAAGTAGAGCATTTAACTACTCATGTTCGCCAGTTGAATAAGTCACACAGAGGCTGATAATCAAAGATGAAACAAACCATTTTTATTACCTCAGGGCAGTGTCATTCAATATAGTTGAGTGTCTTTATGTAAATATGCTAGTGCTGTCAAGCGATTACATTTTTTAAATTAATTAATCGCAAAATGTTCCATAATTGATCGCGATTAATCGTACTTTTTTAACTACAATCTTTTATGAAATTTGGAACCGATATTTACTTGAGTAAAATCTTGGAATTAATGTGGACGGAAAAAAAAGGACATTTCGATTCAAAGACCGTTCTAATAGCTTTCTTTGATCCTTGAATATGATTCTTTTCCCGTAAAATACTACAGTTGAACGATAAAATACCAAAGACGTACAACTAATATGGTATTTGAATTCGGCTGTGCAGTGTGCAAATTATTTTGGATTTCTCCAATGAGCCGTCAAGCAATTTCTTAAAGAAAATCTACGTAAAAGTCCGTCTTTGCGACAGTGACTCTTCTCCAAGTTTGGCTGCACAGTGAGCAGAGTTAACTGAGTTAATTTTTGAGTGCGTTATCAAATTTAAATTAATCTCCATAGTTAATGCTTTCATTTTGAAAGCCCTAAAATATACCAAGAAAATTCTCTGCTTCTACCTTTTCAAACACCCATGTGTTGCTTGACTTATTTATTGTGGGTCTCTTTTAATCAATTGCACATACCTGTCAAAACAAGTCATCTTAATACAATATGTGTCCCTCTTGTTCCTTCCCAAACAAATGCCCGCATTCGAAAATGCAGCATTGTTACTCCCACAATCTTCCATTACGCTCCCGGGGATGACTGAATCATTCGCAGTGATTAGTTGCCGTAATGGTGAAGGTGCTGTGTGCCCATCAAATACATAACAAAGTCTATCGGAGCAGGAAGTGAAAGCTGCAATGGCAAGATGTGCTTTTCCTGTACGTGACGCAAGCTGTGCGGTGCCACGTCGGATGAACATTCATACATTTCAGTGCGTAGCATCGGGTTGAATAAGTCTTGTTGTGAATCCACCTAATTAAATCTCAAATGTTCCGCGGACACATAAAACACCGGGTGGGTTGAATATCAAGGGCGGATTCAAGCATGACCGTGGAACGTTATGTGAAGTGAGTACACTTGTCTTAAAAGTGGGAGCATTTAGTCTGATATTTTCGGATTATGTAGTATAGGCGAGGGTAAAACGACTGTAAGTATAGGATAATGCCAGCTTTGCCAACATTGTTCATTTGTGTGTTTGGTCGTGCGTTATATTTCCATACGGTGTAATATTCCACCCGTATCAAACGGAATTTGTTCAACGGGATATTTCACCCGTGTTGTTTCTTCACTCTGTTTGCTCATCCTCTTGAAGCGAGGTCATTTATCATACGGATGGATCTCAGTCCAACCTTCAAACCAAGACGATGAAAAGGCTGACTCGAGTCCCGGCTTTTATGAAGCCCCAGTTCAAAGGTCCAATCACTTGGCCATCGGGAGGTTTCTTCATTTCTGGAAGCAGAATCAAGATTTTCAAACTTGCGGGAGTCTTGATTTTGAAAGCCTACTCAAGCTAAATTGGGTCCGCCTTATTTATTGTGCTAGGGCCAGCGTTTCAAGAGGGCGGTGACTCATTCTGAATAACGTCTTCGAAGAAGTCCGAGTGAACATGTTAAGGACGTGTTTGAAAAATAGGATGAGAGACAAATCCTCTTGTGGCTTTGATGTGTTCCGTATCGAATCTTCTCCGACCATCAGCAAGCAACAATGCCGGATTTTGAAAACGGTTGATTATTATTGTCTCGTTTGCCTTTGTAGAAGGATCTTTCGTATCAAGCACGAGTGTAAATGAAGTCCCCAGAGAAGTGCCAGTGATGTCTCCGCTTCCCCAACCTTTCAAGGCACTGCTAACCGCACTGTTCATGTCCGCCGCTCCTCGCAACACCCACTCAACTCCAGCAACTGAAAAAGTCACTTTTTAGTTCAAGAGGATCAAAGACAAACTTTTTTTAATTAGCTACGTTTTCACAGAATAATTCATGTTCCCCCTTTTCCTAAACTATATCGGGCCTGATTGACTAAAGATCCCAGAATTAAACAGAAAGTCTGTACAAGCTTTTGAGGCTGCACGTTCAGTATATTGTACTATATCACTTTTATTTGTCATGACCCTGTTCTGTGCTGTTTTGTTTTTTTTTCTTCCTTCCAGTGGGAGCGGTGGGTGGTTCCTTCCAGCTGCGCACCTGCCTCTCGTTGTAATCAGCATAGTTTAAAAGGACTACCAAACTGTTCGATTGTTCCTTTGCGTGCTCCTGGATATAGTCACCAAGTATTGAATTGTCTTCCTTGTTCAAGTCAGCTGTTTTGGCGCCTTTTTCGCCGTTGTAAGTATTTGTCTTTTGGTTGTAAAAATATTCTCGGTTGCACTTTTTTATCGGGCTTGGATTGATCTTGTCTTGTTATGACAAGCATCCTTTGTTTGATTTTGTTTTGTTCCCGCGGAATTGGGTTTTGGTTCTTGTCTTGGCACGACAAGCAAGTTGCGTATTTTGATTATTGCCTTTTGCAAGAATTTTTTGTTAACCTGTTTTTTTTTTTTTTTTTTCCATTACCAGCGCTCTTATTTGAACTTTGTCGGTTTTGCGAGTTTTTGTACAATTGCCAATAAATTGTTTGTTACAATCTATCAGAGTTTCCTGTTTCTGCATCTTACCTGCCTGATAAATCCGGAATCCTAACATTATTAACCCATAAAAAGATAGATTTAACAGTCAAGCTCGCTCACATTCACGTGAATGTACCCGGTATGATAGCTCGTATACAATTTGCGACAAAGAGCTTGTGCCCGTTTTTGCGCATGGAAACCTTTTAGTGCACAGGTGTCAAACTCAAGGCCCGGGGACCAGATCCGGCCCACAACATCCTGTGATGCGGGCCCGCAAAGGCAAATCATGCGTTGATTTTGACATGTTTCTTTCAAATTGTCTTGGTGCCAAGGGGCAAGTAGTGCCAACCCTGTTGTTTAGAAAAGCATCGAAGAAGTTGGTCACGTGACCACATATTTTGGAAGAGGCCTCCACTTTGCTCATCCTGGAAAGAAGGAAGACGCGTGGCTTGATGGGTAAGCACATTTAAGTTAAAAAAAAAAAAAAAGTTTTGCCCTCCAAAGTATTTTTGTTTGTTTGAACAATTATAGAAAAGTAAATGTTTGAGTGGTTTAGTAAGCTACATCATGATTCTGTGCAGTTAGCATGATGCTAGCTCAAAATAATTGGGGGGGATACATTGCTTTCAAAATGGTGGGCTTGGGCTAATTTGTGTCAAATTTATATGGGTTCAAAGTCTACCTATGATGCGGGCCGGAACAAAAATGAGTTTGACAACCCTGCTTGAGTGAAACCTATATAGTTTGAAATTGTAAGATAATTATCACTTTAGAGAAACACCATTTTAGCTTTGACCCATTGAGGCTCATTGGAATATGTTCAAGTCTTTATCTTGTTTGCCTCTACAATAATACATTTCTCCTCAGTTTGTAAAGCAGAGAATGGGGAAGGAAAGTGTCTGTGTAATATAAACTTTATTATTTATTTTCCAGAACGGATAAACTGTTTGATTTTAATTGCCAAGTAAATGGCAAGGCCTATATTGTGGGGGGGGATAAAAATAAAGCCTCAAGAGAATATTAATAGGAATTAGTAAAACACCTAGTAAGAGAATTTAAAAAAAAAAAAAAAAGTTTCATGACAAATCTTTTATAGCGATAATAAATTGCAGGTCATGGGCCTCAGCAGCCACTTGGTCCAGTTCCGTTCCAATCTGAGAACTCTGGCCTCAGATTTGGCGATGCTAAACATTGACTTTAAGATCACTGTTTTTAGTGTAAACTCTGAGCCTTATCTACAATATATTTTTGCTCTTGGAACTTACACACGCTTTTGTGTCGCAGCGTCACGATATGACTCCTCCGTGGCCGCATCCCTGCAGATGACAGATATACATGTTCAATTTCAAGCTGACGGGTTCATTGTGCCTTCACCTTCCAGCGTTACTTGGATTCCTGACACGAGCCAACGCGCTCTTAGAGCACATGCAAATGAATCACTTTGCCGTACTGGATCTTTACACAAACATTACCGGGCTGTGTGGGGATTTGTCTACAAATGCAGCTTTACAGAAGTTAACTTGTTGTGAGTTCAGTGTGGGTTCTGGAATCCATTAATTATAATCCTGTCAACATCTCTCCCATATGTGTGTGTGAGGAAGGTTGCCGCTGTCACCGTGGCGCCTTGACAGTTTGCAGCGTTGCGGCTGGTTCAGTGAGGGTAGTGTGGGCTGGATACGCTCCCCTTCACTGGCAGGCAAAGGCTGCATTATGCTAATGTAACAACCAGAGGGAAAAGGAGGGAAAAAAAAAGACAGTCGAGGGAGAGAGATAGAGGCGGAGGGGGATGAGAACGAAGGGAAAATGCGAATGTTAAGAAGAGACAAGAGCGAGCGTGAAGAGAGGTAGCGGGTCGGCGGCGTGAAAGCAAGTGAGAGAAGTCACATTGTCGATACATGCGGGGGCAAACACGTTGTCGTCTGCTGCATTTAGATGTCCCCCGATTCCTCCTTTTCAACACTCCGTTTAAATTGGGTTAGACAAGTGTTGCTGAGCGAGTTCAAATGCTTTTTACGAAAACACCAAAATCCTTTCAGAGAGGTCTGAAACATAAGAAAGGGACATTGTGGAGCTGATAGCTTAGCTTAGCCGCGTCAGTTTTGTGTTCTGTGGGTTCATATCTTAAAGCGAAAGTCATTTTTTTTCAAGAATATGTTCCCAGCACGCCCACTAGTTGAAACACAGCATTCTGGTTAATTTTGAGTTTGTGGAATATAAATTAAGCAGCAAAATGCACTCGTTTTTAGCCATCTCCGGGGGTGGCCATTTTGTCTTCTGTCGACTGAAAATGACAACGACCAATCACGGCTGACCTGTTTTCTGAATCTGAGCCATGATTGGTCATTGTGAGCGGTTGTGAAGTCATTTTCAGTCGACAGAAGACAAAATGGCCACCCCCAGAGATGGCTAAAAAGTGCGTTTTTGCTGCTTAATTTATATTGCACAAACTCAAAATTAATCAGAATGCCGTGTTTCAACTAGTGGGCGTGCTGGGAACATATTCTTGAAAAAAATATGTTTGGGTTGACTTTCGCTTTAAAACGGTCACGTGTAGAAATGCCCTTTTTTTAAATTATTATTTATTTATTTATTTTAACATTCACGTTGATCTGTGGCCTTTCCTACATACAGCTGCTGATGAAGAGCCATAGAAATGCATGGACTGTAATGGCGCCATCTCAGACACAGCGAGTCAAGGATTGCTACATAGCGGTAAGCCATAAGTACCTTTTATTAAGGCTTTTTATACTTCATATTTTTTTTTTTCCTGAAGCATGGGAGCCTTTTATGGCCCTATCAAATATAGGCTATGGCCTGGTATATAGACGAGGGGAAATGCTCTCTTGCAGTGAGATAAAATATGTCAATGCACACTCAATAAGGCAAAAGCTAGCATGGCAAGCAGATCCCGAAGCAGAAAGATAAATGTTTTAAAGCCGCAGTGTTTTAAGAGAACGCTCAAATCACTCGGACTGAAGGCGAATCACATTTATCATTTTTTTCCTTCGCATGGGTCATTTGCACGTGAAACTCGAGGGCTAGCGAGTTGACCTTTCTGCATTGAGTGGGGGTGGGGAGGAATGTTTTGTATTTCCATCAATGGTTGTTTTAATGTGAACAATATCAAATCCAAACTCAATTTACAACATTTCTTTCTTGATTTTATTTTACGGTACCCGGGGATGGGACGGAGCCATAAAAATTTACAGGTATTTTGTCCAAGAGCATGCCATGATTACTCGCACTAGCCCCGGCACTCTCTGGAGGAGACGGTGTCGTTCATCAGCCAAAGTCTTGGAAGCAAATGCGGGCAATCGGAGCATGGATGTGCTCTCGTGGCAATAAATCCCAACAAATCCTTTTGCCCCGGCCCAGTTATGAGTTTGATGCCGCTCTTTTCTCGGAGTCAAATGGGCTCCTGGCAGCTTGAACTCACTGGAGTGCTCTTTAATATGACACACTCAGGTCGTGGCAAACCGTGAGTCCGAATGAATAAAAAAAAAATAAAAAAACATTTTTAAAAAGCCTGAAGTGGTCACATTCCAATCCAATGCATTGCACTAATTGTTTAAGAACAAGAAAGCCTTGTGGAAAAGAAAATGATGAGTCATTATTTGTGCTGATTCCAGCTTGGTCATATCGAAATAACACACACTCGGTAGTCTGTTACAAAAGGCTGACATCCAGACAACACTTTTTTTTCTGCATTGTTAGCCACAAAAATAGATTGTTTGCCCAATTGGCATAACATTGGTTTTAAATCAGATATAAAATATAATGCATTTTATTTATTTAAAGAGAAAGTCAACCCAAACATGTGTTTTTCAAGTATATATTCTATGCAAGCCCACTAGTTGAAACAAGACATTGTGATAAATATTGCATTTGTGGAATAAGAGTTAATCCACTCGTTTTTAGCCATCTCCGGGGGCGGCCATTTTGTCACTTCTGTTGACTGAAAATGACATCACAACTGCTCTGGGCTCAGGTAACGACCAATCGTGGCTGACCTGCTATCTGAAACTGAGCCGTGATTGGTCGTTATCTGAGTGCTGAGGGTCTGTGATGTCATTTTCAGTCAACAGAAGTGACAAAATGGCCGCCCCCAGGGATGGCTAAAAACGGGTGGATTAACTCTTAGTCCACAAACGCAAAAAAAAAAGTTATGAGACAGTTTTGACATGGGCGCTCCTCTCTTCTGCTGGGAATCAATTTGTGAAAGTACAACAAAGCGGACGCTTGGTCAAGATTTCTCCCCTCGGCGCTTGCATCCGCCGGCTGTTACCACTTACCGCTTTTGCAATTTTCTAATCAACTGTGTTCAAATGACTTCTCTGTGTTTGCCAAACGGAATGTGCAGCATTCTCATTAACCATTCATACTCCCAAAATGAAGTGCAGCGTTGCTAGCGTAAGACCTTCGGAACGCAATTATCAAAACGCTTCGCTGGAAAAGCAGCCGACCACGCCGCCGTTTTAGGACGCGTTTTCAGTTCGCGACAGAAAGTTATTAAGCTCAAACTGAGTTGATTTCTTGCGAGGTCTCTCGATGCCCGTATGTCTCATATATTTCCCAGCCACATTTAAATATGACATTGTTACTCTCAGTGTTCACCCTCATAAGCTGTCGGTTTGGAAAACGCTTATCGGAGTTATATTGGCTCAAGATTCGACTGTCAGCATGAAACATTAGCAGCTGATTGAGCACCGTGTCTGTGATATCGGAGATTATGCAGCCGGGACTAAACAAGCCAAGAAGAAATGGAACGACTCACTTCGTACAGAAGGAACAACAGTTTCTTTTTTGCGCGCATTTGTTGACTCGATATAGTTCCGATCCGAAGCAAACAATTCTACTTGGTTCCTTTTTTATATAATTACTTCCTGTAAATGATATGCGACCTGACCACGGCAGTGCTGTGGCCAACAGTGTTGAAAATGAAATTGCTTCCCTAAGTGCATGATGACTGCTGTTATGGCAATTTATAGAAATTGTAACGTGTGTGTGTGTGTGTGTGTGTGTGACCGATGAGAAATAGCCCCTTGCCTCGCTGTCTGAAATGTTTTCACATACTTATGTTGTGATTGCGACATTTGGATTATAGAGTAAGCTGTGACCCGCACTGATTTAGTCGTCACTATGGAAAGGAAAAAGGAAAGGTTTATTTTATTGTAGTAGGTGAAATAAGTTGCTCAGGTTACGTGACAGCAAACAACTTTCTTCGTGTTGCTTGCTGCTATACACAATGTACAGTAAATACCCAACTTTAGAGGAAGTATTATGTATTATTTAACGTAATAAAAGGGCTAAAAGAAAAGTAGTAGGCGGTATTTTTTTTAAAATTGAAAATAAATTAAATTTAAAAAATTAAGTCATTTTTAATGCTGAAAGCGCTGCTTGAAATATAAACAATTATTTTATCAAACCAATTTTTGGATTATGAATGTACTGTTTTGAGCAGAGGATTGGCAATAAAAGATATATTTCCACGGACACAACCTTGATTGAAAACATTAATGATTGAACATAAATAACTGATAAATATCGGGTCATCAAAGAGAGCCGTGACGACGCGGACGAAGAATTTAGGAGTATGTACACCAGGGACGTGCGCTCAGGGTAGGCAAATGAGGCACCGCCGCCCCCTGCTGGCTGTTCTCTGCTTGTGCAGAAAAAAAAAAAACATTTTAACTTTCCGTTCTTTATTTTGATTTTTTTTTTTTTTTTTTCAACACCCACTTATTTTTCAGTCATCAGTCCCAAGGTTTTCGGATCCATGCTCTGCCAATCTATAATCGCCTGATTTCCTTTCATAACAGCGACTATTTTCAACTCTTTGATTTCATTTCATATTCAATCAAGCTTACCTTGTGCTGGCGTGAAGCCTATTTCATTTTGCCAAATAAAAGTTGGTATACATCCACATTCTGCAGTCTTTGACTTTGATTGCTCACAACTAGCCTGTTGCGTCGATTACTTGTTGTTAGATTTACAGTGCCTGCGTGGGGGAACTCAAAATTTCAGGGTCTGGTGACAGTAGCTATTTATAGATATATGGAAGATTGAGAGGCCAATTTGAAAATATTGTTTGCAATATAGAGTACTGGCCATTTTCCCCCACTCTATTTACATATACAGTATCATTTCTGACAAATATTAAAGGCCCAACTGACATGGCCGCGAATAAAAAAAAAAAAAAAAAAATTGAAAAAAAAAAAAAAAAACCATGAGGGTGTCCGATTTTCTTCCACTTGTACGCAACTTGCTGATCCATACCAGACTCCTGGAAGATTAAAATGTTAAGTGGTTGGCTTGAGGCAGCCGCAGAGTCCTCATCAGTCCTCGTGCGGTTTCATAAAAGTAATTGACTTATTGATCCGGCAGTCAAAAGTGATATGTGTAAGAGACCAGAGGGGTTTGACAAGGTTGATCTATGGAGGAGGCGAACGACACAAGTGGCCAATGCGGCGAGGAAGGAGTTGGGGGAGAGGAGATAAGGCAGGTTCAAATAATTAAGTCACAAATGCCAAGTCGATAATCTGCGCCGTGTTGATATGACAGCTACTTCACTTCCAGAAAAAAAGAATAAATATTGACTCCTTCTTACAGATGGCAACACCGGACTCCACCCGGCTGAAGCCGATCCCGAATGTTCCCGCTGAGTTAGCTATTAGCTAAGTTTGTCGTTAAAATTATCGGCTTACCTTCCGTGAGTGAATAATTAAGAATAAAAGTGGGGTAAAATCCCGTGCTGTTCTTTTGGGGTTCCAAAAGGGCCACGTGATTTTGTATTTCATTTGAAGTTGCTATCACAGCAGCCTAAAGTCTTGTTGGAAATTAGAAGCACGCTTGCATCTTCAATCAATGAGAGAGTCAAAGCCGCGCGGAGATTTTTTCATATCACTCGGATCACGCCGCAGTCAGAGCCTGATGGCTTTAAGCCTGCGACTTCCTTATAATATTCTTGCGGGTATCTTTGGACATATCATCGTCTAATTGCTCCGGCAAAGCGCAGATGATGACGAGAGTGGGAGAAGTCGACGATAAGGGTGTCAAATCCTTAACGATCAGGACAGTGCAAGCTAATTAATTATACAACCCGTGACTACCCCCCACAGAGTCAATCTAACACCTTCTTCCATATTTCATTGAAAGTTTGCACATCTTGCGATCAGAAAGAGGGAGAAGAGCTTATTTAAAAGCATTCCGAGAGGAAACCTTTGGAGACTTTACGGGCGGCTGATTTAAAGGGGAAGTCAACCAAAACATTATTTTTTTTCAAGAATATGCAGGCCCACTAGTTGAAACAAGGCAATATGATGAATATGAAACATGAATTAAGCAGCAAAATCGATATAAGTAGATAGGTATTGAGTTTTGTTTTTGTTTTTTTCTTCATGTCTTGCGTGTTGTGTTTGTATGTTAAATAAATAAATCCATCAATCAATTTTTAGCCATCTCTAGGGGCGGCCATTTTGTCACTACTGTCGACTGAAAATGACATCACAACTGCTCACAACGACCAATCACGGCTGACCTGTTTTCCGAAGCTGAGCTGTGATCGGTCGTTACTTGAGCCCTGAGCCGTTGTGATGTCATTTTTGGTCAACAGAAGTGACAAAATGGCCGTCCCCTGAGATGGCTAAAAACGGGTCGATTTTGCTGCTTAACTCATTTTCCACAAACACAATGTGAATCACAATGCTGTGTTTCAACTAGTGGGCCAACATATTCTTAAATAATATATGTTGGGGTTGACTTTGGCTTTAATGATTCAGGAGTTAAGAATCTATTTTAATATTTTGTTTGCAAAAAATGAAAGTGTTCAACCTTTTTATTATAACCCTTTATATTTATTTTAATGCTGTCAAACGATTACAATTTTTGAACAAATAAATTTGACATTTTTCCGTAATTAATCTCGATTAATCGTATTTTTCAACTACAATTTTTACAAATGCTTGGAACCGTTATTTACTTCAGAAAAATTTTGGAATGTGGAAAAAATATATAAGTATATTTCGATTTAAGGACTATATGTTCTAATAGCTTTCTTTGATCCTTGAATACGATTCTTTTCCAGTAAAATACAACAGTTGAGCGATACACCAAAAACGTACAACTAATATGGTATTTGAATTCGGCAAAGTGTGCAAATTATTTTGGATTTCTCCAATGAGCCGTCAAGCAACTTTTTAAAGTAAAACTACGTAAAAATCCGTCTTTGCGACAGTGACTCTCCTCTACGTTTGGCCGCACAGTGAGCAGAGTTAACGGAGTTCATTTTTTTTTTAGTGCGTTATGAAATTTAAATTAATCTCCATAGTTAATGCTTAAATTTTGACTGCCCTAATTTATTTCTCATTCATCACGTTGCTCATCTGACATTTGAATGACAATGTAAAATAAGTTATCTTCAACTTCAGCCTTCTGCAGCTTGCACCGTATCAGCTGTAGGCCTGATTTTGAAGCTACATTGTCTCAACGGATGAGCGTGTCCCCAACTCTCAGTCCCCTCACACATGACACAGATCTTGATGTTATTTAATCAGTGTGAATTGCCAGGATATTGCTCACGGAGTGGCATATTTTTTATTTTATTTTTTTTTATTCCATCGGGGCCGTACACGTATGTTAACGCGTGCTGCCAAATCTGCTCCCGGAGGCGAGTGACCTACATGCAGCTTGCGTTGGAACGCGGCCATTATAATTTGTCAAAGTCTATGTCAATATATAAATCCGACGTCATCTCCTTACAGACATACTTGGCGGAGTAACAACAGTAAGATATAACATGAGGAGGGGGGGGGGGATAACACAAATGTCTGCGGTATTGAAATAAATATTCTAGTTGAATGAAAACTCATATGAAATGTTGTTTATTTTTTTTCAGCCAGAAGTTTGGCAAACAAGCAAAAGGCCACCATGAAGGGAAGTAATCCCCGCCGTTCTTTATCACCGCCAACCTCTCCCTTCCCTTTTCAACCTCCTACTGCTCTTCATTCATGTCTTGCTTTTTATGTTAAGGGCTTGAGCAAGGATTTTGTTTTCCTACCAAACCTAGCTCTGTAGTTCAAGGATGATCGCAGCGCAAAGCCCCCAATGTCCTCCATTTGAGAGCTCCAGCATGTTCGGATCCAACATGGAGGAAAATGTGCGGGGTGGAAGAGCGGCGAAGGATTTTTCCAGGCCGTTTTTCCTTTTGTCGGCCAAGCAGAGAATGAAGGATTTTAAGACAGGATTCCAATCGCAGATTTGGAATTTCCCTCTGATGCGACACAAAAACGGAATAAGTTGAACTTGTAAGTCGAGGTGTCGCTTCAATTTGGAATTGGATAATGGAGCGGTTGTCTTCCGCTTCCGCTTGTGATTGAAATTTTAGAAAGAAATGATCCTATTTTCCATTTGGTTAATGTCATATTGCAAGACATAGGTCTTTTGGTATGTGGCGTGGTAATACACACACACACACAACTCAAATCAACGAGCTGTATTTGTATAAGGGCGGTTGTGAGGAGTGAGTTTGCTCGAGAGCTCGGCAGGGAATTATGCGCATGTAAAGCTCATTTCGATGATCTATTGTGGCTTGTAGTGTTATACACTATAAATGTAAATGTGTAGTACGCATACAGATGAAAAGCAGACAAATACAAATAGGTGTCTCACACAGGATCACAGAGACAAACAAAATAACATAAAATGTGCTGTATGTGCTTGTGCCGGGTAAAATTAAAGCTAATATAATTTGTCGATTTAGTTGAGGAATGAACAGTCGACGGAGTAGACTCTCCTCTTTCCACTTCACGATAACATTTTTCTATTTGGTACATCTAGTCTGCAGTTTATTCCACTTAAAGAGGATGTCAACCCAAACATATTATTTTCAAGAATATGTTGTACGCAGGCCCACCAGTTGAAAGAAGGCATTCTGATAAATGTTTGTGGATTAAGAGTTCATCCACCTGTTTTTAGCCATCTCTGGGGGGCGGCCATTTTGTCACTTCTGTCGACTGAAAACGACATCACGACGACCTATCACGGCTGACTTCTTTTCTGAAGCCGAGCCGTGATTGGCCGTTACCTGAGCCCTGAGCAGTTGTGATGTCATTTCCAGTCGACGGAAGTGACAAAATGGCCGCCCCCACAGATGGCTGAAAACAAGTGCGTTTTGCTGCTTAACTCATATTCCACAAACGCAATATTGCTCAGAATGTCTTCAGAACATATTCTTGAAGCAAGGATGAGATACTATCCATGACGTCGCTCATTTAAAAGTTTAAGTTGCTTCATCATCCGAAAGAAATCCCTTCGACGGAAAACCCACTTGAATGCTCAAAGACAGGCTATCTGCGTCGACTGACAGTAGATTCATCATTTCGGTTTGGCAGACTGCTCCTGTCTCCACCCTGGCAGGTGTTAAAAGTGCCGAGATTCATGCATTACCCTATTAGCTCTCATTTTTGGAGAGGACTTTATGAAATACAGATTGATTGATTTACCCAAGGCAAGATACATTCCTAGGTTGATAAAATAAAAGTCTCACAAAAATGTTTTGAATGGTTTGATATTCCATATGTCCGCATCCCCCCCCCCCTCCCTACGGCTTCACCGCAATCCTTTCTCCCTCCAAGTAAGAGTCAAATATCCCCCACCAAACTTCATATCAACCTTTAATCTCGTACGCCGTGAGAATCATCCCTTGATCGATGCGAGCCCAGAGGTCATACAAGGCTCCGTTCCGAAGAGACGCTTTGAATTCATAACACCTCCCCAAACCGTCTTGCCGCATCTGAAAATGTCAAATTTAACTCACATTTGAAGGGTGCGAAAGAACTGTAAAAAGGCAGCTATGCCGATCTCCTGGAGAGACCCGGATGACGATTCAAAGGAAGTCAAAAGTCAATATAAAGATATAGCCTATTTATTTATAGCAGCTTTGTCAGATAAATTCCAGGACTGGGGTCACAAAAGATATATTTCAAATCTAGAGCATAAAAATAAAAATATGAAAACAACATATTTGTCACATTACAATAAATATATGATGACTAATTCATGAGGATTGTGTATCCGGGCCCGTTTATTTGACACAAGGTAGCTGTATGATGACCGTCCATTGATTTTTCGATAAAAGTGATGCAGGGGCAGTCGCTCGACAGAAAGACTCCTGTCTCGATTTCATTGCCTCTTTCCAACTGACAAATTTAAGAGCAATGTCAGCTGTCGGATCCAGCGATATTTTAACCGCTCGGAATGGCCCCGAAAAACAACTCCCTGACAACGTGTAATTAGAGGAACTTGGGGGTTGAATTTTGTCACAGCAGAAAACGCATCAAAGTGTTTAGATCCATGTAGATAAAGATAATTGCTTTCCGTTTGTCTTTTTTTTTTTTTTTTTTGTTGTTGTTGCAACGACAATGAAACTCCCGCTAACGCCCGCGGACATAGCGATGATCGTTTCACTTCAAACTCACAAAGCTATATGTTGCGGCGGCTTTCCCGTGCCTTCTCCATTCCCATAATTCACCAAAGACGTGCCGGCGCCGAAGCGCGCGAGTCGACCTGGTGACGCGGGGCTAAATCCCAAACCGAGCGTGGCAGACGGTGGAAAGGACGAGCGGGGAGTCAGTTTGCTCGCCTTGCTATATGCCCCTCTGGTTGCGCAACGCCGAATATCTGAAAAGGCCATGATGGCAGCCGAAAGCATTGTCATTGATTTAGAGATGCCTCGCGGCGTTGCTTATCCGCCCTGATGCATCACCTGACAAACACACAAAATAACTTTATCTCTCAATATGTAACTTGCTGTCGGGAATAATGATAGATTGTCACATGGATTGTCGGCTATTCTTCCAAGCGATTTTGATTTTCCTGCACTTGATTGGATCTTTTAATTTCACCCAACAAATGAATGAAGCGACACCTAAGCCAGGTTATACACCTGACTTGGTTCTTGGTCTTTTTTTTTTTTTTTTTTTTACAGTGTTGGAAGAATGTTACCACGAATGTTAGATTTTAATGGACATAATCTGTGACGTGGGGGTAAAATGGTGGCTGCGTTAATGTGCTCAGTCTTTGTGTATTTGACGGGCTCTGCCTTGTCATTTGAAATGCGCGGCAAAATGAGCTCCTTCGCTAATGCTTGACGCAATTGTTTAGCGTGAAGCGTGGACGCCGGGTGTTTGTTGCCACGGCAGCGGGGTTACAGTTGAATTCGAAGCGGTTTTGTCCTCACTATACCGGCATGCAACAAAGTTTGGGTACGACTTCCATCCACAACTAATTTTGTCCAAAAATGTTCGACAAGGTTCTTTTTGCAAGGGGGTCTTAAAGCGGAAGTCAACCCAAACATTTTTTTCAAGAATATGTTCCCAGCAGGCCCACTAGTTGAAAAAACGGCATTCTTATTAATTTGGCGTTTGTGGAATATGTTAAGCAGCAAAATGCACTCGTTTTTAGCCATCCCCGGGGGCGGCCATTTTGTCTTCTGTCAACTGAAAATGACATCACAACTGCTCACAACGACCAATCCCGACGGACCTGTTTTCTGAATCTGAGCCGCGATTGGTCATTGTGAGGAGTTGTGATGTCATTTTCAGTCGACAGAAGTGACAAAATGGCCGCCCCCCCCAGAGATGGCTAAAAACGGGTGGATGAACTCTTAATCCACAAACATTTATCAGAATGCCTTCTTTCAACTAGTGGGCCTGCTGGGAACATATTCTTGAAAAAAATATGTTTGGGTTGTCTTCCGCTTTAAACATATATGTTTCAAGATTATTATTTTATCCAGAATATGCTCCACTAGTCTAAACATGGCATTCTGAATAATATTGTTTGCTTTTAGGCCTCTCAGAGGGGGGCCATTTTGCCACTTTCTGTCGACTGAAAATGACATCACAGTTGCTCAGGTAACAACCAATCACAGCTCATCTATATGAATAAAATTCTATTGTATAATCAATATGCCTTGATTCAACTAGTGGGCCTGCATAGAACCTATTCTTGAAAAAAAATGTTTCATTTAATTATTTTGAACTGAACTTGGTTGACATCGAGCTCGTTGGACGCCATCAATTGAACGGAAAATGAAAATGTCACGAAGACCCCTGGAATTATTCTGTTTAGACAGCGTTTGAGGTCTGCGTGAAGAAGTGATGGCATCTAAAAATATACCCATTGATATCAGTGATTCTTCCCTGATAAGAACCGGCGTTGAGTTCTTTGAAGAGTTGAGAGTTGAATGGAAAGTTGAGGAATAAAACAAAACTTTGCGCGCAAGAGTATTGCTTGCACGGAGCCGCCTTCTGTTTAAGAAGGAGCACAGCCTAAACAGAGGGTGTCTGAGGTTATTCTCTTCATCAGCTCCACTTTTTTTATTTTTTTTTTTCCCTGACGCTTTCTAGCCAAGACTGATACATAATGCCTGAAAAAATAGGGAGCAAAGGGAATCCAGCTGTCACGCAGACCTCAAATATAACCTGAAGAAAGCTCCAGTCTCCAATTCTCAACCCTCCTAACTCACTCTCTCATTGCCTCGTCTCTGTTTCGCAGCCTCCTCATCCGCGACTGTCTTTTTCTTTCCAGGTTGGCTTGCTTCTACCGTCCAAATTTCCTAGGGAGAAAATATTTAACAGCACATTCGGTACCACTGCCAAGACCCGACAGTCCCCTTTAACTCAATTAATTAAGTACCCATAGCTGCATGATCTTAATTCAAGCTCTGTGAATGTTTAACAGCCAACCATTGTTGGCAACAAAAACAATACTGTTAAAATCATCCAATATGGAATATTAGCTGTGATGTAATCCTCTCTTTTTTTTTTTTTTTTCTTTTTTAAATCCATTCATACACACGCTCGCAAAACCAACCAACCGAGCAAACAATTGCTGGTGAAAATATGTCATTGGTGCGGTCAACCCAGACATGGACAAACACTTTTAACAACATTTAATTTGATGTCTTGTCTGCGACCCGTATGTTGGTCTCATTTTTCCATGATATCATCAAAGCAATGCATAATTCATAGTTTAATTGCACCCAGTTTTGACCCGTGTGCGTTCAGTATTAAAAAAGTAAGTTTGACGTCATAAGGCGACGCATCATTAAATCCAATCAGGAAATAGTTTTACAAAAAAAAAAAAAAAAACGCCTCGAAAAGGCCAACGTATCCAATCAATCACAAAGTATTAGCGTGCGTGTAGTTTTGCTTTTTAACTGGTAAAAAGTCCAGAAAACTTTTCTTTTTTTTTTTTAAATAACTAGGCACAGAATGGGTGTTATTTAAAGTGAACATTGGATTCAAAATAGCTGATCATTACTCATCGTAAATTACGGTACATGAAGTTCGGGCCACGCCCATTCGGGAATCACAGATGCCAGAAGGCAGGCGTGATGTTTGTTCGAACAAGATCGGTTGTTGACGATCGACGCACTCAACATTTGCAACGAGGATTCAACATCTACTGCGGCCATGCCGAATGTGAGTTGAGCTAATCTCTATCGATGCGATTACATATAAATCAATACAATTTCCAAACGTCTTCGAGAATGTGCAAACCTCGGCACATACACTCGCGCCACGTAAACGGTGGACAAACAAGGGCAATTAATCAGCAAAAATCAATTAATAACAATCAACCCCCCCCCCAAAAAAAAAAAACAGATTGCGTGAAGTCTAATGTTGCAGCTATCAATCTAAAATCCAAGGAGACGTCAATCCACAACTATTACGACAGCAAAAAAACTCAAACAACAAATCTGATGACGTAAGATATTTTCACAGCGCTGTAATTTACTTTTCCTCTGACCGTGACCTCTCGTGAGCACATCTGTGCCTAAGAAAATGTTAGGTGGGAGGTGTCACTTCCAGCTGACAGAGTGAAAGTGATAACTAACCGTTTTCACATCCATTCCCAGGGTCCTTGGGGGACATGGCAAGACACAGTGGTTGCATGGCGATGCCTGCCATTTCCATTCGTCAGCTAATAATGCAGAATTGAAGCTGGCGGTCGTTTGTACAGGTGAGAGGCTTTTCACAAAGTTGTTCTTTTCATTTTAAAGACTAGACTATGGGTAATATATATATATATTTTTTAATGTTTTGAGTTTGGGGACATTGATTGAAAATTCAGCCCCCCCCCCCAAATGAATAATGCATGTTGCTGAACATTTCTGTTAGGGGAGATATGCTTTACAGTTTATTAAAAGGCAAAATTCAGGCAGTTGTCATCATGTTTGGTGGAATTAATCTTACGAAGACTTTAATTAACACTGACCTGTATCTTCTTCTTAAATTGAAGCATTTGGAGTCTGCATTTATTTTCGGAGCATAAATGTCATTTCAAAAGGAGGCAAAGTACAGTGTATAAAAGTAAGGAAATAGTATTCGGATTTGTTAACTGTGTTTAAATAAGCGACCGAGTGATGTGGCCGAACGCGATTGACCTGTGTGTGTGTTTCTACTAGTGCAGGGCGAGGTTGATTTGAATCCACGTAAAGCACTTTGACTTGCAGTCTGTGTATGAAAAGTGCTGTGTAAATAAAGTTTGATTGAAAACTCCAACTATTTAGCATATGTGGGTTGTTTTTTTTCATACCCCCTCAATATGCAGAGAAATAAAATCATCACAATAGTCAATATTATAGAATTTGCTGGCTCAAGGTGCATTGCCAATTGAGTTCATTACTGCCGAGAGGCCATTTTAGATTATCAAAGTCCATCCATCACCGGCCATCCACGACCATTTAACCCACATTTTCCCAATCGAGCCATAAAACCTCACTGCCGACATTGACGGATGAGCTGTCATGTGATGAGAATAACTGGTTTAGAAAATGCACAGAGCCTAACAGTTATTTCCCCACTTGCCTGTGATTGTCCAAATCATCCAAAAATTAAAATGCTAGCATTCCATAAATGCAATATTTGTGTGTGCATATACATATTTACATTTGCCGCGAAGCTAAACATTTTCCTCCGAATGTGAAGTTGAATGATAATTTCCCTCTCTCAAGGTCTGACTACTGCAGCGATAAGATGCCAGCCAGCCAGGATTTCGAAGTGCAGATGAATGAAGTCGTTCTGGGCCAGGTGTTGCATTGAAAATGGGAATTACCGTTGACTCAATGAGCAATTTTATTCGTTTTTTTTTTGTTTACAGCGCCGCGAGCTCCAATCAGGAGGGGAATTGCTCCCAGCAGCGGTGGAAGAGCACCGAAAAGGGAGAGTTTCACTGCAGCCGTACCTTGCTTCGTGGAGATCAAATTAAAATCTGTATTGGTAACAAACAACCGCAATTATTTTTGGGATGAATTATCATGATTATCACATGCGGTGAATTTAATTTCAAGCATAATCCTCTGAAATCTGGACTCCTTTCTTACATTTTTCTCAAGGTCGATAACATCACACAGCTCTGTCGATATTCTGTATATGAGTCATATTGCACACGATAAGATGGGGCATAAAAACATATTTGATCGTAGTGTAATAGACTGTACTATCTTTTTCTTTTTGGTCCATACCCAACCATTTTAGGCAGAGAAAACACTATGTGGTGTTCTCAGGCAAAGCTCCTATACTTTTTAAATGGGTCTAATTGAGCGTTTTGTTTATGTTTACAGCCAAAGCTAATGGCACAAGTGATTACGCCTTATTTTTTTTTTATAGTTTTGAGAGGTAAAGCTGAGAAAATGTGGCTTTCTCTTGATTATCTACAGTACATCAGGCATGTATTTCCGACTGTACAATTGTTAACTGAGTCTCTTGTTGTTGCTTATTTAAAGCAGTGCAGCCATTAGGCTTAAGTACATTAGGTCCATGTAATTGCAGGCTCTCTTCTTCCACGTTAACTGGTGTGGAAACTGCAGATAGACACATTTGTCAGCTTCACTTACTTTATCTATGATGTAGAGAACTTAGGCCTTCTTGAATCTAGTGTGGTGTGAGTACAGGGCCGTATGGGCTGGGGAGGCTCAGGTACAGTAACTCACTCAGTAAATTTGTGTGAATCCTTCCGCTTTTCCACTCAGGCCACGATTGCAAAAACTTCATAATGTAAATGCTGTCCACAGAAGACATAAATCCATGTTAAAATAAAAACAAAATCATGACTAATTATTTAGTTGTTGTTTGTTTTTTTTATGCACCATCTAACGTATCTTTGATAACGCTGGTTACCAAACTTCCATGTCGCCCTAACCCAATGAAATAAATACGAAAATGACAAATCATTTTTTTTCAATGTCTTGATTTTGATTTGGGTCTAAAATTGAAAGGTGAAAAATCTATTTTTTCCCCATTTCATTTTTTGTGTTAGATTTTTTTTTTTAAAGCAACAAAATAATCAGTCACGGTCCGTGTACTGTACAATGTCAGTGTTCATTGTATTTGCTATTTTGAAACGCAGTTGTGTTGTGTTATTGCATTTATAAACCCGCAGAGGGCACTGTTAGCCATCAGAAGGTACAAGAGCAGAGGGAACCTCATGTTGAAAAAAGAGTGAAGAAGAATAAATGTGAAGTGAAGCGCATTGCTTCGTCTCTCTGATTACCACTACTTATTTTACCTTACAAGCAATATACAACAAACGCAAATCGGAAAATAAAGTCCAAAAAACGGGGCGTTTGTCATTTTCTGATTTAGAGTGCTCCCTTCTGCTAAAAATAGCAATATCTCCCACAATCCCATGCTGCGTGCGGACGAGTCAGCTTCGTCTTTTCTCTGCGAACGCACTGTGCTTGTAGGTGTAAATATTTTTTATTAGGTTATGACACTAGAGGTTTTACGTGGACCTTTACGAGGCGAATTGCGTTTGATTGGATCGTTTTGGGTCTTCAACAGGAAGACTGGACGACTGACCCGAAGGTACTGCCCAACGTGACTTATATCGATCTTGTCAATTATGAATGTACAATATGCAAGTGTGTGCACATTGCACAGTAGCCAAACGAGAATAGTCATCTAAATTCAGCTGTGCAGAAGTGCTGCGACAAAGGTAGGTATAAGGCTAGCGCACTTTTCAAGCACTTTTACAAATAGGAGGCAGACGTTCTTACTTCAAGTTGTTTATTTGTCAAGCTAAACTGTTGTTCCATGCAAAACTGGCATGTAAACAATTGATTAAATAACGAACGTCAGTTAGCTACATGCTATCATACAGCAAAAGGCAGACGTGCGAACCAAAATTAGCACAGATGTTTCGATAAATTATAAACCTCTAGATAACTAGGGAGCACGGCAGAGTATTGTATACTTTTCTTTTAATATCATAACAAGGACACGGGAAACAACATCTTTGCGTTTAGCGCTCTTCAGAATGCTCACTCACGGCCATGTGTGTACATTGTAACCATGGAAACAACTCGCGGTGAAAAAGGAGTGGACACTTTTCTTTGTCGAGCGAAACAAAGTCAATATTTCTTCCAAATACCAAATTGAAAAAAATGATAACAAACATTTTCCAAATTCTGATTTTATGCACAAATCGAAAAATGGAGGGGCGCGGGGGGAGGAATATCTAAGCCATTTTCCGAAAACCAAAATGAAAAAAAAAGATTTTATGCACAAATCAAAAAAATTGGGATTGAAGGGGAAGGAATATCTAAGCGGTTTAGCGTTTTATTTTGAACCTTACTGAGCGGTTCCAGATGACACGTGGGGGGGCGGGGGGATTCTTGGGACCCGACAATGTCTTCCCATGTTTCTCCCCAATTATAGTTATTATTATTTAATTTAATGTTTCTTTCTTTGTGTTTGCAGCGACAGGGAGAGACTGGAGACCCCCCACCCAGCCTCCATCGAAAAGAGACCACCTACAGCGTCTCAACCTTGAAGCAGAGTTGCCCTTATCATTAAAGCATCTTGAAACAACTGAACTAAACATTTGTGATTGTGTGTTGTTTGGATGTTTCGTTTTTGACATAAGCAGAAAAGAAGACACTTGTGTGTTTTATTCAAGCACGACCACTAATAAAGCAAAATAAACTGCAGTGACTCTTATATGTTCGCCTTCAATTTCAAACCAAATTGACTGCAAACTCTCTCCTGATCATGAAGTTAGCAGCGGTGAACACTGCTGTGGTCAGGGGTTATTTGTCAGGTTTGATTGTCGTCACATATTCCAGGACTTTAGTGGTGCAAGTGACCACTTCACGAGGGATGCCAACCATCTCCCGAGTTGTATTTACTCTTTTTTTAGAGGGGCTACGATCATGGCCGGAACTGCCTGGAGGACTGCAGAAAAATACGCTCTACGTCCTGTTGACCTAAAGACAATAAATACTCAATAAAAATTCGAAATTTCTCTGCCATTATAGTCGAGTGGAAAAAGACTTGCCGCGGTGTTCCGGAGACCCTGGTTCGAGCCTCACTTTGTGTTACATTTACAACCTAAATGTAGCACAGAACAAGACTCGAACCCGGGTTCCACGAACACCAAGTTAGGTAATAAACCACTCGACCATGCAAGTTCTAAACTGTTGGATCAGTTGGTTATATTTACATGTCAGTACGCTAAACATTCGTTTCGATAGCTTTATAATTTTTGATAACTACTAGAAGAAAATGCGTCAGAAATCACCAAGCGATAGTCATGTGGTCTACGAGAACGCTTCCGGAGAAGACAGACCGAGTTCGAGACCAGGCGGTGTCAACCAAGCTTTATTATTTCGCTCCTGCTGCTTCAATGTAACAACAGCGCTTCTTTAAAATTAGCTTCTGTGCAAAATAAACGTTTTTTTTAATGTTTTTTTTTCTGGAAGTGACGTCATCACCGGAAACCTATTTAAGTCGAGAGAAAAGAGACTTTCATTCTCGCCTCTGACAGCCTCCGGTTGTCCTCGTCCATTTGCTGCGCCGCACGCATCTCCACAACATCATCCCAAACTTTGGCAAGGTGAGTGTTTACTCTTTAACAGCCTCTTATAGCTCACTGCTTTTGCTGTTTGCTCATTTTGAACGGAAAGTAGCACTTTGGACGTGCTCACACCTTGCTAACCCGCTAAGCTAAAACGTTTGCTCTAGCGTTGGCAATTCACGTCTAATATGCTAGCATAAACTGCACCAAAACGCATTTTTGGGGCGTAATTTAAGTATTTAATGTTTGTTTGTAAGACTGTCACTGTCGAAGCATTTGCTCAAACCTTTTTCAGCATCTGGAGGAAAGCACCGTTTTGAAGAAGGTAAGTAGACAAAACTTAAATTCACACTTAATGAATATTTTCATGCATGCATGTTAAATGTCTCATTTCTGCCCACAGGCTTTGTTTTGCCGAAGGTAAGTAGACAAAACTTAAATTCACACTAAAACAATGAATATTTTCATGCATGCATGTTAAATGTCTCATTTCTGCCCACAGGCTTTGCATCTTCAACAGAATTGTCAGACTGGCTGCAAAATGGAAGAATCCCTGTTTTTATATATATGATATTAAACAGATTAAATCAAGTATGTGTTTTTTCTTTATTTATACAGGCTCACATTTTTGACAGAATGGCCCAAATGACCCTTAAAATGGCTGACTTGCTGTGTCTTTTTGGGGCATGACTTTTGCAGGTCTACCAAAAGTCAGTTTGCCTAGCCACTTTGCTTGTAAGGCTGACTTTTCAAAAGTAGCATGCTTTTGTTAGCCATGTCTTTCAGGCCGCCACGCTGATGAAGAGGCACCCAGCTCTGCTCTCCTCACTGGTAAAACACACATGCTTTCATCCATGCACAAATGTTTAATTATTTCAGCAGGTGCTGACCAGAGGCCTCCTGTGACGATAATCAATCAGCAGACGTGTGTCAAATCAAAGTCCAAAAAGTAAAACCCCTGCCACAGTTTGGCTTGAGCCACAGGTGCTTCTACTCAGCCGGTTCCGGGGGAGCTCGTTACCTGCTGGTTGAGTAGAAACACCTGTGGCTCAAGCCAAACTGTGGCAGGGTTTTTAATTTCTGAACCTGGATTTGATGCACCTGAGTCAGGTGGGAACATGCACTCAATGGCAACGCTGTAGTTTTCTTTAAAAAAATAATAACCTCTTGAATCACTCCAGGAAGAAGCCCCAGGCAAGATTCTGGATGAGACTGAAGGAGGGTGAGGAGACCTGCCGACTTTCCAGCAGTGTCCATTGCAAACTTTTTTCCCTTCCCTTTTTCTGCAGTCATGATAGTGCTTCACGGAGCTGCGAAACAAGACGGTGACGTATGAACTGAACATTCGTGTAATGTACATTGTTTGTCCTTCTCTTGTCCACCAGGTGGTGCTGAAGAACCTGACCATGCAGCATAGATCAACTTGTGAAGTAGAGCTCCTCTTCCTGAAGGTTCAGACCTGTTGCAAAAGACAAACGTGGTGCCGGTGCAGGCCATCAAGATAAACATGCTGACAGGTTACACAAGCTACAAAAAACTTGGTATGTTTTCAGAGCACTCACCTGCTTTTTCTTTGACTTTGCATGCAGTTCAGCTTCCAGTGAGTGGCGCCAGGGACTCTGCCAGTGAGGACCTCGACCTGCCAGGCAAAGAGACAAATGCTACAGAAACGTGTGGAAGCTCCTCAAAGCTGCCTACATTTTCAATGTTGAGACATGCAAATAAATATTCTAAATAGCAGCTTGACTGGTCCCTCGTTTGTTTGTCCATCCTGGAGAAGTCTCCTCACCAGTTCAGATTTTCAGGGGCTCGGCCAGCTGCTGCAGGAAAAGGTTCCAGTCTACGGTGAAGTCAACCAAGATGAGTTGCTGTGTTCCTTGTCCTTTCAGGTAAAACACTACAAGTTGCTGATGGTACAAGCTTTGACTCACGTGTATTATAGGTCCACTCTAGTCGGTGCACTCCTTGCTGGCCAACTGACTATGTCACATCCAACTTGACTGGTGCACAAATCTTGCCACGGTGTTCCCGATGACTGCATTAATGAAGAGCTCCTGCAGAAGCGTACAGTCAGACGTAACCGCGTTTCTGGTAAGTCATAATTGATGTCTACTCACATGTTGTCTTGCAGAGGGAGCCACTGGAGTGCTCCAAGGTCAAACGTCTGCATGATGAGGCTACTGCTGGTAAGAAGGAAAAGGTAGCATGTTCCAGTTGTCTTGACATAGTTGAATTTTTGTTCTTGTGTCCAGTGTGGCGCACTGTCGAGTACCTGCTAACAGCCCGAGACAACGCAGAGCCGCCGGCCAGCAACACTTTTGCTTTCCTTGTTGCTTCCTCATCCACAAGGTGCTGAAGCCAAACTTTGGGGCAGCCTGTGAAGTAGGAGACATTTACACTTAGGACGGTATGCTCTTTAAATGCTTTCCTTTGCACAATCATGACAACTTCTTTGATCAAATTTTTTTTTTTTTCTTCCCCTTTCTAGGCAGCGAGGAACATGATCAGCTTCCCTCGCAATGCAGCTGTGAACACTTGTTTCTTAATTGCTGGTAGGTTACAAGCCAAAAACATTTTTTTCTGCACCATACGTTGACTTAACTTTTGACTCACGGATGTCTTTTTGTCTTAGGTCCAGACGCTCGTCCACGTTCCTCTCGCTGGCCGACCACTTCACCAAGCAAGGTCCCGACGCTTGTCTTCGTTCTTCTGGCTGGCCGACCACTTCGCCAAGCGGCAACGAGCAGACTGTCATCCAACTTGCAACTTGTTTTTTTTGTGCTTTGTGATTGTCTACTCTGCAAAAGAAATAAAGCTTGATTTACAAACAACACTTTAACTCTCAACTTCATTCTTAAACATCATAAAAAGCTAACTTTATAAAGCTAAAAAAAAAAAAAGCTACAAAAATTTTCAGATTTTGTTTTTCAGATTTTTTTTTCAGATTTTTTTTTTCAGATTTTTTTTTTCTGAATTTTTTTTCCCTGAAAATTTTTTCCCATTTTTTTTTTTTTGAGAAAAATACTGAAAAGCAGGCGTGGCCAGGCTGGAATAAAGCTCCCTGATTCGCCGAGGGCTCTGAAAGTGGGTGGGGCTACGGGGACAAAACACTGTGATTGGTTGAAAAGTGGGCGTGGCTATGCAAATGAGAAACGATACGATTGGTCGAGCTTAAAGTGGGCGTGGTCACACACATTTTGGAGTATTCTGATTGGTCGGTTTAGTAAAAGTGGGCGTGGCTATGCAAATTGCTGCATTCTGATTGGTTATGCAAATTTGAGCTGCACCCTGATTGGTGGAAGCAAAATTGGGCGGAGTTTGGGGCAGTCCTAGCAGCAGAAAGCGTTTCGGAGGCACTTTTGAGTCTTCAGGTCAAAGTTGCACTTCAGTCACTACATGGGACACAAGTCTTTTACTGTTCCCCTCCATCTCACATGACCCAAAGCTCGATGAATTTAAAGATTTCTCGAGTTTTGAGTCATGAAGAGATAAAACAGGAGTAGTAATGTTACACTTGGGTCCACAGTAGCAGTGACTGATGTGCAACTCTCACCTCAAGACTTCAAGCAGCCTTTGAAGAGTTTTCCACTGCAGTGACCAGCATGCATGAAAGGCTTCAAATGAGGGCAGATTTACAAGTAAAAAACAAAGACTCATATTCAAGTTGAACAATTTATTAAACAGAGACGCTAAATTTAAAAGCATTTTACAGCCAATATTTGTGCAAGCTAACTCAAGTCGCAGACACAAACATTGACGACAGGCAGCTCAAGTGTTGTGTGCTTGACGAGCTCATGTGTGATGTCACTTACTTCAAATGACAGATGCACACTTAAAAGATGTGGCACCAAGGAGGGGGTGAGCACATCCGATCTCTCTCACTGGGCAAAAATCTAAGTGCCAGCTACTGCACAATATCATCATAACACACTTCTGGACATGTTTTGAAATGACACTCATGTGAACCAAAATAGTGAAAAATATACTTTAAAAAAAATATTACTTTATTTTTTTAACTGACTTGGCCCACATCATTGTCATTTCAAAACATGTCCAGAAGTGTCTGACGATGTTCGACATAGACAACCTATGTGTGGGCAGAAGCTTAAGTTGAGTGAGAGAGAGGTCGGCGCACTCACATCCACCTTGTGGTGCAAGGTGACATCACACATCAGCTCCTCAAGCACACGACACTGCTCAATACTCACACGGGTCCAAATGCAGGTTGCCGTCCCTTCCGCATGTCCCCCAAGTCTGTCGGCTGCACCTCTGAGCCCCAAGCCTCCTCCATACGGTCAGCCTGAAAACAAAAGCAGTGAGTAACACTCTTCTGCACAGAAAGAAAAGATTAAAAAAGTAATAATCTTAAGATTAAAGTCGTATTATTAGTAAAATAAAGTGGTGTAGTTTCACTTTGAACGCATACATTTTCAAATGTGCCCACACTAGTAATGCATCTGTGTGAGCAATCAGCTGGTGGCTTTCTCTCCACACCTGACTTCAAATGAGCAACTCATCCTCCTTTCAATCAAAGTCCACCCACTGAAAAAAACTACGTTTATATGCTAAAATATTGACTTCAATATTGTTCAACTGGACACAAAGAGTAAAACTACTACAACCGGCAACAAACTGCTACTCTGATATCATTCCTTGACCTCCCCTTCTAAAGATATCACTTTACTCTTTACAACACTACATTACCTTGGAAGTATATCACTTTCTATTTTTATTTTTAAAAATGCACAAAAAAAAAAAACTTGTGTCAAAAGTATATAACTTTTTAAGTTGACAATGTAAGATTACAACTTCAAATCTCATAGCACAATTATTTTGTTCCTTTTCACTGTGGTCCAAATCATCCTTTGTATTAGAATGTGAAATTACTCATTTGGGAAATAACAGATTCAATTGTCCATGAATAAAGTCTTGGACTTGAATATTAAATTTTTTTGCAGGAGGATCAATGTATACATTTCATGACCTTCTTAATCATTTAAAGGTGTTTTATTTATTTTGACTTTTTCTTTTCTTTACCAGTGCAAAAGTTACTGTAGAGCCCTGCAGTTGGAAATAGAATATAGAATACTGAAACTCCATGAGGACAAAGGGGGTGGCAATAAGTCGTTCAATAAATAAATTAGTAAAATACTTTTTTTTTTTACTGTGAGAGTGGGAGGGGAGTGAAAATACACTCCTGTGTCATTTAGTTAACTATAAAAACCTAGGTAACGTGCTACTCGCTGTTTTTTTTTTTTTTTATTCATTTAATTTTATTTTGTAAAAATGTTGGCAACAGTGTAGCTAGCTGTAGTCACGAAGCACGAGGTTGTCAAGGTAACTAAACACCTTTTAGGCACCTGAGAATGTTTTTGAATTGAAGAAAACTCATGTTTGTCCTTTAATACGGAGAAATCACATTTATTAATTTTCAAACATTAAATTAATGTACAATTAGTGTAAATATTTACATTGTATAAATATACTGTATATTTTGAGGAGCTTCGATATTTTCTCAAATAGGTCTAATAGACACGATTTACTCAAAGCATGTTCAGAAAATAACAATATTGCGTCTCATTAGACTGTGCTGTTGTACCTAATGTTTTGACCCTCAGTAGTCAACCAGAGGCACAATGCTACATTGAAGAAAATGGAAGGAAATAGCAGCATGCAGTACCTTTGAAGAGTATGTTGACTGTGACATGTGCAGGTAGACAACCAGCAGCAGGTCACTCTTCCATTGTGGACATCAGCTTTGGTGTGGAAAACATACAAAACAACAATTCAAGTCAAACGCTTTCCTTGATTGACTTTTGATTGACAGCTGAGTGCTACTTGTGGGCGTGCTAGCGAGCTGGCCACCTTTGTTGATATTTTTTTTACGATAGCTTGTGAGCTTCCAGTGACGTAACGAGTAACAATAAACAAACTAGAGGGCCTAAGTGACGTAATCATGCACCTAAATTGTGTACATGTATACATTTACATTAAAACGGCAAATAAAATTTAAATTACTCACTGAAAACACAGCTTGTAGTCACCGGAAGACTTTCTCATTGAACCGGATGTACAGCCTTTTTCTTCTTCTTCTACTAATTCTTCTTCAAAGTTTTTGGCGGATTACATCTCCTTGGTGCGTATTGCCACCTACTGTACAAGAGATCGCAAAGGCACTTGGCAAGCAGACGTTATCCTCTGACGTTATCAACTGTAGGTAGGTCAAAGACAAAGAAACGTGTGATTTTAACTGAGAAAGCTCAATTCAAAATGGAAACAAAAGCACATGTTTGACAAATTGCCTTAATTGCAACGTCTCTTCACACAACAGCACTGCATCGTGTATACAACAGTAGCCCTGTTATGAATAATCATAATTTTATTCGCCTTTTGCTGCTGGAAGATTAAACAAATATAATAATAATTCATACTTGTAGCCTATATACTTTCATGTATCCATAGTTTGTTCTAAAGTGTCCGACGTTTTGTGTATAGCATCACTTTGAGCCTTCCACTTGACATTCTAACTGCAGTGAGTGGTTGTATTTTTATTTTTCAAATAAACAATAAAAACGCATTGTTTTCTCAAACCTTTGAGTAATTTTTATTGTTTTATTTTTGTATTTGTTTTTCAATACACTATCTGTTTTGAGGTTTAACCTTGACACGTCAGATGCTGTTCCTGACCTGTCCACGCTAAATATCTTTTTTTAAATTTTTTTTTTTAAATGGATCGTTATTCATGCTATATTGACAAGAGTGCTTATGAAGAAGCATTATTGATCACAGCTTTATTGCATTTGAGATGACCTTGACCTATCCTTTACAAAATGTATCTGTTGATTAATGCTATTGGGAGTATTGAACACAATTATGCGACAGAAGTTGATTCTCATGGAACATATTTTGCGGTGAGATTCATAATGGGCAGTTGATCAAGAGCTGTCCACTCTTTGAAAACCATCTTTAATATTCTCCCACACAACCCTAGCGCTACCTATTGACTGCAAGTTGAACTAAGATAAGAAATGGCATTTGTGATTTGATCCATTAATTATTTTTTTCAGTGCATCAACTCCACAGAATTAAAACTCAACATTCTTAATTTAGTATGTGTTTGGGTGTGTTGTGGATAGAATGGTAGTCACATTTTCCATGCATGCATGTCAGGTTGTATTCATTTCCAGGCGGGGCCGGGGGGGCGGTGGGGAGGGGAGTGGAGGCATATTGATTTTGGAGAAAAGGGGGGCAAAATAAACAAACAAAGTTCTTCTAAGTTTCTCTGATCTTGCTTAGCAATTAAACCAAACAGGCAAAGGACAAATTACTCGACTAAACTCCTAAATCATTGAGATTTTATTGAGTGGTATCTTCAAGGTGGCCAAATAAACCCTACTTGCACACACACACAAGCACATAGGCACAGAAGAGGATGCATTATGAATTAAAGGGTGGGAAAAAAAGACAAAGCAAGATCGGATTACACGTTTTAATGAGTGCAGCAAAACCTCGTCTGGTCGCAAGTGAAATTTGGAATGAGGTTCAGCGGTTATTAAACTGCCGACTTTCCAAGGTCACGGCGTTTTTGTCTCTCTTTGTTCCGTTAATTAAAGGCAATTATACCACCCAAAAAATTAAGACGTGTGAAGCTTACAGCTGTATGCATGTGACCTAACGTAGACTTCAGACTGTAATGCACTCAAGTGAGCAAATTTTTTTTTTTTTTTTTTTTTTTTACATTCATGCATCATGGCAACAGTGCGTACCTGCAGAGTGCATCTAATCTCCACAGCAAGCTGTGCGCATAAATTAATGAAAATGTACACTGTGAAAATTAACACGCTTTAAACATTTTATTGGACAGCTACAAGATGAATTTATAAACATACGCTTACCATTAGCAACTATTGCTTTCAGTGCTAATAAAGCTTTTCATTAACACATCGTTCAATGTTCAACAATGTTGTTAAGAGTCAATTTATAAGTGAAACTTGAATTACAAAGCAGTGCCATTGAGTGACTGTTCAAGTAAGAGAGAATACTAGAATAAATACATTCAAGGTGAGCGCACTCCAAAAAGATTTTGCGTGATGATCGGTCCGGCGGTCACACGGCATTGGTGCCTTACAAACATTCGTAATGCGTACACTGGCCGCAGTTGTAAACGAAGGAGGCAAAGCTAAGCTAGCTGTTAGTTTATCGACAATTTCTTGCCGTTTGATGCTTAAAACCTCGGAGGATATGTAAAAACACTTGTTTATCTTACACATCAAAATGTGTGACCATCAATTTTGAACATGTTCAACATTGACTTTTTTTTTTTTTTTTTTTTTTTTTTTTCCAAGGCGATCCGGAGAAAAGAAAACAGGTAACATAGCTCATTGCCATTTCAACAACGACCTCGCGCAAGATGAGAATGCAGTTCAATAGACGGTTGACTCACCAAGTTCAACGAAAACTCGGCTACTTCCTGCTTGTTGTGAGTCGTCCTGACCTTGGTGACGTGTTGGCTAACCTCAATTGTATGTGATTATTGGCGCCAGCGCACCCACGCCACTAGTGAGGATAAGCAGTCGAGAATGGCCTGATGGATGGAAATTTTTATGATCGCGTTATTTTTTTAACAAAGGTTAGCAAAGAACACTCTTGCTATCGGAGCCATTGGCAAAGCCTTAGGCTACGATGCAGCGGCGAGCTGGTTTTGCTTGCTTCTCACAAATCCCCCAAAATACACGTTGGACGCCTAACAGTCGACAAACAAATGGCCAAGCGTCAGAGATGCTCTTTCTTGAGGTGTTGTGCAAAATACAAACCAATGAAAGAAAAAAAAAAAAATAAAAATCCTGAGCGAAAGCTTTTCGGAGATAAGCGCCGTCAAAAACAACAGACAGACCTTAGCCTCTCTTAGCTCGGTAGACGGTGCCAAAAGTTAGCCAGGCGAGTCAGTCTAAAAGATTTAGACCCAGGGAGAAGGAGTGCGGGGAAAGCTACCGAAGGAATGATGAGGAGGGAAGGCATCCCGCAGCTTTGTGACAGCTTTACAGGGAGCAAAGTGCTAAACGCCGCATGTTTGAACAGCTTTCGGAGGGTTATGACATAATGTAAGGGTCGGAAGAATGATGTTTTGGCGGAGAGCAAAAATAGGTTTTGAGCTACACTTTACATTACACTGCTCGGTGTAAGCAGGGATGAGGTGTGTGTGCCTCTGGTTTTCTATCACCGTGCTCGATTCAATTCAATATTTGACCTTTGCCATACTTTTGCCACTTAGCAAGTTCCCTCACTTAAACTCCATCTGTTTTTTTTTTTTAAAGCGAAAGTCAACCCAAGCATTTTTTTTTTCAAGAATATGTTCCGAGCAGGCCCACTCGTTGAAACGCGGCATTCTGATTAATTTTGCGTTTGTGGAATATAGATTAAGCAGCCAAATGCACTTGTTTTTAGCCATCGCTGGGGGGGGGGGGGGGCGTTTTGTCTTCTGTCGACTGAATATGACATCACAACTGCTCACAACGACCAATCACGGCTCAGATTCAGAAAACAGGTCAGCCGTGATTGGTCGTTGTGAGCAGTTGTGATGTCATTTTCAGTCGACAGAAGACAAAATGGCCGCCCCCGGAGATGGCTAAAAACGAGTGCATTTTGCTGCTTTATCTTATATTCCACAAATGCCAAATTAATCAGAATGCCGTGTTTCAACTAGTGGGCCAGCTGGGGACATATTCTTGAAAAAAGTATGTTTGGGTTGACTTTCGCTTTAAATGTACTTCTTGGCACTTTCCCCCCTCCTCCTCCACACCTGTGTGTGTGTTTTTTTTTGTTTTTTTTTCACATCAACAGCTCCTCATCTAATTTGCTGATAGTGTATCCTATCTTGAAACGCCAACTCTATCTCAAAAGGCCACTAAGGTGTCCTTTCTTAAACTGGTGTCTGCATAATGGCACTTATTTCAATAGAGGGCATTCGGAGAAGCGATAAAGTTTACGGTTGTGTTCCCCGGAGGCGCCTTAGACTTCAGAGACATTCTACGGACTATTTTCCTCGCTAAGGAAAAACAGTCAATCTTGTTATAATTGTATTTGTGAATCCCTGTTTTGACTTGGGTGAATATTTTGGTGTTTATTTATGCAGTGTTTAATTCTCTTTTGTTTTAGGAACGGAAGCAAACTTCAGCTGGGGGCGACAAATAAACAGCTCAAAGCAATGTGAAAATGATTCCGCTCATGTTGTCTGTTACGGAGCAGGAATTAAAGTCACTCATCACTTTAATTTTTTTTTTTTTAATTAAAGAAAAAAAAAAATGTACGTAAATGCTTCATGGCTAGCTTCATGTCACTCTGATCAGAAACCACGTCAGGCTCAGGGACACCACGTTCTATGTTCCACTCTGGCGAGAATCGTTCTTTTTTGAATTCGCATGTTGTGTGTATGCTCCGGCGTTCTTTTGAGATGTTGAAAGAGATTTTCCACAACCATACAAAGAGAGCTCAAATGTTAGTCGAAGCTTCTTGGCTGCTGAATAAATGAAACAAAACACTGAAAATGTCCCATTGAAGCAAAGCTTTTGTGCTTTAAATGGGTTTTGATCATTTAAAATAATGTGGGAGAGAAAAGCTTTTTTTAGGAGCAGCATGATTGATTTTTTTTTTGTTTTTTTGGGGGGGGGGTGGCTGAGCCTTCACATGTGCTCCCATACATTTCTTTTGTAATGTTTTCTGCATTCACAGATTGACTGCAGCTTTTTGCCAGCGTGACAGCTAGGATGGAATTTAAAAAAAAAAAAAAAAAAAACATTGAATTCCCACCCTCACTCTTCCCTCACTTGATTCAAGTTACTTCGTCAGACACAAGGGAGAGACTAAAAAAGCAGTTAGAAAAAAAAACAACTATAAATGGAACTCTGACTGATTGTGGTTTAACATGCCCTCCATGCCTTGCCGGCCCTCCTCCTCGTGGGATCCTCACAACCATCTTAAGTGCCCTTCCATTTCTCTAAAAACTCAAGTGAATTTTCATGAGCAAAAAAAGGCTTCAAGGGCAAAGTCAAAGAGGGCATAGTTTATCATTTTGTCAAATGGATCTGCTACGGTCAATAGGTGTAAACACCGAGTCAAGTTTTCAAAATGACGCGCAATAGGTCGTCGTTTGATCTTTCTTGTCGTAAGAACAACCGGCGACGGATCGATTGTTTTATCAATGATCGCATAGCAGGACGCCACGTTGAGAAAAAAACGAATGACCGAATGGGTGACCTCCTCCCGCAGCGGTTCCCACAGCACTTCCACCTCCAGAGTCAACAGACGACTGGATTTTGGTTAATTGAATCCTGCGCTTCCGACTACCTTTGAGGGGGTCACAAGCTTCGAGCATTTTAATGCGCCAGACATCCAATGGCGTCATCTTCTCAAACCTTACAAACAGACTGACAGGCTTTTTTTTTTTTTTTTTTAATCAGCGCCTACACAGAACAAATGTTTTTACTTAACCGCCATATTGGCGTGCCGCAAGCTGCTCCTGGAAGTTGCCCAAATTTTGAAATGCTCTTGCTATTTTTCTTCTGTTTCAGGCAAACGGAATTGTTCATTCAGCTCCTTAATTGGGCCACGGGCAAACATCCAGACACTTGAGGGACAGAAGTCGACAGACTCCTTCACAGCATCCTTCGCCGCAAACAATATAAAAGGGATGTCCTCCTTCCAATTCTGGTCTCGGGAGACCATATTAAAAAAATTGGTTTTGTAGTTTTATCCCTCCCTCCCGCATTTTTTTAAATGATCAAAACCCATTTAAAGTGATTAGAACTGAATTTTAAAAGTATCCCTTAGCACCATGTTTGCACTTTCTCGCTATTAAAAGATGGGAGATGACTATAATTTGTATAATTTGCATGTTGCATGTGTGGCTTGTTGGGCTGTTTGGCAGCCCCTTGATATTTTAGTGACATGCGGTAAATGCCAAAATTAATTTCTTAAAATGAATTAAATAAATTTGCCTTCACTAGTCCAAACATGGTATTCGGAGTAATATTGCATTTGTGGAATATGAGTTAAGCAACCAAATCCAACGATTTTTAGCCATCTCGGGCGGCGGCCATTTTGTCACTTCAGGTATGCATTTAAAACAATCTTAAAGTGGAAGTCAACCCAAACATATTTTTTTCAAGGATATGTTCTACGCAAGCCCACTAGTTGAAACAAGGCATTCTGATAAATATTGCGGAATAAGGGTTAATCCACCCGTTTTTAGCCCTCTCTGGGGGCGGCCATTTTGTCACCTCTGTTGACTAAAAATGACATCACAACTGCTCCAATGACCAATCACGGCTCACTTGTTTTCTGAAGCTGAGGTCTTCATACAACATATTCTTGTAAAGAAAATGTGGGATTGACTTCCCCCTTTATAAAAAAAGAAAAAAAAATGTAGCCTTGATTTTAATGCTACTATGAACTTGAAAATCAGGGGATAATCTAACTCGTTATGCTGTACAATATCTGATGAATGCATTCTCTTTGATTAAGTTCAACTTCAACTCAATCAACTGCTTCCTCTCAGAAGATTTCGTTATGCTTTGCGGATTAATCTTTATTTGGGTGCTGGTAAATTTCCCATTTAGTTTGCTTGCACTTTCTTGTAATGAAGCGTGTCCGTTCATCTTGAGCATCCAAACACTTTTCCATTCCAGGGCCATTCATCATCTAATCTGTTTACATCAGACGATGATGACAATCATTGTGACGGATGACAATGAAGTGAAGCGCAGTGGGAATTCAAAGACGCCGCCGTATTGGGTTCACTCAGAATTTGAACTCAAGATGCCAAACTGTTTGCAAAGTAGCGTTCATTTTAGTTGGCTAAGAATGTTATTGCGTTTTCTGAACTTCTTGGTGACTCCATCCTCTTCCTGCATTATTCGACTGTCTGTCTCCAAAAAAGCACCCGGGTCCAACTTATTTCAGTCAAGGTTAAACGATTAACTGAGTGTTTTGCTTTTGCTGTTGACTTTGTGCACTTTCATTTCAACGGCGATTCATGAAAAGCCGCAATGCTGGGAGTCCAGATAAAAATGTATTTTTTACTTTCTTCCATGCACAGTTCTTCAAATAATAGTCTAAACATGCTTGCTTCCAGCTGTTTATTTTAAGTTTATTGTTACACTGAACCCGAAAGTAAACATTGTATATTCGAACACCAAATTGTTCACCTAACCAAAAAATGCGTCTGCTAGCTTGATGCTAACAATGCGAAGGGGCTAATTAGCATCAGCACCTTTATACTCCTTAACTTATGCGTGTCATTTAATACCAATGCTTTCACTTAATTTCACGCCCTTTTTATTTTCAGTAAACGATTTCAGGGATCATATGACCACAATAACATTTCCTTTATTGTTGTTGCCGCTGACTATATTCTGCTTGTTCAAAACGAGTTAGACAAGTACCTTGCAATTTATTGTGACATAATAGTAGTTGACCCATTTGGTATAATTCTTACAAGCCATAAGAGTGACTATGACGTGTCCTTTGCAAGCGCTGTAATTATGTCAGTAGTGCTGTAACGGTGGCTTTGAGTGTTATGGTGACAAAGCCGAGGCAAATTAATTTTCAATGAGTGCAAATGCATGCGGGGCTTGTGTGCGCAGTGAATGACGAAGCGTTCCGAAGCCTCTCATCTTGTGTGATAACGCATTTGTCATGTCTGATAACAGTCCCCGATTCAAGTCTGCTAAGTGTCTGACTCAAACTAAAATTGCCAAATGGGTGACATGACTGATGCCGTAAAAACAAGATCCATAGACCGTCAAATCGTTGACAGGGAGCGTTCCAGCAACGTCGATCAAGTCAAAGACAGTCAAGTGAGAGCTCAACACTTGAAAATGTGAAATGAGCACAAAATACAGTGACTTTTTTTTTTTTTTTTCAGTGGAGTGTGCATTAAACCCCTTTCAATGAGTTTTCAAGCTTACATAATACTCACATCAGGGGCAAAAAGTAGTTCACATAAAAATCCCCACTGCAATATTTCCACGGGCTCGGAATTTAGTAGACACCACGTGAGCGTGTCGTTAGGAAATGCTTCTTCATTTTTGTGTCTGTGAATTTTTGGCTGGATTGAACACAACATGTAGGCTAGTAATGGTCTGGTGGACACACAGAAACGAGCGCTATTAATAATATAGAGCCCATTGCAGTGTGCGGCCCCTATTATCTCCGTGAGCAGTCTTGTGGGGATAATGTCAAGGGTAAGCTACTGGATGAGTGTCTCGAATTAGTATTCATATGCGATATTAGCCTAAAGCAAGCTAACACATTTAGACTGGTGCAACGGGGGTTCACGTCGGAATTAGCATGCTAGCTTCGATATGGTCGCTCATATTGATCAAGTTAGTTAGCCTGATGAAAAAAAACTCAAGTTGGACTTACAGCAGTCAAACACACAAGTACAAATGGAGAAGACGCTAGCTAGCTTCTGGCCTGAAATTAAGTTTTCTTTTGTGAAGTCCTGACGCAAACACAAAGTTCAACATGGACAGGCTTTCAAAACTGTGACCAACTTTGATATTTACCTACTGTCCTCAGATGCCACTGGATGTGTCTTTGTTTTCTTTTGACCTTCTTTGAAGTGTTTGGGCCATTTCACACCAGGGATTCACTTGGTGACTACTTAAGCTTGGAGCGCTGCTGTAGCTGGACACCTGACCCCTTACACACAACACATCCAAAAAAAAAAAGCATAAACTCTCTCAATATAGCTCCTTTTAGTCCTTACATTCCATTTTCTGCCCCACTTATTTTGACCTTCTGAGGCTGCCAAATTGCACATCCATTCTAATATTTTGGTTAACAATCCTGGATTGTGTAGATAAAGGCAAATCAGACTCTAGAAAATACTCAATGTAACAGATGTGTAGTTGTCATATGTGGACAGCTTCAGCATATTTTTTTCATTCGGTACCGAATAACATTAATTCAATAAATGTCATTCCACTGTGTTCGAAGCGTATTCATGCTTGCCTGTTGTAAAATGCAGCATGTGGAGTGTTAGCAGACGTAACCTCCGCGAACTTGGCCTTCATGTTCTTTTTATATTCCAGCTGCTACAGCGGCTTTGTTTTCAATCAAAAAGAAATCATAGTCACGTTTAACATTAGCTGAGGGTTAGCCAAATATGTTGCATTTGAAAACACAACGCGACTAATCTGTTTTTATTTATGGATCATGTCACCAGTGACGTAATCCCTCATCGATGTTGTCACCTCCTCATACCTTTTCCACTATTCAATTATACATCACGATACTTGATTGCAAGTATGAGTGGCTGGCTTTCTGCTCATTTGATGTGCGGATGAAGGAGAATCTGAAATTTATATTCGCAAGTGTGCCTGCGCGCAGCAAAAATAAGTGCTTGGTTTGGGAAGTTTCTAGCTGCTCTTTAAAAAAAAAAATGTAACTCAATTCAACTCATCCGTCCATCTCAATCACACGGTCAGCCCGTTTGCCCTTCAAACAGCAATTTTATCAGTGCAATGATGTAACTGTGCAGCGGCAGACAGTCACATTTTTTTTTTTTTATATATATCTATGTCTTGCCATCAAAAAGCCAAGGGTGCGGCTAAGTATGCTCAATTGAGTCAGCAGAATATTGCCGTGAGTAATCTTGATGCGGAATATTTCGCAAGAGAGCGGAGCGCAACACTTGACGAGCATTAAAACAAGTTTGACTTCGCGGGGATCAAAAATAGCGGACGAGATCGCCAAGAAGTACAGCTCCGTGCCCTCCTCAAAGAGGATTACGTCCTCTTAGCAGTGTGCGGGCTTGTTAAAATACAACAGCAGCAGTGCTTAAGGATCTGCTCAGAATTTTGTTCAAGCACATCTTAATACAAGTGTCTCCATGTAGCATGGACTTCAGAAGAAGTATTTTGCAGAGTTTTCAGCAAAAGAAGGCAATTTAACATCAATGCCGCGTCAACCCGTCCTTGTTGTCACCAAAGATGCATTTTTACACTAGAGATTAATTTTAAATGATAATTTTTTTTTTAATTATAAAAAAAAAATGTTTAAACTCATGCAAGGCTACAATTTAATTTTTAAGATTACTTTTTTTTTTGTACCAGCATCAAACATGAATGCGGAATTTATCCTTCGTCCTGATACAGCTCTCTTGTCAAAAAAGCACTTTAAAACCGGCGATACCGTACATGAAATTCATTTATTATGTTATTTATATGTTTGTGTAAAAAAAACATTTTTTAACCACATTTTAATATTCTTAATGATTTAAGAATGTTAAACACTAAGGTGGCAGTTACCAACTTTTTTAATGACCTGAACACTTCTTATAGTGTGTTTTTCTTGACTGTACATACCAATTACAATAAATACATAAATCAGCAATGAATAATCAATCATCACTATTGTTTGCAGAAATCAAGAGCCCCAAAATCAAATTGTTCAGTGCATTTCGTGTATTATCGTTTTCCAGCTCCTGGCTTTCAGAAAGCTTTTTTTTTTTTTAGGTAGTCTACTGTACATTGTAAAATTCATACCTGTCAAGGATGACTCATTGACCCAGCAATCTCATGGCCCCAAATGTCGTGTCATTTTCAACACCCTTTCCACCTTTCTGGAGATGTTCGAGCCTGGGCATGGAAAGAGCAAGCATCACATTTTCATATTTCATGTGTTGCCATATTGTGTAGTTTGCGCCAGAACATGAACATGAATTTCTTGATTCCTTACAAGAGTTCTCACCTTTGATGTAAGAAATGATCTCTGAAAAATGGTGGCTGGATTTACCTGTGCTGTCTGATTTGATAAACTGAGCTGAGAATCTTTTGAGTAGATTTTTTTTTTTAGATTTTTTTTTTTGACGTGGCTGATATATAATGCATGGCAACAAAGGCAAAAAAAAAAAAAAAAAACGGTTTCATAATTGGAAAATGCTGTCAGGAGAATTTAGTGGTTTAAAATGTTGTGTTTTCTGTCGCGCTTTAGTGCCAAACATGATCCATCAATTGTAGCAGGTTGATTTCCCTCAAATATGACATGGATGGATGAATGGGTGGATGGATGGATGGATGGATGGATGGATGGATGGATGGATGGATAGATAGATAGATAGATAGATAGATAGATAGATAGATAGATAGATAGATAGATAGATAGATAGATAGATAGATAGATAGATAGATAGATAGATAGATAGATAGATAGATAGATAGATAGGTTTTTCAAATCAGATAATTCTTCAAGCTGACACATTAGCTGCATTAACTGTCTATTTAAATACCAAAATGTCCAAACAAACCACGTCATTTCGTCCAACGGAAGTCTGCTAGCACCATGCTAAAATATAATGAAAACGCCATAGAAGGGCTAAAAGAAATTAGCATGGACGTTACGGTAATTACATTCAAGCACTACTTGAACACACGCGGCGCAGCGACGCATACAAGCAAATCGCACAACGACACACGCAGGCACATATATGAGAACCACTAGTCGCAAAGTAGCGCCTCAATTGCCCGAAGGCTGGATTACACAATCAAGCCAATCGAGAGAATTCTCAACGATCCCATCGATAACTCCGGTCTCTGATTTTGTTCTCATCCCGGTTTGATAACTGTTTACACCCGCGCCACGGGACTTTATCCACTGGAACTTAGCGTGGCATTGTTTACATGGGGGCCCAACCAATCCGTAGGTCTTCACGGCTGCGCAACTGCTGTTGAGGCGGTGTGTGGGCGGAGGAGGGTCACTGTTTTCACAAGGCTGTCACGATGGTCCAACAGCAGCAAAGTGAGAGATAACACATAAATGTGGCAGCGTAAAAGTAATTGGCTTGAAAGGGCAAGCACGTTAGAGTGTGATTGGAATACATGTGACCAAACTAATGGACCGTAGCAGAGAAAGCGGGAGAAACTGTGCTGTGACTTTGAGGGCATTCGCAAGGAGATGGTCTTACCGGCTAAACTTTTACTAAGCTTCATTTGGTCTAGTAATCATGGAAGGGGCGGGTTCAATTAGCAGTCATGGTATCAACATCACCATTGTCATTTATCCATTTAAGGCCTTGTTTGATTTTATTTACATTTTACCCTGTTAGCTTGATGGGGACCAAAAGTGTACATTGTTTGTACTTTTTTTTTTTGTTTGTTTGTTTGTTTTACATTGTTTTCCCCCTCAGTTTGTTTGCAGAATGCGCAGGTTGGCAAACAAACAACAATAACAAAATCAAGCTTTTAAAAATTTGTAGAACCCTTTTTTAATATATTCAGACTCCATTTTCCCCTTTGGAGAGCAGTTAGCCGTCTAGTGCCTCTTTTTGGAACCATGAATATTATATGAAATTGCTCTCTTGTCCATAAATTGATAAATAGTCCAATCTGGTAGAAAAACTCCTAAAATAAAAAAAACTACAATTTTCAACTATTGAGTCCAGTGCGAAAACCGTTTGACTCTAATTGTATGAGTCGATCAAGTATATTTAACAAACAATTAAAAAAATGTCTTTTCTTTTCCGACCAGGAAAAAGGTACAATTCGATACAAACCGTATATTATTGATATGTTTGAAGCGCTGAAGTCAAGTTGGAAATTACTAAATCAATCAAACAAACAAACAAAAAAACACTTTTGGGAAATGTAATTGCATTTGCATGAACAAAAGTGTTCCCAAAAAAAGGAATTCAAAGTGTAACAAACAGCCGGCATGGAGCCCAAAGGGCGAAAACACACAACACCAAAATGTTTCAGATGTAGAAAGCCTTGTTTGATCATATCGCCTAAAAATATTTGGACAAGTGCAAGATGAAAATAGAGGAATGAGCAGCAGATGGATGAAGAGAGCAAGAGGGCGGTTCGAGTTCCAATATGCCTTGTACAATGCAGCAGATTGTGTGCCCTGCTGCTGTTGGCCAGCAAAGACAAGTCAAAGCAATACAGAAGCACGCACACGCATCCCCCTTATGTAAATACACGATTTCGCACTGGTATGACAGAGGCAGATAGATAGAACTACATGATGCTACAGAGAGCACACGGCGAGGCTTCTCAATGCTTCAACGCTCGGGAGGGGGCCAGAGTAGAGCAGGCGAGAGGACAGAATGACCGCACTGCCCCCTACAGGTGGCATGGGATACTACATTGAGCTTTGTCACTGCAACGCTAAACGAGTGGCCTTGTGTCATTCAAAGTATAGCTCTGTTGTGTCATGTTTGTAGTACAGTATACACGTAGTAGGCTTTTGACGAAGCTGTATCTAAGCCAGCCGGGTACTTTACACAGCATTGAGGAAATATATTAACCGATGTTTGGCAGTAATGCCTTACTTCATTATTAATTGCATTTTGCAAACATTTTACTACAATCTGTTTCAGTTTCCAGGGCCTAGAAAACTCATTCGGCCATTCCTAAAGAAGAGTAAGCTTGATGCCACTGAATAACCCACTTGAAACGTTTTTTAGTCCTTGAGAAAACATTTTTTATCGACAGTTCTCTGACTTTCTTTGACTGAATAACTGCTTCGAAGACCTCCAATCACATTTCAGGAGCACTGAGACCACTCTTACCAAGTGATATCCATCCGAGCACTGATGCATATCTCAATCCTAGTCCTCCTGGATCAGAGCGCTGCATTTGACCCAGTCGATCATTTGATCTTGGCACGGAGGTTAAAAGACTGGGTAGTTATCTCTGGTCCTGCCTTAAAACGGTTAAAGTCCTAGCTTGACGACAGGAAGTACTTTGTACGGTTTGTCAGACGAAATAGCAGGGACTTGTGGGGGTCCCCCAGGGGTCTATCCTGGGTCCCCTTTTGTTCAATGGTCACATGCAGTAATAATGTGTCCTACCACAACTATTAATTGTGCTATACAAATAGCATATAATAATAAATTATGGTCACTAGCCAAGTGTAGGTCACATACTGTATAGAGTGACAACCATTCACAATTACATTCACACCTATGGACGGCACTGAGTCTTCAAATAAACTCACTTGAATGTGAATAGAAAAAAAAAAAACATACAAGGACAGGGCGAGCATTCAAAGTCCTCACAAGAGGGCCTGACCTGAGATTCCAAACTGTGAGGTAAGACATGCTAACCACCACCAGTGCTGTCATCTAATAAATCTTGTCATTCAATTCCTGGTGGAACATGGCACATTATTATCTTTGTAATGGATCTTTTTTTTTTTTTCTCTCGCAAGAAGGCCGATCAATGTACTTATGTACATTCGCTACCGGCATAAGTCAAAAGCTACTCAGCTGCTTTCCACAAAGCGGTGTGTCGTATAGGGCGAAGTGGAAACAATTAACTGTTGCCAGTGATCACATATATCTTTTATTATGATCTGTCTTTGGAAAAACTGATTAACTGGATATGCTGGACCTTGCTGCCACCTGCAGGGCACATGTGTTGGTGGCGGTCTGAGCTCTGCAGGTTTTGTTGGACCCTGTCAAAGAGTTTCATCTAGGCCATTTGCAAAAATAATGGAGAAAATGATAATGACACATATATATTAATGTTTTCAAATTGTACGTCGCTGGATATGGAATGTATTTTGGCTCATAGTTTCACAGAGGCTGTGCGGAGAAAAATATGCCTAGAAATAGTAATACATTTTAGCACGGTCGCAAGAATCTTCAGGGATTTTGCCATCCACAATTCATGATTTTAAAATATTCAGATGATTCAGAGAAAACGCATGGCTGGAAATAACACTGGATGCCTGGTTGGATACAGTGAGAGACTCCCTTAAGTGGGACTGCAAATTCAAAATGTATGCGAGCCTTGAATGACTTGACTACTTTCGGAAAGTAGTGTCGTTTACAAACCCAGCGGACTCGCCGGTGTGAGTATTTGAAAGGAAAACTTTTTGTTGCTCACTTTGGTTCAGAGCCTTGAAATCTGCTGTATGTTGTGCAACTCTTTCGCTTTGTCCCTTAATGCCTTATAGCCAATGTTAGGTATATGTAAATAGACAGGGAATTGAATTCCCCCCCCCCACCAATGTCATTTGGATGGTAGCCAGTTGCTCGCTGTACTTCAATGATTCAGGTTAAAGAGGACCGGGGAAAATTAGTCCAAGAAGTATAACGACAAGGAGAGTTGAAATGAGCGAATTGAAAGGGAATAGGAGATCATTTGTGGGGGTGGAATGACAACGAGACAGGTGGTTATCAGGGGACCACGAGTGCAGCCAACCTTGGAAGATGTAAATGTCAGTCAGGTATTCATTTACATTCACTGAAGCAATTTCTCGTTTCCCCTTCAATCAAAGTTCCACCCACGCAAAAAGTGCCGACCCATGATAAAGTTATTGCATTGTAATTCCCTTGACAATGTCATACTGAAAGTGAAACGAGACGACATCAAAATTAAAACATTGGCCAGCTGTCATGCTGGAAACAATGGAGAGTGTTTGCTTGTCGGATGATAATGGAATGAATGGAGGAGCAAGAGTGGCACGAGCAAACGTCTGTCCAAAAGGCGCCACTAGAGACTCTCTCAGTTCTCCGCTCTAACTGTGAATAACAACCTCAGAAAAAAAGAAAATCGTGGAGTATTATAGTTGAATACAAGAAATGTTTATCTTCTCATTTGTATTAATATTGTTATTATCATTATTCTAGGTCGTAATAGTAGTAGTTGTAGTACATCCTGTGTATATTTTGGGGGAAAGGTGGTGATATTGGGTGATGACGAGAGAATGTGTCGAGGGGGGTCGTGGGGTGGGGAGAGACGCGTTTCCTGATTGGTTGCGAGGCATTTGGCCTCCAATGTATCAAGTGACGCGTATTTATCTACAGCGTTTCCGAAAGGGGAATTTTCAAAATAATAGCCGCATTTGTCACCTCAAGTCCAGTCGCACGCGAGTATTTTATTCACCTCGTTGAATACGATTCGACGACATTTGGACACATGACGGATATTTATCCAAACCTGTTTTTTTTTTTTTTTAATTAATTGTGTAGATTTTTCCCAGAGTGTCGCGGAGGAGTACTGCTATCACCGGAAACGGATTCCTTATTAACTCAAGCTTCACTTTGGTCCAGCGAAAGAGGAAAGGATGTGACTCCCGTCTCTCGTGTTTGTCATCAGCCCTTCATCTTTCATCCTTGTTTCCCCCTTGTTCCTCTCTCCCGAAATGGAGCTCGATGGAAAGTAGTCGGCGTGCACCAGCACCGATTTTTACATGCGCATTTGGAGAATGAGCCACTCACAGGTTATTTTATCCCAGGTAGGTCGATCGTCACCATTGTTGCTGTGTAACGTTAGATGATGCAGCCTGGAGCAGCAGCGGCCCACAACAGCGCCCGTTAGCTTGCATCTTTCACCCTCTCCTACTCTTATTTTTAAGAATAAATAAATACATTTTTAGAAAAAAAAAACATGCCTGATAACATTCGAAATACTGCACGAGTAACTGTCATGTATCGATCGAAGACGGGTTTCATTCATATCTGATGTTTTGAGGCCAGGGAGGGCTAATGCTTGTGCTCTATGACATTACCAGCAACCAAATTTATATCTGTATTTATGTCTACATATATCCATATCTATATCTATCTATATCTATATCTATGCAAAACAACGCAAAAATATTGCTCAATAACCTCTGGTTACAAATTAGTAAAAAAAAAAAAAAAGGAGAGTTTTATTTGAATAATGTCACCATGATGAAATAATGGACTAAGTCATCTTTAAAAAATGTTTTTGCGTTAAATTAATGTAATATTAATGTATTAATTATTTTTTTATAATATTTATACAACATGTGTATAAATTGTTGACATTATTTTAAGTAGGTGACAATACATTAATTTTCATTTGATTCTAATTTCAACAAGTTTGGAAATCAATGCTAATGATAGCGTTTTTAGCTCAAGAGTGCATGCTGTGTTTGCTGCTTTGCTCACTGGAGCAAATAAAGGAAAACAAAATAAAACAAACGTGAAGAACACAACCCTAAGCCTCACCTCAGGTCTAAACATGGTTCGTGCAATTAGCTTGATGATGTCATTACTGCAGAGTCAAGCAGCTCATATACCCCCCCCCCCCCACCAACCATCCTCTAGATTGCTTAAAATCTTTTAAGAACAGGATTGTATGTTGAAAGACAATTTCAGAGCAAAATTACTACTCCAGTCAGCACCCACAAACACAAGCACATCTCCAAACAAGGGATATTAGTAAAAATAAAATAAAATAAAAATATAGACTTAAACAACATTGTACCATGTTGTGGGGCGCTCACTGAAGCATGCAAAGCAGAACTAGAAGCGCAGACATAAAAGCATTAAATATATAAATTAGACAAAAATCGACATATTTAAGGACATTTTCCCAACTCAATAAATTATATTCATTCAGGATTGGAAAGTGAGGGCAAAGTAACCATTTTTGTATTCTCAAAAATGTGTGTAAATGGAGACTGTCATTTTTGATAATACAACTGAAACATTGGGAATTCCCGCTCCTTTGTTTGGGGATTTAAAATCCTCTTAACTACTGGAGCAACACATGACCTGAAAACACTCATTATTCTTTAGTGTGAAAAATGTCCCTGCCATTCTTGGTGTCATGCAAACTGATTATCTGTCTCACTTCGTTGTCAATTTAAAAATAAACCCATTGGGGGCAGAAAGAAAGTCTTTGCGGTAGATTGCACTTTTTTGCGCAACCACGGCTCTGTCATAAATGTATCCGGCAGTATCTTGAGGTTTCATTTCTGACTGCAGGCTACGAGCTTTTATGTCTTGACAAAGGTCAACTTTCAACCAAGAAAGGGACATTTTTTCCCGCTGTGGAGTACAACAAATGGGACACAGTGCCACTTAAGTATAACTAACCTTCCTCCAGAAATGAGCAACGTAGACAATGGGACCGACACGATCAACAAAGTACGTCCCGTGATGCTGGTAGATTTCTAATTTGTTCTCATTTTTACGTTTTTTTTTTTTTTTAGGAATCGATTATTATCATTATAACATCATTATAATAGTCAACAAACTTGCATGTATTGGCTAAGGCCCAACGATTAATCAGCTAGCTCATGTAATCAGCTAATTAGCTCTTTTTTGGGGGTTCGGGTTGTCTGTTTTGGTTGCACACTATCACATGACATACTAACATTCAAGTACCCCTAAAAAACTCATCAAAACTAAAATCGGCCGAGCTTTGCCGATTTTTCTTTGTTATAAAGTTAAACAGTAGGACACAAGTTCTGCCTTTTCTGCCAAATATTGGAATCAGCATTGGCCTAAAAAAACTCCCGATTAAAAGTGCAGTCATGTTCCTCACTTGTCAGACGATTACGATTTTGCTTCGCTAGTACGCCAAAGTTCTATGAGTGTGTAGAAATGTCATGCAATAGTTGAAGGCAGTAGTTGACATTTAGTTTAATTTAAAGAGTCACCAGAGTGCTTTATTAAGTCATTCACTGCCAGACATTTTCAGACCCTCATTTACCGTAACGTTTGATAAATGATAAATACGTTTCTGGGATTGAACGTCTGGACTGTGAAACAACAAGTAAATCCGTCAATGGCAGTGAATGAGTTAAAAAAAAATAAATGATGTGACAATCAAATCATGTAATTTCCACGTGATAAAGAATATACTATTCTAACAAATTCTTAATTCAGATCAAATTGTCCAATGTGTCACATCCAGTTGAAGTGCTTCCAATCTCAAAATGGTCTTAAAGTGCCTATCAGTTCGCACAAAATGTAACGTAAACAGAATCTAAAGTCTTTCTGGTTAGCAGTGCTTGGCTGACAACCTCGCTTCTTCTCCCTTATTGAAAACAATAAGGCTAGCTTTGGAGATAATTATTGAGCTACAGTAGGAGATAATTTTATTTCCTGCATGCTTTCCTGTCTCCTATACTGCCTGCTCTGCACGTGTGCTCAATGAATAATTATGTCCTCTTGAAGGCAATTATCCCAGTTTATCTTGGGGATTTCAGAACAAGGAAGGACAACTGAATATTTTCCTGGAGATTGATTGCTACGCATGTGCTAGCGCAACTAGCTGTGGCGCCCTTACATATACCCTCAGTATTGCATTTCATGCTCATGAAATCAGCATTTTTAATAGGCGTCTATTGCCACCAAATTTGGACATGCGTGAATCAGTCCGACTTCGGTTCGATGCAATTAGATCTGTGTTGTTTCTCCTCAGCTCAAAACATGACAGTCATTAGCCAAGGTTGCAGGCAGTTGGCGCCATAAATCAGAGCGGCGGCAAGTGGCTCTTGACGTTAAAGTCCATCGCCTTGCAAACAAAGTGGGCGGCACCGTCTGGCGGCTTTGATTTGATGGACACTTGTGACTTAAAGACAGATAAATGCCAAATGCATGTCGGCGTAAAGCGTCTTTTCAAAGCCACTGTCAAGATGCGCGAAACAATTATGCACCGATCGCCCATGTTATGATCACTTGCGCAATTGTAATCGGATTCAATATGTTGCTCCTGATGACGAGTGTTCCAAGCAGCTTGTGATAAACGTTTGGCACGTTAAATCTACTTTACTACAAAGAGTATCACAAAAAGAGAGAAAAGATGATAGAGATCATATAAATTTAGAAGTAGAAGCAACGACAATGTACGTACGTGCGCGTACACACAAATTCATGGCATGACACACGCACACACACACACACTACTAAATACTACTACTACTTAATAGCATGCAAATAGTTTGTAAAGTTTTTCTATTGTAAAACTGTGACACTGGGTTTTGCAAATAATTAATTTTGCCACCAAAAGCAAAAATTCATTGTTACTGTTGTCAGTCTACGGGAGAAAATGGAAAAAATGCCGAGCTGTCGATGTGTCTTGTGTCACATTCATATTTCGGTATCAAATGTGTTCAGTGTACAGCAAAAATAAAGAAATCAGCCTCGCTGTTCCAATCCATTTGGAAGGGTATATTTTCTTTATTTCACTTTTGCTGTATTTCCTTGTTGTCAATCATCCATATTTTTATCTGAAAAAGATGAAGTATGACCCCATGGTTTCCCCTCTCTCATAAGTGCACACCAAACGTTTGACCTGCTTCATTCGCTGCTTCTGCTTTTGTGTCCTGTGGTTTGTAACCGAGCACCCCTCTCCTCCTCACACTTCCCTCAGGTTTTGGTCTGCTTTGGGTTGACTGGTCATTATGCTGATGCAGCTCTGTAGTATCAAGGTCAGTGTACCCCCACCCACCCCCCCCGCTCCCCCAACCACCCATGACCATGCACCTCTTCTGTCATTTGCCCGCTTACCGCCATCCAGCCCGATTCAGCCGACGCCGTACTTGAATGACCATGAAAAATTCAAGGTTCAGCCATGATTATCCCACCTTGTTTGAACGACAAAACCGGAAATGAGAAAACCGTAGAAATGGGAAAAAGCACGATTTATGCCTCGCGTGCTGAGAACCTGCCTCCCCTTCACCAACTGCATTGCTTGAGCATTTCGGCTGACCCGTCAAGGCTGGCTGAGCCATGCCCCGAAGCTCCTTTCTAACTGGAGCATTCCATGATCCGAGATCCGAGGATGGGAAATTGTCTTCCTTCATTACAACCGCAACGTAGACGCAGCGTCCATGTCGAAGAGGCGGAGCTGTTACGTGGGTCATTTCACAAAACGAAAACGGCTCGATAGGTTCGATGTACCGCTGTGAAATTATGGAATAAACTACATTCAGACTTAAAACAATGTTTAAGTTTTTACTTATTCACTGCCATTGACAGATTTATTTGTCTTTTCACAGTTCCAGCCATTCAATCCCAGGAATTCGAGTATATTTTTTTTTCTATTTTTTTTCAAACGTTAGGGTAAAAGAGGGTCTGAAAATGTCTGGCAGTGAATGAGTTAAGAAGTAATACAAAGAAATTATTTTTTTGAATTATGAGAAAAGTGAACTGTGCTGATGCTAATGACGTAAACTGTAAATTATGCTTCTTCCCACATGTTAATTCACTATTTACTGTTTGTTTTGCTACTGAACAGCCTTGATGCTATGTTTTTTTTTTTGTTTTTTTTAATTTAATTTAATTTTATTTTTCTTCTTAAAAAATAAAATAAATAATACAATAAAAATAATTCAAAATGTACTTCGATTAGCTTTATGCACAGTCCTCGTAAAAATACAGCGAATATGCGACAATGCTTCAAAAGTCGCCACTGTCAATTTCAATTTCAAACTCTCAATTGATTGTACTGTGCACCCCCATGACAGAACTTGTACCAGAATCGCCTTTTTGGCCTGGCGGCTATGGCCTCACCGACCCGCAGCAACCAGAGCCGCCAGCGCTGTAAGGATCGTCACAGCTACGGGCCCGACACCTACGCTGTCAGCGGTCTCAACCAGGAGGCCTTCGTGTTCGGCTTGTCGCGGTCAACCAGCGACACTGATCTGGTCTCCCCGGACACTCGCTCCACCCTCGCCGTAAGCTCTTCGCACTACACTATAGGCCAGTCCGAGGACCTAGTCATCGCATGGGACATCAAGGAGGAAGTGGATGCCGGGGACTGGATTGGAATGTATCTCGTCGGTGAGTGAGTGGGACAATGTGAAGCTTTTGTCGGTCATTGTTTACTGGCATTTGGTATTGAGCCTTAAAGGAAGTAAGGCTTGTTTCGTAACCACTTATGTAAGAACAGCTAAAGGCGACTACATAAAAACATGTCAGAGTGCTCAAGTATGGAGAAAAAAAAACGTTGTAGGCCCCTCACACTTTTGTAAATATTTTATGGTATTTTATCAGGGAATAACATTGAAATGACACTTTGTTACAATGTAAAAGTAGTCTGTGCGCCAAAGTACAAGTAGTGCCTCCTTAAAATAACACACAGCCATTAATGGCTATACCGCTGGCAACAAAAGCGAGTCCACCCCGGAGTGAAACTGTTTTGAATATTTTTCTTTCTTTTTTTTAAAAATTGTTTTAGTATTATTTTTAGTTTTTTTAATATATGAGGTGTTTGTAAAGTGCCAGATAAAATTGTATAAGATTGTATTATAAAGTAAAGTAAACTGCAAATCTCAAATGACCATTTGACCTTCCTGTACTGCAATACCGGAATAAATACATTTGAAATGAAACCTGAAAGCACATGCATGGTATTAATTGACAAAATTGAAAACAAAGGGTATTTTCACTATAATTATATTTAATTTTAGTGCGTTTATAAATGCAAGACGTAGTTTCAATTAGTGTTCTTTTTTTTAAACATTTTTGTTTCTATTTGATTTCATTGACAAAAAAATGTTTTTTTTTCAATTTCGTTTTATTTCATTAGTTAAAATAACCTTAATACGATTACTATACCAAATTTTAACCTTAAGTCGTTCACTTCAACAGGGGCAAAATATTTGGGCTGTGCAACTCCAATCACGGTTCTTTCTCTTTTCCCAGATGAGCCCTTATCTGAGAACTTTCTGGATTATAAAAACCGGGGCATAAATGGATCTCACAAAGGACAAATTGTTTGGAAAATCGATTGCGGCTCTCACTTCGGCGAGTGTACGTTCCTCCCCCGGCAACTTGTTGAAGAAAGAAAACCAAAAGACTGTATTTTAGATGGCATTTCAAACTATCATTTTTCCATCTCTACCATGTTCCGCCCACAGCTGAGACACTCGTCTGCTTCAAGTACTACCACGGCGTCACCGGAGCGTTGAGGGCAACTACACCCAGTCTTACCATCAAAAAGGGACCAGTGCCCGTGAGTATCACTTGAAGTCGTAGCGTGATTATTATGCTGCCTTCTTAAGATTCGAAGGCCTACATGTACAGATTTATGCCGCAGTTGTCTGTCATCCATGCTGACATACTGCACACACGGATAATGAGAGAAGCAAGTGGAAAAACATCCTGCACTGCTGGGTTTACTCCGTGTGCCTCCAGCTCGTGGCGGATACCTTCTTGCGCACAGCTGGAAGTGTTTGCCAGCGAAAGATCACGTCCTTGTCGCTTGTACAGCTAATCCTATTGGCTGCTCCGTGCGTGGCGCTGAGACCCGAGGGAGTGTGTTTAACCTTTGTGAGCTCTTTGAGGCAGTCTGTGCTGACAGGGAAGTGTACTAAAATATCATTAGAAATGCACCGGACGCTTTTTGGGGATGAACCGTTTTGAGCGCTGAAAAAAAGGGCACGGCATATTTTGCAGTCGGCTAACAGTGTCATCGTTTGTCTTTGCCTTAAAGTCCCTATGGAATGCGGAATTCCATTGACAGTGTTTTTATTTGAGCAATATTGTGCTAATACAAATTAGTGCTGTCAAACGATTAACATTTTTTTAACTAATTAATCGAAAAAATTATCCACAATTAATCGCGATTAATCGTATTTTTTAACCACAATTTTTTACAAAGCTTGGAACCTTTATTTACTTGAGTAAAATCTTGGAATTATTGTGGAAAAAAAGATAAAAGAATATTTGGATTCAAAGACTGTTCTAATAGCTTTCTTTGATCTTTGAATACAATTATTTTCCTGTAAAATACAACAGTTGAATGATACACCAAAGACGTACAACTAATTTTGGTATTTGAATTTGGCTGTGTAAAGTGTGCAACTAATTTTGGATGAGCAAGAGATCAGCTGCTACAGGAAGTAAATAAAACTGAGTCAACTGAGTTAATTTTTTAGTGCGCTATGAAATTTAAATTAATCTCCGTAGTTAATGCTTTCATTTTGACAGCCCTAATTAAAATATATGAAATGACGATGGCATGAAATGTCACCATTTCAGTTTTGCGACTTGATATTAAGTTACCCTAGTTCTTCCTTACTTTTTTTTCCTCTTGAGAGTTAGTCGTATTATTATTCCAGCAGTGGACACGATCCGTCTTTTTTTGCCAGCCTTTGCTGTGATCTCCAAAGTTGTTCTCCAAATGCTGCATCCATTTTATACACTGACCGTAGATCCCTTTTTATCTTCTGGTTGAATATGACTTGGAGCCTCAGTACATCCATCTGCATCTAGCGCGCTGCGTATCTTAGCTGGCGACGATCAGACCCGCTCGCTTCAATTTCGAGGTCTTTCTGTCACCGCAGTCCCATGTGGGCTCATTTCCATGACAAAGCGCATCATGATGCCTTTTGAGTCAAGCACCACTTCTGACATTTTCCTGCCGTTATATCCCAAAAGTCGAGAGCGGCATCCTCGAGGTCAGGGCAGCATTTCGATATGTTGTAAAAATGGAACGAAAGTCGGTCCTGTCATTCCGAAGTGTTTTATCGGTCACAGCCTATCGTGGCGGATTGTATTTCCATGTGTGCCTTTTCAATCTGCCGCTGCGGGCACTTTGGAAATGCTGACGGAATGAGAACTTGATCTTTACTCGCTTCTTCAGCACAACGGAATAAAAATAACCGCCGATAGGAGCACGGGAGGGTGGAGTCAAGATAAGAGAGGACAGTCCAGTCTAGGTAGTCCAGAGAGGTGAATGGCATCCGGTCCGATGGCCGAAGTGCCGCCGAGAGAGAAGTGCACCAATGTATGCATGCGATGGACTGCACGTGTCTTCAGCTGGGACTGCTACCTCCCAGCCGTCATGAAAGGAGCAGCACAAAAAGGACGAGGCTCTGCCGGATAGCTTGGGTAAAAGCACGTGATTTCAAAATGGACTTTTGCAGCATTTAGTTGTATTGCGGAAAGGGCTATTTTTATATGTGTTTGTCCGTGTTCAGCATGCGCGGCGTGTTTATTAGCTTGGCATCAGTCCTTGTCCTTGTCGATTTGTGTTTGGCGGGATGGCTTTAAAAGTAAATTACACTTCTTAACTTTATGGGGAGCCTTGGGGCAACGGAAAAAGCTTTTCGGATCGAATCGGTTCCGCTGCTTCATCGGTAAAAAAAAAGATAATAATAATAAAAAAAAAATTTTAATGGGGAAAATAATTTTAACTCACTTACTGCCATACATTTTCAGACACACTTTTTACCCTAACGTTTAAAAAAAAAATGAAAAAAAAAAAAATCAAATAAATTCCTGGGACTGAATGGCTGGACTGTGAAAAGACAAGTAAATTCGTCAATGGCAGTGAACGAGTTATATTACATAGCCATACATATTTTGCTCTGTTGGCAGTTTCAATCACATGTTGTCCTTTCTTCAAAGTCCGATTTAATGCATAAAAAAGTAGGATTACAATCGAAAAAGGGATTTTTTACGGTAACACCAAAGTAAACACTTTCATACAGCACTGATCCACGGTCTAACTCTTATGCAATAGTGTCCAGTCTTGTGATGCTAATTCCTTTCGGCTAAGTTGATTGATTTTCTACTAATGGCTTTTGTTCTTGAGTGTCACATCAACTTAATGGTTCATATTAGAAACACCAGCAGACATGATATGGCTGCAAATAGATCCACAGTAACAGTAACGATTCACCTTTTCTGGTCTCATTTTTACCACAGTTGAGCATACATGCCAAGTGGTGCAGATAGCTAGAAATAATATTATGGGACATCTGCGCTAACGCTTTCCTTTCAGTCGGTCGTCGCCAAGGCAGATTAGCATCTCGTTAGACTCAATTGCCCCAAACATCTGTCTTTGACGAATCCTTTCGTTTTCACTGCCGTCTCTGCTCGTTGTTGTTTTCCCTTCCAGACAGCAGTTGCATAAGCCTTCAAAACACATACAGCATTTTGGCTTTGGGAATAAAACTTTTCAGAAGTCTGACTCACATTGTCACACTGGGTTGGGATGAATTTTTCATTTTCCCCCCTTCTCTCGTCTTTGTTGGAGAATTATTGAGTTAATGATGTGTTGAACTTTCACACGCAGCCCCCCCCCCCCCCGCTTATTTGTCACTTACACTGAAGCAGCTTTCGCTGAAATACTGCTTAAATTGGAAAATGTCAAATGGTTCCTTTTACTCTTCCAATATATTGGAGTCAGTATTTACACTCCGCTCCACTCCCTGCTCTCTCCATCGACGACACGGACGCTCTCTCCTATCCCCCCCCCCCCCCCCTTTCTTTTCTTCCTTACTGCACAGCGTCAGAATAATGAAGGCAGCGCATTGATCGTAGGACTCCGTCAGCCGGACGGAGAACGAGATGAGAGAATCGACCGCAGACGTGGGCATATTTATGTTTTGACATTGCGCTTCGTTTGTGGCGGACTATCGTTACGTATTTAAAGAATGTTCTCGACTTCTTGGATAGTATATCGTTTCTAATTATTGACAAAAAAAAAAAAAAACATCAAATCAAATGTAGAATTTTATGCGGGAGTCGCACAAAAATCTCTCCCAGGAAAAAAATGTTTTTATTAGAAATGCATGCATTTAAAAAATTTTTTTTTTACAATCGTAGAGCCACATTTTCATAATTATGCACAATGATGAGATACACAATAGATATACGTACAGTACATGTTGGTGGTTCGGCATTCGCAAATTCACCCATTCACTATTTGTGCTCCCTTGGTGTCGAGGAACTACGTTGAAGTGAGTCGAGGAGCTTAATTTAGACAAAAATAGTGCTTTGCCACCATCTATAGGCAAATATAATCCTTTTTAGGCGGGGCGTCAATTACTTGCAGCTTTTCGCGGAGGAACACGCAGTATTACTCTACTTAAGTGACTGATTTCTATCGAAATGACTTTTGCCCAAATTGTATTTACAATTCTTGCCTTCTTATGTCCTATTTCTGAATGCTGGATTTTGCCTGCAGTTAACGGCAGTAAAGTTTCTTTGGTGTCATTGAAGTTCAATTTGACTTGTACGGGCGCGTGTGTGTGTGTGTTTTCTTGCTTCCGCAGGTATTAAAGCCAGTGGTTAGTCCCGAGGTCAACCAAGGGCGGGGCAACAGGAGACTCATTAACTTTTCACTGTCAGGTAGGAAAATCAACCTCGGCCTCTTTGCGCTCGCATCCAGTGCCCTTGAATCAATGTGACTCAGGGGGACGCTTTCCTTCCCCAAGCAACCTTCCGGCTCTCTCGGCAACACCTCCCACCGTCGTGTCGTCTCTCGAAGAGCGTCCGTTGACCAAATCATTGCGCCTGTTCTCCTCATCACTCCAATCAGGGTCCCTTCATTTGTAGAGTTTGTTCAGTTGATGTGAACATGGAGTGAGTGAAAATGTACAGCTTGTTGAAAACTGCTGTAGCATCTTGTTAAGTCGATGGTTGTTGGGAATTATCAATTGATCTTCCTCAAATTTGCTTTGCTTGATATCAAGGAAAAGGCCCATTTTAGCTCAATTTAGGTCTGTCAGTGAGCACGGGCAGAACTTTTCTCATAATCTTCACCAACAATTTTTAAGGGATGTCACGATATCCAAACGTCACAATACGATAACATCACAATATGAACTTCACGACACGTTAATTGTCCCGATTTTGTGGGGAGGTTGGGCGATGTGTGAAAAGCTCACCATACTGTATAAAAGCAAGAAAAAAAGAAGCTCATATTAAAAAAAAAAAAAAAAATCGCTCCTATTGGCGATTAGCATGGGTCAAATTAAACTGCACTAATAAACTAACCATCAGAGGGTGCTGGAATTCCGCAAATGGCAAACAATTTGGGCTATTAAACAAGATTTGCTGCTATTAATATCGTGGCGATTTTAATATCGCGATATCACGATATTGCAGATATTATGACATCCCTAACATTTTTGTGTCATTCCTCTCCTACTCTCCACGGACGCGATACCGCAGACCTCCAAGCAGTTGGTTTAAAGAAGGGGATGTTCTTTAATCCAGACCCATACCTCAAGCTGTCCATTCAGCCTGGGAAGCATAGCATCTTCCCATCGTTGCCACACCACGGTCAGGAGAAACGCTCCGGCGTCGTCTGCAACACAGTCAACCCTCAATGGAATGCCGAGGTATACACACGCGAATACTCACATCGTCAACGTACAAGTATTCGCTGTACTTTTCTGTCTCATTTTCATGAGAAATGAAAAAATTTCATTTAATTTCACCACGTGTGCCTTCCGATGGCACCGCCAGTAAACAAGCACTCACAGGTCATTTGTCTAAGCCAGAACAACTGAGGAAAAAAGCGTTTTCACTCTTGGAGGAAGCACTTTGACACAATATATATTACATTGCATTCTCACACATTTACTTCAAGTTGTCTCATCAATTGATGAAAGCGCTACCTTTTGAAATTTTGATTTGTTTGAGGTAAATCCCTCCTTTATGACCGTCAGCAGGTCTCATCTTTCTGTAGCATCCTCGCTTCTTCCTAGCATCACACATATGAGCACTTTCAGTGCACGCCGTTTTGATCCAAGCCTCCCAACCATCCTCGCTTATCGAGTTAGTCCCTCACCCTCCTCACACAAAACACACATGCAGCCCTCTGCTCCCTCCCGGGTTCATACTTTTAAATTATTCACTTGTTTTTATCTTCCTCCTATATCACCGTGGCTCCTTCTCCCAGCACAAGCTGTCTTCGCTTCCTCGCAGGATTGCTTCGCAAAAGGCAATGCCATTTGACCTCATTTAAAATGCAACCGAATACATATTTCAACTCGGGTCTCCGTCGCCTGATTCAATCGGCTTTTCTTGTCATGTGTGCATCCATCCAGCGACGAGAGCCGCGCATTTAGAGCAGGCCACGTGAGACGAGCTAAACTAATATTGCGGCGGACATGATGAGCGCAAACATATCAAGTGGCCCTCCAAATCCAATGAGGCTGAGCGCTCTAATTGTTACAATGCACTTTTCGTTGTTTTTCTGCTTCTGCAGAGATTTAACTTTTTGTCGCTGCCCACCGATGTTCTGGAGATCGAGGTGAAAGATAAGTTTGCCAAAAGCAGGCCCATCATCAAGCGCTTCCTGGGGAAGTTGTCCGTCCCCGTCCAGAGGCTGCTGGAGAAACATGCCATTGGGTATACTGTATAAAAAATACCTTGTTGCTAGCATTTTTTTTTTTTTTTTTTTTTTACCGCTTGAAATTTTTTTTTACTACTTAACTCATTCACTGCCAGACATTTTCAGACCCTGTTTTACCCTAACGTTTGAAAAAATTTGAAAATGATTTGTGCTGTCAAACGATTAAAATGTTGAACTAATTAATTGCAAAATTTTCCATAGTTAAATCACGATTAATCGTATTTTACAATTTTTTACGACGCTTGGAACCGTTATTTACTTGAGTAAAATCTTGGGATTAATGTGGAATAAAATAAAAGTATATTTCTTTGATCCTTGAATACAATTATTTTCCTGTAAAATACAACAGTTGAACGATGATTGAAGACGTACAACTAATATGGTATTTGAATTTGGCTGTGCAAAGTGTGCAATTTATTTTGGATTTCTCCAATGAGCTGTCAAGCAACTTTTTTAAAGTACAACTACGTAAAAGTCCCAAAAAACTGAGTTAACTGAGTTAATCATTATTAGTGCGTTATGAAATTGAAATTAATCTCCATAGTTAATGCTTTAATTTTGACAGCCCTAAAAAATATATAAATAAATTCCTGGGATTGAATGGCTGGACTGTGAAAGGACAAGTAAATTGGTCAACGGCAGTAAATGAGTTCATATAGTCGAACCTTCAACGTTTAAGATAATCCCTGATGCTAGTGTATGATTTCAGATTGAATTTTCCCATGTAGATCAATTATAATGAAAACTATTCAACTTCCTTGCCACACGGAAATACAAATGTTGTTTTTTTTTTCTTTTTTTTTTAATCATCAGTAATCTCTTTATTCCCAAAGGGACCGGGTTGTTAGTTACTCTCTGGGTCGCAGGCTGCCAACAGACCATGTGTGCGGACATTTACAATTCCGCTTTGAGCTCACCTCTTCAATTCATCCAGGTACTTCACGTCACTTTGTTTTGTCCTGTTAGGACCCCTTGGCGAGAACCTGGTCTGCACTTAGTCTGTCCATGCAGGTCCATAAAACTATCCAGTAATCAAAATACAGATGGTGGCTCGCTGTCAAAATCGGCAGCATGCAACTTCCTAGCGTAACGACACTAGTCAAGCGTTTTCTCATCTCTCGTCATTGCCAACGTCTATTTGTTGTCCTTTGTTTGCTCGTTTTGTGCAACGCCGAGCGGGGCATTATGTGTGGGGTTTTTTTTGTGGCTGACAAAGAAAATATCGCCCTTAGTAAATATTTCAAATCAAAGAGAATTAGCATGAAATTCCCTAGTGAGGATAAGCAATTCAGAAAATGGATGGATGATTGGCCTTGAATAAATAGATGGTGATAGTCAGTTTCACTTAGGGGTGTTCTCACTTTTGTTGCCGGCAATTGAAACTTAAATACCTCTGTGTTGAGTACTGTAAATGATCTCTGCTATACAAGCTGTACACCGACTACTTCACGTTGTCGCAATATCATTTCTTCAGTGTTGTCCCGCAAAAGATTTAATGAAATATTGACAGAAATGTCCTCTCTTTTGTGAGTCATATAATATTCCTTCTGTGACTAAATGTTTTCTCTCCGCAGATGATGAGGAAGTTTCGCTGGTCATAGAACCAGCCTGCCCCGAAGGAGGAGTCAACGCAGACGCCAACAACGCTGCTGAGGCGCCCGATGACGACACACTGAGCGTCGGACACGACATGCCCGACCTCCCTTTGGATGCCCCGCCCGATCCCGAGACCCCAACGGCCGAGGGAACCCCACCCGGTGAGACCGAGGCGTCTCCAGAGTTAGAAGAAAGCGCCACGGAGGACGAGAGCACAGCGAGGGAGGAACCAGCTGCGGCTGAGCCTCGGGTGCCGAGCGAAGGCGGCGAATCGGCCGACAACGCCGTAAGAACGCTAGTGGCGGGAGAATCGGAAGAGGGGCCGCGGGAGGAGGAGGAGGAGGAGGAAACACCGAGAGAAGAGAATATACCGCGAGCCGAGCAGGTGATAGCAGTCGAAGATGACAAGAAAGACCAATCGGATATACCAACTGAAAACGCTGTAGAGGGCAACGACACATCCCAGGATTTAGCCGCAGAAACAACCGAAGTATCACCGGGAGGCGAAAGCAGCAACGGTCCCTGTGCCTGCCTCTTCTCAAACTACAACTCCCAAGGTCCCCTCCGGCGTAAAACCCGCCCTTGCTCCCTGCCGGTGTCGGAGCTGGAGAACGTGATCGCCTCGGCCTGCGGCGAGCCGGAGACGCCCCGGTCGCACTACATCCGCATTCACCATCTCCTCCACAGTCTGCCCTCGGCGCAGCATCGAGCGCCCAGCCAGGAGGAGGAAGATATGGAAGTGGGAGAGAACACGAGCACAACCCTGGACAACACCTCCACGTCACCAACGCTAAAAAACTCCAAAGACAGGGAGGAGGAAGATGAGGACGAGATAACCCAGTCACCCTCTCAGGTAGGACTGTCAATGCTTTAGAGCAGGTACAAGTCTGCCATCTAGTGGTGAAGGGTGATATTACAAATGAAACTTCATCAGTGCATTTGCAGACCCTCCTTTACCCAACCACGTGAAAAAAAAAACTACATAGACTAGTGCTGTCAAACGATTAATTTTTAAAAATGAATTAATCGCATTATTTTCCATAATTAATCGCGATTAATCGTATTTTTCAACTCCCATTTTTTATGAAGCTTGGAACCGTTATTTACTTGAGTAAAATCTGTAAATTAGGTGAAATACTTTGCAAAAAAGTTCTGTTCGAAGAGCCTCCCGTCCAGTATATCCGTAGGTCGGTCACTGTATATATTATTGTTGTTCTTTTATGAAATCATTACCAGATATGTAATTCTGACTACACGATAATGCATTTTGAATCGGCATTTGCAATGTCTTTTCAGGTCCCCGAGTGTCCCGGTCCGTGCTGCTGTCGCTCGCTCCCACGCAGCCTGTCCATCGAACGTCTCTCCGAGCTGAACCAACTCCTGGAAGGCGACGCCGTAGGTGGAGTGCGCGCAGCAGTCCGAAGGATCTCTCTCTCCTATCTGGAAAGCGAGGAGGGGGATTCCAGTGGCGGGGTTGCGAAGAGAAAATCAAGCAGCGGCCATCGGGCCCGGGGCGAAAATGAGTGCGAGTTGTGCGACACGTCCTGCTACAGCACGTCCTGCTACAGCACGTCCTGCTACAGCACGTCCTGCTACAGCAACTCAGGCCACGAGGGCAGGGGCCGCTTCTGCAGCCACGCCCGCCTCTCCTCCGTGGACAGCAACCGGCTCTCCGGCAGCACCGTGTTCTCCTCGCAGGACGAAGAGGAGGATGAGAGCACTTTCGAGTCGGGACCGGATGCTCGCAACTGTCCCGAGGGCCCGGAAGCCGGCGGGGCTGGCGGAAGACGGACGGGGGCCAGTGGGGAGGAGTGTGGGGAATCAGCCGGGGCGGAGTCGCGGGGCAGCAACGGCACTGGTAAGTGATGGAAAATGTTCAGAAGGGAACCAGTCTGCGGTTGGCAAAAAATAACAATGAGGAAACTCTGGATTGTGGATTCTAATAGTGAATTCGAATACGATTAAAAATGTAGAAATGGGTCAATCGGATTTCTGATTGATGGTGGGAAGAGTTGTACTAATTAGGATTCCGCAGCCAGCGCCCGTGCCTTCACGCGTGTCTGTGCGCACGAGCGGTGTTGTCCTCTATTGTGTTGCATGTCCCACTGTGCAATCATCTTGTGAAATTTGCTCCCATTATTTCGTCGCCATGACAACCCAAGAGAGCAGTGTTTCCCAACCTTCATAGAGCCAAGGCGCTCATTTTACACGAGAACAAGAATCACTTCACGGCACCAAAGAAAATGGCCCCACAAAGGTGGATAGACAGGTTAATTATGTACCTTTGTTAAGTGTGAGAGTTTTCTGGCACGTGTGGTGTTTTTTTCAGATGTGTGAGAGAAGGTTTGGGGACTGAGAGAAGATTTTGTTGTTGTTGCTTGTGGGAGGTCTTTTCTTTTGTGTGATGTATTTTAGATTTTTTTGATAAGTGTGAGAGTTTTTTTTGGTTGTGTGGGAGGTTTTTTTTTTTTTAGCTATGAGGGTTTTTGGGGAATGTGAGGGTTTTTTGTGTGTCAAAGGTTTTTTGTATGAATGTAAGAGTTTGGGGGAGTGTGAGAGTTTTTCTGTGCTGGAAGAGGTCTTTTGTTGTGTCTGAAAATTGTTCTGGGGTTGGTGTGTTTTTGTTTTTGGGGTTTCCTGTGAGAGGTTCTCTTGACGCGTGTGTTAGTTTTTTGTAGTGTGTTTTTGGGCGAGCAGGAGAGGTCTTTTTTGTGTGACTTTGTGGTATTAATCTTTTTCTGAGTGTTTTTTTGCTTGTGTGAGCATTGTTTTGATGTGCATGATTTCTTTTTTTTTTGGTGAACATGAGAGTTTTTGTGTGTAAGCTTTTTCAGTGAGAGTGAAAAAAAAAGACAATTAAAATTTTTTTCAATTTCGTCAAAAAAAAAAGAATTTAAAAAATTGTCTTTTTGTTTTGTTTTATTGAAATTGAGAGTCTTTGGGTGTGCGTTAGAGGTCTTTTGTTGGCTGTGAGTTTTTTTGCGGGGCAAGCCAAGAGATTTTTGTGTATGAGAGTTCTTTTTAGCCTCCCCCTAAGTACATTAATGGCAAATAATGACCATTTTGAAACCGCACGCCGACACAAAAGATAGTCATCATCTCCATCTTAAAACCAGCAAGGCGTAAGACAACATCCAGTACGTGCTTAAGATACTCGCGCATCAAAACTCAGCGTAAAGTGTAAAACGTTGTCGAAAACAAAAGAGCAATTGCTCCTCAAAGAAACCGTATGGCCTCGTCTTCACTTGTGAATGTTGCCAGTCTGCTATGGGAAAGTAGGTCGCAATACATACAACACCGAACAACACACCAACTCTGCCAGATTTCCCTCCAGGTTGTTTTTTTCCCCCCCCTGCTGTTCCCATCAAATTACCTCAACACGTGCCAAAAATCCTGTGTTTAAATTCTCATGATATGACTTTGTACTCTTTGTTACACATGGACAATATTGGCTGATGGATTTAATTCCAATTCTTTTTGGGAGGAGGAGTTTGTTATAGTACAACCCTTATTTGGTGTAAAAAGTTTGGCCAGCACTAGATTAGATCGTTCTCCAAGTAGCAGTTCAATCGCGGCCGATATTGTGTCCATGGCGGACTTCCAGAGATGAGAGCACTATAGGGGACCGTCTCATTCTGTGATTGGCTGATAAATAAGTTTGACACACTCCATTCATCAGGCTCAACGCTTCGCACGCAGTGCCTTTTATTGAAAGGGACTCAAGACGCGATGTAGCTCGAGCTAATGTGGCTTGCGGCCCCGCCCCCGTGGTGTAACGTATTCCCAACTGTCTCCCGTAGGCTCAGGCTTCTCACCTCCCGTCGGCCATCCTCCAGTCCTTCTTCCCAGCCTTGACTTAAACCATTTTCCTGCTGCCACTGACCAAGCCTTACCTCCAAGTAAGCACCAACACTACTTACGATGGAGTCATATGGGCAACAGCTTGGTTCGCACCTGTGCATGTGCCATTTTGTGTTCAAACATGTCATTCCTTTTGCGTTTGCGCCATTCTTCCCTCCTCCCCCGCCTACCACGCTCACCCATTGGGATTTCGATGTGCAGTGACAGGGTTCGGCCCTTATCGCCCGTGTGGGGGTTCGCTGCAAAATTTGAAATGCCAAAATGTTCAGCCAAGAGTTATACTGTAATTTCATGGTACAAAAGTCTGCTAAATGTCATCTCAGGATAATTATTTTGTCTCCCGCAGACTGGGAAGCCCGTATAGACAGCCATGGCAGAGTGTTCTACGTCGACCATGTCAACCGCACCACCACCTGGCAGAGACCGAGTCACAGTGGCAAGTGCAGCCATGGAATTCCCCGATCAGGATCCAGTCAACAGATGGAGCAGCTCAACAGGAGGTCAGGCTATCGAGCGTATTATTCGGACTATAAGCCGCACTCAAAGTTCTTTAATTTCTCAAAAATTGACAGTGCGCCTTATAATCATTTGCGGCTTATGTATGGATGTCGATTTGAAGTTGAATAAAGTTTGACTCATTTGCTGTACTGGCTTGTTTTCCTTTAACGTGCAGTAATGCGCCTTATACCCCGGTGCACCTTATAGCCCGGTGCGCCCTATATATGGAAATATAAAAAAATATATACATATATCTAGAGAGAGAGAGAGAGAGAGAGAGAGAGAGAGAGAGAGAGAGAGAGAGAGAGAGAGAGAGAGAGAGAAATGCTCATTGGGGCTGCGCCTTATAATCTGGTGCGCTTTATAGTCCGAAAAATATGGTGTATATAAGGAGTGTGGAATCATTAGCGTCACAGTGATTTAGAACGGGCATGTAAATATTAGCATTCATCCAGGTCATTTCATTCTCAGGGTATTGAATCAATAAAAGTAGTTGACCAAGTTCAACCTCCCGTCAGATTTGGAATGTACCTCGGAAAAAAAAGTGAATAATTTAAGTTAATGTTAACATTTTCATCCGTCGTTACTAATTTGGCAGGTACCAGAGCATCCAGAGAACCATGGCCACTGACGAGGAAGGTGGCAGTCAGCGGTTGGAGCGAACGCCCAGTGTCGAGACGGACTCGGACGCTCCTCCAACAGCGACAGGTCATCTCCTCATCCAGTTTCCTCGCTCTCATTTTTTTAACATGCGTTTTTTTTATTCCTGTATTGTTTATGTTTTGTGTTTCTGATCACTGGTTGTACAACCCTACAAATGTTGCATTTACTAAAAATGATTCGTCTTTGTGTTCACAAGGTCCAGCATCACCTGTCAATCACCAGAAGATCGGCCAGCTACTTCAGTCACCCGCCGTCAAGTTCATCACGCATCCGGAATTCTTCACTATGTTGCATAGTAACTACGTGAGTGACCCGAGGCTAGACCTCACCGAACTCAAAGTACAGTTGAGTTTAGCATTTGTAGCCAAAATACAATTTTTTCCCCTTTGCCCTTCCCAGTCAGCCTACCGGATGTTCACCAGCAGCAGCTGCGTGAAACACATGATCCTGAAGGTGCGCCGCGATGCCAAAAACTTTGAGCGCTACCAACATAACCGGGACCTGGTGGTCTTTCTCAACAAGTTTGCAGACACTCAACTGGAGTTGCCACGGGGCTGGGAGATCAAAACTGACCCGCAGGGCAAGGTAGGACAAATTTGGAGACTGATTTTGAAACCACTGTATGGTCGATGGCATTTTTTGATGACGACACCGTTTGAAAGTTTATTCCCGTCTGTCGTCCAGTCTTTCTTTGTGGATCACAACAGTCGAGCCACGACCTTCATCGACCCTCGAATCCCTCTTCAGAATGGCCGACTACCAGGCCACCTGGCCCACAGGCAACATTTGCAGAGGCTGCGCAGCTACAGTGCAGGAGAGGTACGCAGGTGCGCGCACCTTCACAATAAAATATTCGGCGGCAAAGCCGTTCAATCCCAGACACCTATTTATATTTTTTCACATTTTTTCAAAACGTTCGGGTAAAAGAGGGTCTGAAAATGTCTGGCAGTGAGTTAATATCAAGACTGATTAGTTTTGTTGGCTTTTGGAATATGTAGTGACTTCATCCGAATGCTGGCTAAAATGTGTACTTATCTGCTTTTATTTTGTAGGCTTCTGACGTGTCCAGGAGTCGCGGCGCTTCTCTCATGACCAGGCCTGCCAACAGCCTGGTTGCTGCCATACGTAGCCAGCATCATGCTGACCCGCAACAGTCCACCGCGGCATGTAAGCCCCGGCCGAAATATTCACGATTTTTGCCAAAGCACACATATGGGAAAAGCTGTTTTACCTGCTCACCCTCTTTTCTGTTCTCCCGTTTTCTCTAGCGTACAATGACAAGATTGTGGCTTTCCTTCGACAACCAAACATATTTGACATGTTGCAGGAGCGGCAACCCAACCTGAACAGAAACTATGCACTCAGGTATGTTTATGCCTCATAGTCACCTGCCATATATTTGCGGTTCCACCTATTTGCAGATTTCTTTTTTTTTTTTGTTGTTTTTTTTTTCAAAACCAACTTTTCGTATTTCTTGACTAGCTCACTTATTCTCCCTTTGTTTTTGTGGTCATGGCAAAGCATAAAAAGCGTTTTGCTTTGGCGCCATCTTGTGGCCTCCCGGTGCCAAGGAACTATGTTGGCTCACATTGAGGAGTTTCTTTTAGACGAAAGCAGGGCTTTTCAGCCATCTTGTGGCCTTTGCAATTATCAACCTTCGCGCTATTTGTCACAGGGCATGGTCCCGATTGTGCCTTGAAGGAGGCTAGTTGTCTTTATTTACATTATAGGGAAAAGATCCACTACCTTCGGTCTGAAGGTGCCCAGGCTGTTGAGAAGCTCTCATGTGATGCAGACCTGGTCATCCTGTTAAGGTACACAAGCCCATTGATTGGTTTTATTGTGACAGCATGAAAACAAATCCAAAGATGCTCCATGCTTTTTTTTTTTTTGTATCTTTTGTCTCGCAGTTTGTTTGAAGAGGAGATCATGTCGTATATTCCGCCTCACCCAATCCACCCCGGCTTTAGCTTCTCCCCGCGCTGTTCCCCCGGCAACTCGCCGCAGAACTCTCCCGGTAGGTCGATTGGTGGACCAGACACCTTGTTGTAAGTTTCGCTTTCTTGTTCGAGAACAGCGAGTCGCGTGAAAAGCACTGAAACATTCGACGGCTCTTATCGCAACAACCACAGCGGCGATTCCGAAATCTTTGGCACATATCCTCGACGTGCTTATGCCGCTTATCCGGCCGGAAAGTAGGTCAAAGCGGGGAAGTCTGTGTGGTGATACCGAATATCCAACCCTGAGGGCTGACGAAATGAAAATCACACCGGTCGATGATGTCATCTTGAAATGCCTTTTCTGTCTTTGTGTAGGCTTGCAGAGAGCAAGGGCTCCGGCTCCTTACCGGAGAGACTTTGAGGCTAAGCTAAGGAACTTCTACAGAAAATTGGAAGCAAAGGGCTATGGCCAAGGACCGGGCAAGATTAAGTACGATTCAGACGTACAAACAGATGCAGTCGCCCCCCTCCCCCATAGCTTCTGTTCCTCGTCGTAGCCAACGTCAATGATATTCTCATTTTTGCAGACTACTGATCAGGCGAGAACACCTGCTGGAGGGCACCTTCAACCAGGTGATGGCATATTCCCGCAAAGAGCTGCAGAGGAACAAACTCTACGTCACCTTCCTCGGGGAGGAGGGGTGAGAGGCACTCTTTAGATTGACCGCAATCGACATTTGGGAATTTCTTATAAGATGACAAATCGGAGCATTCAGAGGCTTCCTCCCTCCATCTTCTCGCTTCAGGTTGGACTACAGCGGACCCTCCAGAGAGTTTTTCTTCCTTTTGTCTCAGGAGTTGTTCAATCCGTACTACGGTCTTTTTGAATACTCGGCCAATGACACGTACACTGTTCAAATCAGCCCCATGTCGGCGTTTGTTGAGAACCACCTGGAATGGTAAGGCTGCTTTGGTTTTTCCCGAAGGCCGCGCTTAATATTCGCGATGAGATCATTCATTTCATTCCCGTCGCTTCTATGGAGTCTTACAAATGTCCTTTGTGTGTGTGTCCAGGTTCCGTTTCAGCGGGCGCATACTGGGTCTGGCTCTGATTCATCAATACCTCCTTGACGCTTTCTTCACCAGACCTTTCTACAAGGCGCTACTCAGGCTGTGAGCATATTAAGGCATAAGTAGAACATCATTTCGGAACCCTTGTATACTTTTTTTGCGGTGGGATTCACATCCACGCCGGGAACGGAGTGGAATTGCGGATAACGCCGGTCGCCATTTGGCTCTTGCAGCCCAACAGACCTTTCGGATTTGGAATATCTGGATGAGGAGTTCCATCAGTCTCTTCAGTGGATGAAAGACAACGACATCACAGACATCCTGGACCTCACATTCACTGTTAATGAGGAGGTTTTTGGCCAGGTGGGTGTAGCCACACAGACCGTAGAGCCGTAATAGAGTACGACTGGCTATCGCGCCGAATGTACTTTATGCCCTTTAGCTCCGGTAAATTGCATCATTTAGTTTTGGTCGCCATTAACATCCCATTTCACGCTGATTCGATTTTTGGACATTTTTCGACGTGACAAAGACCGTTGTTTATTCATGGAGTCCGCTTGGGACCTCCATCCATTTTGTTTTCTTCCCAGTTTCATTTCGAAGCGCGGCGATATGTCGCAGAAGCAAACGTGAATAGACTTAATATCATGAGCTTAATCAAACCACAAAATTGCGGCGAAGCACTTCAAACGGAGAAGAGCACCAAGCGTCATCGTAGTTGACTAGTTCAATAAATCAACACAAATAAACAACCTGCACATGAGGCGCGCCGATAGTTTTCGCTCTCATAATTAGCACACTAGCAAACTGGCATGACGTCCCACAGGTCGCGAACAACGATGCGTGCTGGCAATTTTGACACAAACGGGATTAAATCATTAACTCATTCACTGCCAAACATTTTCAGACCCTCTTTTGCCCTAACATTTGAAAAAATGTGAAAAGACAAATAAATACGTCCTTGGCAGTGAATGAGTTAAACTCATCTTTTGGCATTTACACAACAAATAACAAACGTTTTATCATATAGTAGCGCGAAATTATTATCAACACATGGCTACTGCAGTACGGCAAAAAGCGAGACATTATGTCGATCGGGCTTTTTGTAACGCGCTACTTCCGCTCCTGTTGCCAGGTAACGGAGCGGGAGTTAAAGTCCGGAGGCTCCAACCTGCAAGTGACTGAGAAGAACAAAAAGGATTACATCGAGCGAATGACCAAATGGAGGGTGGAAAGAGGAGTGGTGCAACAGACGGAGGCACTGGTCAGAGGCTTCTACGAGGTCAGCACTGCTTTCGCTTTCGGACCGTGTGGTAAGTTACACCGTCAAAAGGATGGAGGGGAAAACTGCCTTTTTGTGCTTTTGCGTTATAGGTGGTGGACTCCCGGCTGGTGTCGGTGTTCGACGCCCGAGAGCTGGAGCTGGTTATCGCCGGTACTGTGGAGATTGACCTTGGCGATTGGCGGAGCAATACAGAGTATAGAGGCGGTATGTGTGCGGGGTTTTTTTTTTTTTTTTTTTTTTTCTGATCATTTCCTACTAATCCAACTATTTCTATCCAAAAAAGTCGATCTTCCATAATGTGAACAATTGAATTGTGCCTCTCACTAGGTTACCATGACGGCCACATCGTGATGCGGTGGTTCTGGGCCGCCGTGGAGCGTTTCAACAATGAGCAGCGCCTGCGCCTACTCCAGTTTGTAACCGGGACGTCCAGTGTGCCGTACGAAGGCTTTGCTTCCTTGCGCGGATCCAACGGCCTGCGGCGCTTCTGTATTGAGAAGTGGGGCAAAGTTACCTCTCTACCCAGGTAATTGATTCAACACGTTCCAGTAAATAAAGCATTTTTTGAGAGGGGGGGAAAAAGAAAAAAAAATCGTCTCTTCTATGGTTGATAAAAATTCGGATTTTTTTTTTCACATTTTATAGATGTTTACCAGTCCTAGAGGTTGTTAATTTTTTTTTTCTTTTTTTAAAAAGCATACTTTACATTCCAATGATATTTAATGTTTAATGTTGTTCCCAGCACTGGTTTAGATAAAAAGTATAGGTAAGCAGTAGTACATGTTCTGTGCTCGTATCAGCTTTTATTTATATAGCGCATTTCATGTACAAGGTAACGCGATGTGCTTAATATAATTAAAAGTACAACACGTAAAAGCAGTTAAGAGTATATTTTAAACCTGGATTTAAAAGCATTTACGCTTCTCTGGTCTGTTTTCAAGCTTTATTCATTCACAATTTTCACTCTGATAAACAAGGATTCCAGCAAATCACTGGATTGTATTTTCCACAAGTACAAGTAAAAAATGGAATTTATAAACCAAAACACTAGCAATAGAAAACACCCTCAATACAAAATGAACAAAGTTCCCCCAAAAAAACCCACCAAAGACAACACCAGAAAGCAAAACAGTCATCAACACAAATAACAACAAGACACTGTGACAGCGACAAGGATCTGACAAAGACTGAAAGAAACCAGGAACTAAATACCGGCGGGACAAGCCAACTGACGAGACAACGAGGAACACCTGGACAAGACACAGGTGACTGGAGGGAGCTGATTTGGTTGACGCAAGGTGGAAACGGAAGACCTAACGAGCAAGACAGGGCAAGAAAACAAGCTCTCACGAGAAAAAACGCGACGTCAAATCTAGACGAACAAATCACGACAAAGGTAATGAGTACTTTCCCAAATGTGAAAGAAAAAAAGAATACATGTTAATAGGATGTTCAGAACATCTGAGTCATTTGTTACTTTTTGGGGTCATTGCCAGTCAAAAGAGACTTGATCAAGAAATGAAAAATACAAATCACTTTCACTCAAAATATGGCCAGAATATGAATAATTTGACACTTAACTGTAAATTATGGCAACATGCTGGATTTTATTAAAGAAGGGAATCAACCCAAACATATTTTTTCATGAATATGTTCCCAGCAGGCCCACTAGTTCAAACACGGCATTGTGATTAATATTGCGTTTATGGAATATGAGTTAAGCAGCAAAATCCACCCGTTTTGAGCCATCTCAGGGGGCGGCCATTTTGTCATTTCTGTCGACTGAAAATGACATCACAACTGCTCAGGTGACGACCAATCGCGGCTCAGCTTCAGAAAACAGGTCAGCCGTGATTGGTCATTGTGATGTCATTTTCAGTCGACAGAAGTGACAAAATGGCCGCCCCAAGAGATAGCTCAAAACGGGTGGATTAACTCTTATTCCACAAACACAATATTTATAATAATGACTTGTTTCAACTAGTGGGCTAGCATAGAACATATTCTTGAAAAAATAAGGTTGACTCCCTCTTTAAGGTACCAAAGAGGGCCCTGCCAAGATGGTTGATAGTTGTTATAGATGCCACAAGGTGGTGGCAAAGTCCTGGTTCGTCTAAGTTAAGCTCCTCAACTCACTTCAAAGTAGGTCTGTGTCAGAAAATGCAGCAAAGCACTACTTTCCCCTACAGTCCTTGCATCACTGACCTTATTTTCCCTTTGTCAGGGCCCACACCTGTTTTAACCGTCTTGACCTGCCTCCATACCCTTCGTACACTATGTTGTACGAGAAATTGCTGACGGCCGTGGAGGAAACCAGCACATTTGGTCTGGAGTGAGACGCAGGAAGCAATCGACGAGGACAAACAAACGTCTTCTTGGAACATTGAACCGGAGGCGTCACGCGCCGGACGGACGGACGGACACAGCCGGGATTCTGTGATTGTGCGGACTGAGCAAAGATGTCGGTGATGTGGATATACGTATGTCAAATGAATGTTATGGTACTGTGTATTAGTCTCACATTTGTGACAGGAAGCGGCCTTTCAGGCATCACAGCAGAGCTACGTTCGTGTTAGGGGGATGTACAATGGTATCAATCATAAAACATGCAGCCAACATGCACGTACCCGGATGCTAATAGCAACAGATATAGCGTACAGTATATATAAAACCATTGATGACAACTTGACAGTTAATGTCTTGTTTAAAATGCCACCACTTTCCTCTTCTTTTACGAATCCTTAGTTCTGTTACTCAAAAACCTTTTGCAGCACAAATGATCTTTTTAAGATGCAACAATCATACTCAAATTTCAATCATTCAATGAAAAGGTGAGATGCTATTGAAAACAGGTACAAATACTGACTATCTCCGTTTATATACAGGCATAAATGATGCGTGAATTCAGCGTGACAAACTAATAGTTGACATGCTCAGGTAGTTTATTGGACATACCGTATTTTTCGGACTGTAAGACTATAAAATCCTTATTTTCTCAAAAATCGACAGTGCGTCTTATAATCGGGTGAGGCTTATACATGGACATCGAATTGAATTTGAATAAAGTTTTGACTCATTTGCTTTACTCCCTTAATGTGCAGTAATGAGCCTAATAACCCGATGCACCCTGTATCTGGAAATTTCCCCAAAATAGACCTGTTCATTGAGACTGCGCCTTATAACCCGGAGCGCCTTATAGTCCGAAAATACAGCAACTAAAAACACGCAGAACGGCGCTGCTGGATATGCACTAATGAAGAGCGTGGACAGTGATTGATCAAATGGACGCCAAAGAAACAATCACATCTGGTATTTAATGAAGGGAAAGCCTTCTTGGTAGAATTATTTGGAAGCCAAGAGTTGGAGTGACCCATGCAAGTTTACAATCATATATTAATGTAACAGGAAAAGTAGGAGGAAATATTATTTATTCAGATCATTTAGCATTAGGGTTTAGAGTTAAGGAAAGCACTTCAAATTGACTAGGTAAGATATCTACTGGGAAGATAAGCCACGAATATACAAAGCATTTAAGAAAGCCATTTCCCCCCTCTTTTTATGCAATGTCACTAAGTTTAATATTTAAAAAAAAAACATTTTACAGTAGCTTTGGTCCCTTAACGATGGGGAAAGAGAGTACAGAAATCATTCAGATAGGAAGGACTCCTAATCCAAGTATGTAGAATAGAAACTCAAAAGTCAGTCTAAAAAACGTGCGGTACTTCCGGTTTATTTATCCGAGGCTGAGAATATTTTATTTTGAAATGTGGCCGGATTCTCTCCATTACATCCGTCTATGACTGACTTCCAGATCGTTTTCGCAATACAATTAAATGCATCGTCTAGTCATCTACGTCCCTTTGTCGCAGCAGGCGCGATATCCATTGATATCGCTGTCTTTTTGATCGTTGCTCGGCAGTAAAAACGCCGACCGGAACTGGCCATAAAAGGCAGAGGAAATTCCGTCCTGCGGTATCCTCCTCCAATATCAGCCACAGCGACGCCTCCCGACTTGGAGTGAAACCGCAACAACATTTCCAAAACAACGCGCGTGGGTTGCGCGCGAGTGCAAATTGCCTCCGTCGCCTAACTCCAATATTAAACGCACAATCTAGCAAACGAATAAAACAAACAGACCCCCTTGAGATGTTTCTGCATTTACGCTTACAAATTCCCTCTGGCTCAAGGTGACTGTGACACAAGCTAGCTCTTACCTTGGAGCACCAAGCATCTTGAAGTCTTCCACTGACATCTTGACCGCGATTGAGTGGGGTGGTTCTCTGCACGCAGCAGCAATACGTCGCATCCTTGGGCTTATGTGGGCTTTTTGCTATTTTTTTTTTCCCAGTTCGACGTCATTTGGAGAAAGGTGGCCATTTTTGTGGATTTTACAATAGAAGGACATATAGAGTAATTCCAAATCCGAACAAGGTGTAGCTATCTCCAATTTGATTGCAATCAAATGATATTGTAGCCAGGTGATAAAATTAACGAAACTGGGCACACCCAAGAGTGCAAAGACAATTATGTTGCAGATACCACTTTTTTTGCTACTAATTTTTTTCTACGGTTATTTCTATGGTATTGTATTCCAATTCAAGGGGTTCGCTTGTAGCTTTCCTCGAATGTTGAGTTTGTTCAGTGGCGACGAGAGCCTGCCTTCATTTTGAAGCATTTTGATATTTATGGCTTTTCTATTATTAATGTAGCTCACTTATCTGTTTCATGTTGATCTTTTTTTTTTTTTTTGTCGCCTGGCTGACCTCAATTTTTTATGTGATTTATTACCGTGCTGCATGTAACAAGCACGTGTCATGTGCTTTTGACAATTTGACAACAACCATGTTATTTTTCCATAAACTTTCATATTAAACACTGGTATATAAAGCGGGTATATAATACCCCAGTAATGAACATGGTTATGTAATTGTGTCAATATCAACAATTAGAGAAATATTTATTAAAAATAATCTTTTGGGAAAGGATCCGATTTGTCCAAGTTACGAATGGTGGAGTCTGGTCATTTTTGCAACGGGCATGCATTAAGTGTGTATACATTTTTTTGTTGATGATTATTCACATATGTAGATAATGTTGAAAAGTTTGATTATTTATTGAAATAAATGCTCAGGCAGTCCCTCCAATTCAGTACCACAATTCCACTGTTTATGAATCGATGTTCATTTGCTGACATTGACTATGTTGTATGAAGTGAAGGCAGCGTTTGCCACTGTTGTCTAAAATTAAAATATTGCAAAACATGCATTTATTTTTGGCCTATCATGAGTTGAATTATTATTATCGTGTTGTAAATTCCCCATTACTGCTTCGTTTATACAGGCATTGGTTTAGTGTTTTAATTCGTGTGTTTCGCACCAGGCATGTTTTCGGGCAGCTAATGGGTCCTTTCTTGACGTTGGTTTACGTCGGGCATATTGTTGGACAGCTCCGGGGTCTTATCGCGAGACTATTAGCCGTTAGCGGCAGCCACGAATCGTTTACGTAGAGTCCTTGGTCACCGCGACATATTGAGTGGCAAATATTTTGTCAGAATCTCAATCGTAGCGACAACCCTGGTGGCTTCTTTAAAGTTTTTTTTTTTTATTATTGTTGGCTATTCTTATACAATTTGTACATAATCTACTCATTTATACAAGAATTCACATATTGACAAGTCAGATTTGATAAACGAAGCCACGGCGACTTGGCAACATGCTGCGCAGATGCGAAGAAACTAGCAAAAAAAAAAAAAAATCCATCACATTCTGACACAAAAGCTGCTTTTTGACAGAGAAATGAGAGAATACAATAAATCAAACGCCGCTTTTCACTTTTCCCCGCAAAAAAAATGCACTCAGATGGAAAATGTCAAAAGTCCCAAGCCTTGGAAAAGAGGAAGCATTCAGCATTCAGCATTGTAAAAGGAGGTCACACCGCACGCTTCTCTCTGCAAGCAAACGCACGAGGCAAAAAAAATAAAAATAAAATACAGTATCAGGAGCATCAGCTGATGAGAAAAAGCTCTGATATGTCACTTGATATGTTGTAAAAGTGATCGCCCCTCGCTCAACTCAGTCTCATTTAAAAAAAAAACAAAAACAAAAAAAAAGGTGAATGTGCTGCTACTTGTTCACATTTTCAGTCTGAGAGTTGAGGCTTTCAAAGTCAGACGTCATTTCCACTGATCAATTCCAGACTAATAACCATCATAGGCCGATGCATTTTTTTTTTTTTTTTTTTGCTGACCCTTTTTTTGCCTCCGATAAGTGGAGACAAAAAAAAAAAAAAAAAAAATCCCTGAAAGCTGATCCGAGGCGATCGCTGATCGGCGGCCGTGAAGCAGGAGGACGCGATCAAAAGCAAAAAAGGGGAGGCGGCCAAGTTCTGCTATCCAATCACGCGGCTTCGGCTCGACATCACAGGTGTTGCCAGTCGATGGCCACCAGCGTCTGATTGGCCTCTTGAGCGTGACCTATGACCTCGGCGATGCCGTGCTGACGCCACAGCCGTTCGATCTTCCTGTAACGCTCCGTGCAGAGATGGAGTGGATTCCCCCGCCTGCAACGGACACGACACGCCACTTCAACAAAAATAAAATAAAAAATCCACAATTGCCAGGTTCATAAAAATTTGGGATTTTTCATTATTGTTAGTTTTTATTTCATTTTGACTTTTGTTTTCGTATTATTTTAGTCTTTTTTTTTTTTTGTAGCGCTAGTACAGCATAGTAGTTTACAAGTGAGGTTTAATTTTGTAACAGTGGGTCAAAAGTGGCTTATTGTCTTATTAGTAGGATGTAACGATTAATCGAAAACCGATTTTAAAAATCTATCCGCACCGATTTTTAAAAATCCATCCAAACCGATTAAAAATCCATCCAAACCGATTTTTAAAAATCCATCCAAACCGATTATAAAAATCCATCCAAACCGATTTTTAAAAATCTATGCAAACCGATTACAAATCTATCCAAACCGATTTAAAAAAATCCATCCAAACCGATTACAGATCTATCCAAACCGATTAAAAATCTATTCAAACCGATCAATCGATTTGAATCGAGACAAATAGTTTGCGGGTGGCCGCAGCGCCACAGTAGCGCACGGAGACGAGCACGGTCCTCATATTTTAAAAATCAAATCGAAAACGGGGAACTGGAAATCGAAAACGAAATGGAATCGGGGGTTTGAGTGAATCGTTGAATCCTTACTTACCAGTAACGACAAACTGGATGTGTAAAAAAAAAACAAAACAAGAAAAAGGCTTACTTGAGACCCTGATCGGTCTCGCCGTAGTCGTCCAGGTACGGCGGAGGATAGAAGCAGCCCTTTGTTTTCCCAGCCACGAACAACACCTGACTCTCTCTCACCCTGAACACAAACACACGCGCGGCCACACCTTCGCTCAACGGGGGCCCAAATATGGCAAGCGGCCAGACGGCTACCTGAGGAAGAGGCCGAGGCCCGCGCCGCAGGTGAAGGTGTGCGCGGTGCAGGCGCCCACGTCCTCGCCGTCCACTTCGGTTTGACAGCAGTAACTCTGCGAGCACAGCATGGCGCCGCACACCAGGCACAGAGTGGGCGCGCGCGACTTGTCCCCTCCCGACCGAGGGCACCTGCGCAAGCAAAACAAGGCGGCGTTGCCCACGCGTGCCAACGCGCCGAACCGCCGCCCGCCCGCGTACTGACGTGAAACTCGACGCCTGGTTGATGAGGACGCTGTAATCTTCAGGCAGCTCGATCAGCCGGTTTGACTCTCGCGGGAACCTGTTGACTCCGCCCGCTCGCAAGGTCGGTCCGACGGACGCGTGGCGACACCAACTGCGAGTGGAAAAAAAAAAAACAACGCTTCAGAAAGTTGCCCCGCCGCACTTTCCGTTTCGTAAATCTATGCGAAAAAGTCCATTCGGCGCCACCTGTGTATGAGCGGCTCGAGCAGCGTTTGGTGGCTCTGGTAAAGTTGCAGCGGGTTGGGGGGCAGACTCAGGTAGCTACACAGTGCCTCCCACTGGCCGGGTCCTGTACCTACAACACACACACACAGTCCATCTGAATCATAGGGATGAGCCCCGATTCGATTACGTCTGCAGTTCGGTTAGATTTTCGATTAATCGTTACATCCCCAATAGAATCCCAATACAGCTTGAAGAGCATATTGGAAGAGGAACATAAAAATAAATTCAGCCTTGTGATTGTTGTGTACGTAAACTGGGCGGCATCAGTGTGATCAAATCACTGCTTCCTTCGAATCGATTTTTAATCGATTTTCGATTAATCGCTACATCCCCAATAAAATCACAATACAGCTTGAAGAGCATATTGGAAGAGGAACATAAAAATAAATTGAGCCTTGTGATTGTTATATTAATGTACATAAACCGGGCGGCATCAGTGTGATCAAATCACTGCTTCCTTTGAATCGATTTTCGATTAATCGTTACATCCCTACTTAATCATGGAGCTTATACCGACTCACATATCTCCAACATTAACACTAGCGCTGATCTTGAGGGTTTTCTTGTCCGGAAACGTTGAATCCCCAAAATATTTATGCGGCAAATCGGCGCCCCGCCAAAGGCCCGTTTTCATTCGAGAACGACACACGAGTTGTCAAATACGATGGCGTTATTACCGAGCAGGTCAGTTGGTGGCGCTGTGGAGTTTAGGTAGTGGAAGAAGAGCGCGGCACATCGCAGGAACGGCGAGACGCCAGCTTTCGCGCAACGCCACAGCTGCCAGGATGCCACTTCAGGTAAAACACTAAAAAAAAAGAAAAAAAAGTTAAAATCAGATGATCATGACTTCACCATCGCGCATTATCGATAATTGCCAATTTCCGGCGCCGATTCGACCTCACCTGCCCAGGTGTTTCCTCAGTGTGCTATACAGCTGGCACGTGAGCTCCTCCTCCTCCGATCCTTTGCTGTCCTGCTCCATGCACAATTCCTCTGCAAACAGACCGGCGGGTAAATCAGGATTAGCGATAGACCGATATTATCGGCGTTTTGACGAATATCGGCACCGGCCTTTTTTTTTTTTTTTTCAAATCTGTTGGCCGATAATAAATCGATTGAAAACTGTGTTGAAATCAAAACAAAGATGTGTGAAAGTCCTTTTCGGGGGACTTTATATAAAATTATAGGGAGATATTTTTGTTGTTGTTTTCATTGAAATTTTTAAGACGCGCTGACGAGTAATAATAATGATAAAAAATACACATTATGCAAATCTAAAAAAAAAAAATTCAATAATGCATAATTCATTCACTGCAGGACATTTTCAGACCCTTTTTTACCCCGAACCTTTGAAAACATTTGAAAAAATATATCAATCAAATCCTGGGCTTGAATGGCTGGACTGTGAAAATAAAAGACGAATAAATATGTCAATGGCAGTGAAGGATTTAAAGACTTTTTCTATGCTATTTTCTCTTTTACTGAAAATTAATATCAGATCCAAAGATCGGTTATCGACCTTCTGGACTACTAGTAATCTGAAAAAAAAAATTGGTCCACCTCTAATAAGGATAGCTGGAACTAAAACTAGATTTTTTGGGGGGGGAGGGGTGCGCCGTACCCATGTTGGAAGTGAGCAGGACCTGAACCAGGTGAGCAACAGTGATCAGGTGAAGGAGGTGCACGTGAGCCGAGTCGATCGCGCGCCGCCCTGACTGGTCCAGACTGTGGACGGACGTGTAGGACAACACGCTGTAAACCTGCAAAAAAAAAAACAAAAAAAAACGACACGAATCGGAGTTTGGCTCGCAACTGGAAGCAAACGATCGCTTGGGCCTCGATATCGAGTGCAAAACGATTGAGCTCGGGACGCATCGAGTGGCGCTCAACTCACCAAAAGGTGGAACATGTCAATGTCCAGGATGCTCGGAGTGTTTTCGACCCGAGGATCAGGAACCAAAGCTAGAAAAGAAACACCAAAAAAAGAAAGACTTTTTGTTTGACTTTTGTTTTTTTTGGGGGGGTGTTTTTTTCGGATGAGGCGTGCGTACCCGCAAACAATCGGATGAAGTGCGTGTGCACCCGATGCAACGAAGCGGAGGTCCAGCAAGCCCAACTGAACCTGGCGACCGAGCTCAAGCAGTCGTCCTGGAACGCGACGACGATTGATCAGGTGACAACAAAAAAAAAAAAAAATACAATAAACTTGTGAGCAATTCTAAGAAAAGATCAAGGCCAGCTGGTACGACAAAATCGGATTTTGGAAAGGAATTTCCATTTGTAACGTGGGGTAAAAACATTCATGGATTTTTTGGGGTTTTTACGTTCCCCGGATTGACGATTGCGTAATCGCAAATTTGGAGAAGCCGATGACAGAAAAAAAGTCGCCGATTATATTCGGCGAAGAAGCCAAAGGAGAAAATATTTGGGGGGGAAAAATATTGAACAACTAGCACTGTCAGGCGATGACAATTTTTAAAACGAATTAATCGCAACATTTTTCCATCATTGATCGAGATTAATCGTATTTTTCAATTACAATTTTTTTTTTTTTATTTACGAAGCTTGGAAACGATATCTACTTGAGGAAAAAATTCAAAGTATTTTGATTCCAAGACGGTTCCAACAGCTCTTTTTGGTTCCGTGAATACGATTCTTTTCAAAGCCGTACAACTTATATGGCCTTTGAATTTGGGTTTCCTCCGTTGAGCCGTCGAGCAACTTTTTCCAAACGTAAAAAAATCGTCTTTGCGAGTGTCCCTCCTCCAAATTTGGCTGCGAAATGAGCAGAGCTCAGCTGAGTTCATTTTTTTTTTTCCAAAGACTTCGAAGGAATAGGTTCCCACTTAGATAGGTTCCCACGATAAATTCTGCATATCGAAAAATATGGCTCATAAATGCTCTTTGAAGATGACCTGTCTGCAGGGTAAACTTCCAAATAAAGGCTTCTCTTCATCCATCAGGAGGCGCTCTGGAAGCAGAGGCACAGTTGGAATGAGGTCCGTGATTGCGCAATGTGCGTGTGTGCGTGTGTGTGCGTGCGTGCGCGTGTGTACCGATTGCTTGGATGGTGTACGCGCAAGTGGACCAACTCAGCACAGGGACCCTCTGGTCCTGCTCGTTGGGGTTCGCCTTCAGGCCCACCTTGTAGGTCGACATGCTGAAGGTGGTGATCATCTCGATGATGCTGCTGGAAAAGGGGTTTCTGGCGGAGGGAGAGGAGGAGGGCGTCAACGGCGGGCGCCATAAACGACCCGAGTAAATCGTGACGGGCTCGCTCACAGCGGAGTGAAATCAAGCCGGAATCCTTCCGGGACTGGAGGTTGCACTTCTTCTGTCGCATCTGGGAAAGAAATCCTCACACGCTCAGTAGGGATGGAACGATTCACTCAAGCCTCGATTCGATTTTCAGTTCCCGATTTGATTCGATTTTCAGTTCTCGATTTGATTAGATTTTTTTTTTTTTTCGGAACGGCTACCATGCTTGTCTCTCGACTCGAATCGATGAATCAATTTTTGAATTTTTTTTGCATCGATGTATATTTTCAGCAGTTTCAATTGATTTCAGATTAATCGTTACATCCCTAACGTTCAGTAATCGGCGACACTTGACGGGACTGACGACTTGAAGGCTTTCTTGGGGCATAGTGCGTAGGGATGGAACGATTCACTCAAGCCTCGATTCGATTTTCAGTTCTCGATTTTTGATTCGTTTTTTTTTTGGAACGGCTACCATGCTTGTCTCTCGACTCGAATCGATGAATCAATTTTTGAATTTTTTTTGCATCGATGTATATTTTCAGCAGTTTCAATTGTTTTGATTTTCAGTCCTCAATTTTCGATTCAATTTTTTTTAATGGCTCCTTGCTTGTCCCTCGACTCGATTCATCGATTTGTAAGTTTTTTGCATCGATGCCTATTTTCAGCATTTTCAATTCCCGATGAATCGTTACATCCCTAACGTTCGGTAATCGGCGACACTTGACGGGACTGACCACTTGAAGGCTTTCTATGGGCATAGTGCAGCGCCGCAATCTCCTCATTGGTGGTCTTCAGCCAAACGGCCAGACTGGGGTGATCAACACTTGGAACGCAAATGGAGGAATACGATTATTCGGTACATTTAGAAATAACACCATATTCATTCTGTGTGTATTCTTTGCTCAACTGCTATTTTATACGCAGCTAACGCGTAACATGCGTGCACATACTTCCGGTCAGGCGTTTGCGTGTGTGGCAGCAGAGGGATGACGGTGTTGCTCAGACACTCGCACAGGGGGCAGAGAAACTCGCCGTTCTCCACATCGTAGCTGGTGTGACCTCGCAAACGCTGCTGCCGCCTCTGCTCCTTCAGCTGCACGGCCTCAAAATACCTGAACGCAAAGACATTTTTTTTTTTTTTTTTTTTCCCCCCACCGCTCCTGCTGGGAAGCCTTTCACCCGGTCCCTCTCCTCCAGGCTCTCACCTCTGCCAGCAGGTGGCGTGCATGATGTGTCCACAGCTGGTGGTGTGAATACCCATCGAAAGGTCAGGATGAATAAACAAAGGGTCATGCCGTTCTATTGAAAAAAAAAAACGATGAATCGGTTTGAATCCATTTTTCGATTAATCGTTACATCCCTAATAATAGTCAACCAATCGTCATCTTTCAAGCCCACCTGCGTTGGGCAAAGCGCGGCAGCGTTTTTTGGACAAAACGGTGGATCTCTGGACAAAGGCTGCCAACACCATTGCCCTGCCGTGACATTTGACCTCCTGCTCCTCCTGACACAGGATGCAAGTGACGAGCTGACGCCGCTCGGCTCCTCTTGCCACCCTGGCGGGGCCGACGCACACCTGGGGGACGCAGGACGGCTCCGAACTGGAGAGACTGCAAAAGGTAAGAGAGAAAGTTGGCCCAATTTTTGGGTAAGTAGCGGATACGTCCGGGCGCCAAATCGGTACAGTGGCGCACCTGTGCTCGGCATCGCCGGACGTGGACGCCTCGAGCTCTTCCAGACTTTGCTGGAAAAGTTCTTTGTTCTCATTGATGAAATGTTTCTGCATCTCAGACATCTGAGCCATGATCTTCTCCCTCCGCAGCCGAGCCATCTCAGCCTTCCTCTTCCTCTCCGCCTTGTCTTTGTCCCGTATCGTCTGCGGCGAGACAGCAAACGCGATCCACCATCAACTGTATTTGAATCGGCGAAAGCGCTTTTGAGCCTGACCTCTTCCGGTCCATGCCCTGGGCTGATGGTAACGGTGGAGCTTGAGGAGGAACGTTCCCGAATGGTTTTGATGTTCGCCACCATCTGTGCACAAAATAAATGCTCATTTGAAACAAACAGGAGACGTGGAGAGTAGGGATATGACGATTCATCGAAAATTGATTAAAAATCGATTCAAACCGATTTTAGAAAAATCGATTCAAACCGATTTTAGAAAATCGATTCAAACCGATGAAGAAAAAAAAAAAAAAACGATAGAAACAAAATCGATTCAAACCGATAAAAAGGAAATAAAATGCAATCCAACCGATTAAAAAAAATCAGAATCGAACCAATTAAAAAAGTCAATTCAAATTGATGGGAAAAAAAATCGATTCAAACAGATTTTTTTTTAAATCGATTCAACCCGATTAATCGAATAATCAATTCAAATCATCGCAGCACTCACAAGCCCTCTACAGCAACACCATGTAGCAGCGTTGTAGACATTTAAAAAAAAAAAAAAAACTAAAATCGAAAATCGGAAAGAGAAAATCAAATCGAATCGGGGCTTGAGTGAATCGTTACAGCCGTCGTGAAGAGGGAAGGCGGCAAGGCGAGATATCCATCGTGTACCTTTAGGATCCAGGTGATCATGTCTTTGTGGACCTCGAGGTGAGGAGCATTCTGTAGACTCTCCAGCAAAGCAAGAACACTTCCTGAAGTACTCGGAGCGTCGCCCGGACCTACAAATCGAGGCGCAGGTTCGATTCCACGCAGGCAAACGACAAGTCGATACGTGTTGTCGCGGTACTGACGTGTGATTTTGGCCGTATAGACGAAGGTGACGTCATCCTCGCCATTGCCGTTTTCCAGCTGTTGCTGCTCTTCCAGCAGAGCCATGCCGACCAAATGGAGCACCTACGCAGCGGCCGCACAAACCACATCTTGACCTCCTTATACCGACAGAACCGATGTAGTTTTTGCAGGGCCGATACCGATTATTAGTAGCCAAGGAGGCCGAGAGCCGATATTCATTTTTAGGAAAAAAGGGGAAATATTGGCATCGAAATCGTTAAAAAAAAAAAAATCGTGAAACGTAAACGCAACAATTTTTCAGGTTGACATAATCTCGATCTTTTATCTTATTATTACTATAATGGCTCTTGGTGTAAAATTCTCAAAGGGAGCTGAGAATGAAAACAACAATATAACTCCATATCGTTTTCTGCAGTAAGTAAAAACTGATTTAAAAATTTTTTTTTTTATTTCAAACACAAACAAAAAGTGCATCGTGAAAATTAAAATGTAAAGAAATACTTCCTTGAAGTTAACAGTTTTTAATTGATTTTTTATGAGCCCTCGGAATGTTTAAAAAAAGGCAGATGCCGATTATCGTCAAAAAAAACAAAAAAAAACGATTACCGGCGCCGCTAATCGGCATTTCCTGTTTCCTGATCAATTTTGCATTTCTCTCACCCTCTGCAGCATGGACTCGGTCCAGCCCCCTCCCCGCGGCTCCGTGGCCCACTGCAGCACAGCGGCCTCCACGGCGAGCAGCACGTCACACTGCAGAAGGTTCACCAGGCTGGCAAACAGGGGGCATAGCGGGGGAGGGGCCGGGGGGGCAAGGGCTGCGTGGCACACAAGCAGACTTTTAATATTCCGAGAAAAGGACAAAGCAAACTCATGAGAAAAGGTGCCGGGTGCCAGCGGACAAACTGGAAATGCGGTCACTGTTTGATAGTTTCTCTGAATATAGCCGCTGAGTTGATCGACAGTCTGGCTTTCGCCGATTAGATTGAGTTGAAATGGGACTTTTCACCTGGGTCCTCTCCGCTCTGTCTCCTCAGCTTCCTCTGAGCCTCTTCTGCCTGCACACACACACCCCGTAGGGTCGTCACAACGCGCGCCCGAGAACGGAATGGAAAAGGCGAAGGGTGGGGACGATCATCGTTTTTTTCCGATGCATCGGTTGCCGTATTAAAAAGATCCCGCATCGATTCGGAAGTCTTGATAACCGATGTTTCAAGCTGGAATCCAAAAACTAAAACGTGTGTTTGTATGTCAGATGTCTGTGCTCAGGCTGAGCAAATACGGGACAAGATGGCGGAACAAGCAAAACTGGCATCGGTCGGAGACAAATAAAGGTTGCGTAATCAGATTAAATTGAAATAAAATGTAAGCCAGCGTGGTGATGCATCGGAATCGGATCAAGTCATAGGCCTCTGAATCGGAATCGATTAGGGATGTAACACTCAAATTTTTTTTTTAAATCAATTCAAACCGATTAATCGATTTGAATGGAGACAAATTGTTTGCCGATGGCTGCAGCGCCACACTAGACACACGCATGGTAGCCTTTTTTTTTTTTTAAATCAAATCGAATACCAGGAACTTAAAATCGAAAATCAAATGCAATCTGAATCGTGACATCCCAAGAACCGAATCAAATGGTGAGGTACCGATAGATTCCCACCCCTAGAAAATAACGGTAGCGATTAGCGTACCTTGGATTGGTCAGCTCTGCTGTAGTGGTAGAAGTAAAGATTGAAGTGCTTGTTCCACTCGGGACGCAGTTCGTAAAGTCCGCGCCCTGTCACACCTGGCTTCCTGCAAAGTCAGAAAAAAAAAAACGGTCACGTATTTCACCTCCGCTGGGGCACATCCCAATTGAAATCAAACAACCGCACTGACTTGAACGAAGCAACTCTGTCGATGACGCGCTCGAGACCCGTCTCCTTGTTTCCCTGAAGGAAAGAGATCGGAAAGTCTTGCCTTCGATTGCGCCTGGCCGAGCTTTGTGAGGGAGAAGTGAAAGCGGCTTACGTTCTCCGGCAGAGCCTTCACCAGCTCACTGTGAGCCATAGGTCTGATTGACAACTGGTGGATGATCTCCCTTCGGACCTCGTCAAAGGGCTCCACCTGGCCCACGCCTGCCACGTAACGCTCGCCTGACAGCACGGGAGAGCCAATCGCTTAATTACAGGGATGCGTCGATTAATCGGGGAAAAGCCGATTTAAAATCGATTTGCCCCGATTAATCTATAATCGATGCCAACTCGGATTTCCCCGATGAATCGAAAAATCGAAATGGTTCAACTCATCGAGAAAAATAAATAAATAAAAAAATCATTCCAGAGGGCAGAGACAAGCATGGTAGCACTTTTTTAAAAATCGAATCAAATCGAAAATCGGGAACCGAAAATCGAATCGGGGATTGAGTGAATCATTACATCCCTACTCAGTTACAAACGTGAATACAATCGAAAGATGACGAAAAATGTCACAAAAGACGCACCGATCACAGTGATGATTAAGTGGAGCATCTCTTCAATCAAGGTATTGTTCTGCTGCACCAAATCCTGGATGACAAGCGGGGGGGGGGGGGGGGGGGCAAGCGGTAAGCGGGCAAAAACCAGCGAAAAAAAAAAAAAAAAAAGCACCTGAATCCCAAACGCACCTTATTGGTCGGTCTGTATCTCTTCCGGCAGTCGGCGAACCTAAAAATGTGGAAAAGCTCAAAGCGATTAAGAACGATCATCAGGAAGTGGTTCGGATCCATCATGGAGGCGCCGGCCTGCGAAAAGAGACGGAAACTAAGAAACGCCCCCCAAAAAAAAAAAGTGGTGGCTTTGTACCTGCAGCATAATCACATCTTTGTCGAACATCTCCACTCTGCACTTGACATTGTGGTAATAAAAAATCTAAAAAAATAAAAAAGAAAGAAATATCACTTTATATATATATATATATATCGGAGTATAACGCGGCGGCGGTCCACAATCTGGCCTCGCCTGGTTTATGAGGGAGAAGCCGTTCCTTCTCCACATCCCGGCCAGCACTTGAGCGCAGAGCACCAGGCAACGCAGGGGGAGTTCGATCAGAAGTGGGGGACTGAGTTCCCCCTGCGAGCGGAAAAAGACACCAAAAGGCGAGTTGGCAAAAGCAAGGCCGGGGCCTCTCCGGCTGGCGTATCCGACGGCAACGATCGCCACCTACCAACGGGAGCTGCTCGGGGAGGCGGGCTGCGACGTCCGTCCTGCTCAGGAGAACATGGAGACCTGGCGAAGGGATGGAAACATTCACATTAATCGGTTTGAATCGCTTTTCGATTAATTGTTACATTTGAATCAATTTTCGATCAATATTTACATTCAAATCATTTTTAATCCATTTTCGATTAATCGTTACACTTCAATCAATTTATAATACATTTTTGATCAATCATTACATCTAAATCCATTTTTCATCCATTTTCGATTGATCGTTACATTTCAATCCATTTGTAATCGATTTTCGATTCATCATTACATTTAAATCAATTTGTCATAAATTCTTTATTAACCGTTACATTTCAATCCATTTTTAATCGTTTTTTCGATTAATCGTTACATTTCAATCCATTTTTAATCGTTACATTTCAATCCATTTTTAATCTGTTTTCGAAGGGAAAATACTAGAGGCAGCAAGATTACCTGCAAGTAGTCTGCAGACCGGCAGGTGGATGGACACTTTGTCCTGAGACACTTGGTACATAAACGTCTCCACGCAATGGCCGGCCAGACTCAAGCTAATCGGCTGTTCGCCATCCGGAAGGCCGCTGTGGCACTGGCTGACGGCGCCCAAACACTTCCTGTAGGCCTCGATCAGCACGCGCTCCTGGAGGGAGAGAAAACTGATTGCAGAAAAGCATCGAGGCAATTGATGACAACCTTGAAAGTTCACAGCGAAAAGTTCAAAATGTCGTTTGTGCTGTCCGCCTTGCCGGAAATTATTATTTTTCTTATCGCTGGTAATTAGATAGCGACAATATTAGATATAGCCCAGTATGTTTTTTTCAGGGCCGATACATACGGTAGTCACGGAGGCCCAAAAACGATATCGGGAGCCGATATTTATTTTCAGGAAAATATTGGCGTCAAAACAAAAAAAAATTAAAAAATCAAAACTCTTATCCCTGGACGATATGTAACGCGGTGTGCCGTCTCACATCAGTGGAGCACCACTCCTGGATCATGGATATGATATGCGTTAATTTCATCTGTAGGGTGAATGCCGCCTCCCACTCGGGTTCCATCTCGATATGTTGCCCCACTTGCCGAACCACCGGGTCCATGCCCTGAAAGACGGACGGAGGCGACGTTATCGGTCCCTGCGCTCTTCGCACGTGTCCACACTCTTGCGTCTTTATTACCTGCATACACTTAAGGAGCTCCAGAAAAGCATCCAGACCTTCCAGAAACTTCTCTCTGAGCGCATCGCTCCATTCAGAGGGTCGACTGATTAAGACGTACCTGGACACACGCAAAATCGTTTCAGTGGGGGCAGCTGGCTGCTTGATTGTGGCCAAGATTTTTTTTTTTCAATACATTATTAGCATAAAATAAAAGGCATTTATGTTAGAAAGTAGAGATAGACCGATTTTTTTTTTCAAAGGCCGATACCGATTATCAGCCGTCAAGGAGGCCGATAACCGATATTTGGAGCCGATATTCATTTTCAGCAAAAAGCTAAAATTTTTTTTTTTTTGATATCATTATTAGAATTGTAGCCGATAATCGACGATCTCAAACTCTATTATAAAGTGGTTACTTGAGGTCGCCAATGAGGCTCTGGACTCGTCCGAATTTGAAAGCCTGCTGGGCGGTGTAGCGGTCAAACTGAAAGCGCCCCTGCAGATCTCTGTGACGGAGATGATCGACAAACGTCCTGATGATGGTGGTCATCAGGTTCTCTTTCACCATCAACATCCGGGCCTGGGACACATCACACTTGCTCAACGATGAAACGTCATTTCGTGGGGGGGGAAATCGGAGAACTCACCATGGTTGGCACGGTGAACAGCTGGACAGACAGCGAGGTCACTGACACCACCCTCTCGTGGTCATCTTCCATGAAATCCGTCTGGAGGCGTCTGTAGTTCTAAAACGGGGACGGCGCTTACGATACATTTTGGACAATATACGCCGATAATCGGTCAATCCCGAATAAATGGGTAATACCTTGGCAAACTGGATAGCAAAGACCTTCTTGTACTTGAAGTCCATAAGGAGGCTGTTCATCAACAGCTGGTGGTAAATGTTCCTTGCTCCTTCGCAGGGGGTGAAGAACACGCGGTTAGCAAAAGCGCACTTGGAGAGAATCAATAACCGGAGAAAGTTTACGCGACGCCGGCAGGTGGACTCCCGTCTGATTCGTTACCAAAGGCCCAGTGAGAAAGCGTTCAACGATACGGTGGAAAAATGAAAATCACGCATTTGCGAGGGATTTAACGATTAATCGAAAATCCATTACGGATCGAGTTAAACCGCTTGAATATGGATCTGTGTAAAAAAAATGTTAAAAAATCGAATGAGATCGAGGCTCGAGTGACTGGCCGCATCGCTAACCTTTCCACATCTTGGAGTCGTTGAGCATCAATCGGTCAACGAGTGATGAGTTTTCTCCTTCCGGACCTTCCTCAAGTCCCACCTGGCACAGTAGCCTCCTCAAGCCATCTGGAATAAACGCAAAGCAACCAAAAATGTTTACAGCGTAAGCACACAAGCCCGTGCGCCCAAATGAAGACGTACCAGAGTATTGGATGATTTGGCCCAACCAACTGAGAGCTCTGAGAGCAAAACACTGATGGGCGACAACCGACGAGTGCATCACCTCAACTCTGAGAGGCTTGGACTGGCGGCTGGTGTTCCTCTGTGGACAAAGTTGGCAAATGTTCAAAGCCGCAACAGTGACGAGTCGATTGTCCAGGTGAGGATGTGGAAATAAGAAGCCAAAGGTGGAAACTTACCACGATAACAGTCTTGGCTTGTTCACAAAACTGAAAGTCTCCGTATCGGACCGACTTCCTGCCCTGTAAACGAACACAACATTTCATTTCAGCGGTCATTATTAGGGATGTAACGATGAATGAAAAATCGATTAAAAAAACGATTAATCTGTTCGAAAGGAAGCAGTGATCTAATCACGCCGATGCTGCCCAGTTTACCGACATAAATAACAATCGCTAGGCTCAATTGATGATTATGTTACTTCGTTGTGCTATTATTAGGGAGGTAACGATGAATGAAAAATCGATTAAAAAACGATTAATCTATTCGAAGGAAGCAGTAATCACGCTGATGCTGCCCAGTTTACCGACATAAATAACAATCGCTAGGCTCAATGACCTTTATGTTACTCTTTGGGATGCAACGATTGATCAAAAATCGATTAAAAAATCGATTCAAACCAATTAATCGATTCAAAGGAAGCAGTGATTTAATCGGGCAGATGCTAGCCATTTTACCGACATAAGTAACAATCACTAGGTTCAATTGATTGTTACTCTTCCAATGTGCTCATTATGCTGTATTGTATAATACTATTAAGGATGTAACGATGAATCGAAAATCGATGAAAAATCGATTCAAATGGAGATGAATTGAACTCGGACAGCTCAGCGCTCACATGCCCTCCCTATACAGCAACACCCAACAAAAGACATAAAATACCTAGGTCATTATTGCGTTTGTGGATGGCTGCAGCGCCACACTAGCGCACAGAGACAAGCATGGAAATCGAAAATCTGGAATCGGAAATCGAATCGAAAATCTGGAAGCGGAGATCGAAAATCGAATCGGGCTTGAGTGACTCGTTACATCCCTCGACACTATTGCTATTTTGGGTCACCTTGTGATGCCGCCCTGCAATTAAAAATCGGGTTCTTTTCATTTGCGGGGGCGTGTCAGCGATGAACAAGATCGAAAGCAATACTGACGTCTCTGTCCACAGTGGTGGCGAAGCTGACGGCTTCTTTCTGGCTGCAGTTGACAGCCTTCTGCAGGGTGTAGATCACCTGTTCGTAGGTGTGGACTTCGTCATTGAATAGCATGCAGTAGTAGTTGTCTCCTCTTTCGCTGCACACACACACACACACACACACACACACACACAATAAAAAAAGGCAGACGGTCCAAATGCTCGTCCCCTTGGGAAGCAAAATTAATCGAGTGAGGCCACGTTTCATACGGTGCTTCGAGGCCCGCGGGAAGCTGATCCTCTTGTGTCCAAGTAAGCATGTCCACGGCGTACTTCAGCATGATGGAAAAAATGTTGTAACTGCGCACAACCATGTCAGGCGGAAGCTGGGCTGCGGGGTCCTGGGGGGGGCGGGGCAAAAAGTGTCAAAAGTCAAACAACTTTGTCCACCCCCGAAGATACCAGGCGGAAAAACGATTTATTGCTTCCATGTCAGTTTAAACAAGGGCTAGACCGAGTATCGGCCGGGCCGAGTAGCGGCGCCGATATTCGGCATTTTTGATGAATATCGGCATTGGCCTTTTTTGAAAATCTGATGTGGGAAAGTTGAACTTTTCCGTCATTTTGAGATTTTGGAGGGCTTCATTTACTGTCGAAAACTATATGGAGTAATCACGATAATTTCGGTAATAATTGAAATCACGATTACCGGTATTTCAACGATGCATTTTTGGGGGTACAAAACTAGAAAATGTATAAACGTTAAAAAAATTCATAAAGGTCTGTAAAAAGACAAATTTCTTTGAAACACTATAATTATGAAAATCCATTTATGAGTTATTATAAAGAAATTTTAAAAAGGTGCAAATATATAAATTGGAGTATGATTTTCTAGTGTAAACAGTGCGTCAGATATAAAAGCATATTAATAATTGTTTTTTACGATTATGTCAATTTTGTAATCGTGGAGTGTAATAATTGTAATTGTAAATGAAAATTGAATTTCTCCTAAGGGAGCTATTTTTTTTTCATTGAACTTTTGAAGACATGCTGAATTTTTTTTCGAATTTCATAAAGACGTATATTGTCAAAAATGTATAGTAATAATAATAATAATAATTGATTAAAAAAAAAAAAAAAAATCGGGAAAAAAAATTTCAATAAACATAAGCTTCAAGACGTTTGAACAGAGTTTTTTTTTTTTTTTTTTTTTTACTGAAAATAAAATCAGCTCCAAATATCGGTTATCGGCCCTCTTGACCGCTAATAATCGGTATCGGAATCGGCGACGGAAAAAAAAAAAAAAAAAAAACATATCGATCTCTCTGGCCGCATTTTGCGATGTCTCTCGTCAAGCCTTCAAAGGTACTCGTGGGCCAAGTATTGGCTTCCACACCTCCTCCGAGTCTTTGTTGGCGGTGGGTGTGTGTTTCTGGCAGTAAGGACCCTTCTTCCAGGCTTCAGTGTCGCCGCAGTCGCAGAACCCCCCGCCACCGGACGTGGTCATCTGAAAACACGCGCACACACACACACACACACGGAGTCAGGTGTGTCACCCGCAGAAGACAAGCAGCTGCTCGGATTTTTTTTTTTTTTTTTTTTTTTTTCCCCTGAGCTCGATTGACAGGAAGATCAAGTCCAAGCAGCTTTCCGCCCATGCGCTCAAGACGCAACATTCAACTGGACCGCGTTCGTGGAAAGCTCCTTGGGCAAGAACTCGATTTATTTTCTCAATTCTTTGAATATCGAGGACAAAGAGTCACTCCCTGAGTCTTGTGTACTCACTCTGTATCGGTGATCTTTATGAACGCTGCCCAGGAAACACTCCATGCACAAAACACAGGTGGGGTCAGCTGCGCAGTCCCTAAAGCAAACGCGCACATACGACGTCAAACTGTTAGCAGAAATAAAAAATAAAAAAAATCAACCCACACATCTTTTTTTTTTTCAAGAATATGTTCTATGCAAGCCCACTAGTTGAAAGAAGGCATTCTGATAAATATTGCGTTTGTGGAATAGGAGATATCCAGCCGTTATTAGCTAGATCAGGGGGCGGCCATTTTGTCACTATAGTCGACTGAAAATGACATCACAACTGCTCAGGGCTCAGGTAACGACCAATCGCGGCTCAGTTTCCAAAAAACAGGTCAGCCGCGATTGGTCGTTGTGAGTTAGGGCTGTGCAATTAATCGAAATTCAATTACAATTATTACACGCCATGATTACAAAATTGGCATAATCGTAAAAAACAAACAAAAAAAACGATGATTGATATGCATTTATATCCAACACGCTGTTTGTTTACACACGTTGCACCTTTTCTTATTCTATAAAAACAAATTTCACAAATGTCAATGAAATCTATTTGTCTTCATATTTTTTTGGGGGTGTTTAAACATTTTCTTCTTTTCTACCCAATAATCGTGATTTTAATGATTACCAAAGTAATCGTGATTCCCCCCCATAATCGAGCAGCCCTACTGCGAGGTCATCTTCAGTCGACAGAAGTGACAAAATGGCCGCCCCCGGAGCTAGCCAATAGCAGCTGGATATCTCATATTCCACAAATGCAATATTTATCAAAAAATAAATAAATAAATAAATAAATAAATAAATACGTTTGGGTTGATTTCCCCTTTCAGGGTCAATTCAGGCAGCATAGTCGAACCCCTGAACTCGGACAGATCGCATTCCCACTTGAGGGGTCGCGTGTGTGTCTGTTGCCCCCAAAAGCGCAAACGGGTACAGCGCGGTGCGTGTTTTACCTGCACGAATAGGTGGGCTCTCCGACCTTGAAGACGTGGCCGCACAGCGGCGACGGCTGATTCTTCTCCTGCAGCAGAGGGAGGCCCGCGGCCGGATCCTCGCCCAGGAGCAGCCACTCCAAGGGAGCCAAGAGGAGCAGCTGACACGCCAGCTCTTCCCTCTGCTCCTCCCGCTGCTCCTCCCTGCTACTGCAGCCGCTGGGACCCAAGCAAAGGATTCTGGGTACATTTTCCGCCAAGTGACGATGGATTTCCACCTGAAGATTTGATTCTGCCAGCCACCGCTGGAAAAGGAAAAAGGGACATTTTTGAGGCTCGCGCGGTAGCAAAGTTCCTCAAGTGCAGTGATCGCTCGCCATCAGAAATGTCATTGTTTTAAACGGGGGGAGTCAACCCAAACATATTTTTTTCGAGAATATTTTCTATACAAGCCCACTAGTTGGAACAAGGCCTTCTGGTAAATGTCGCGTTTGTGGAATAATCCACTCGTTTTTAGCTAGCTCGAGGGGGGCGGCCATTTTGTCACTTCTGTCGACTGAAAATGACATCGCAACTGCTCAGGGTTCAGGTGACAACCAATCACGGCTCAGCTTTAGAGAACAGGCAAGCTGTGATTGGTCGTTCAGAAAAGTGCTCAGTCGACAGAAGTGACAAAATGGCCGCCCGCTGAGATGGCTAAAAACAAGTGGATTTTGCAGCTTAGCTCTTATTCCACAAAGGCAAAATTAATCAGAATTTCAGGTAGTGGGCCTGCTGGGAACATATTCTTGAAAAAAATATATATATATATTCACAACATTCACAAAAGAAAGAAAAATTAACACCGGAAGTCTGCGAGCATCATAATGTAAAACAACATCAAACGGCTAACGCAGATTAGCATTGATGTTACGGTAATTCTAAACATACAAACACAAACAAGTGTTGCATACTTATATACGAAATAATTTATCCAATTTAATTCATGCTAATACAGTGTCCAAAAGTATGTACTACAGTATAACTTAGCATGAAAATATGAGATGTTTTTTTTTTTTGTAACTAAGTCTGGCGGGAGTTGCTCACTACATCTATAAAGAAAAGTACACTTCACACAAATGACTCGATTCACATGTGCATAAATGGTATTTTCCTTCAAACTGCATCAGACAATTTTCGTCTTTCGATACCTCCTTCATAAAACATGCTAAACAAATGTGCAATTGTTGAAACTGGGGAGGAATATGCAAGGTATTTTCAAATACTGCGTCCTTCAAAAGAATTTGAATTACAAATTAGAAGCTAAATAATATACATATATGCTGTCGTAATACCAAAGTCACACAACTCACATGTAATGGGTATGTAACATTTTTTTTTTTTACCTTGTTAACTAACCACCAGTAAATATTTAAGAGATCACAGGTGGGAAGCAGCAATGCAGGTGCTCTGAAATCCACCCCCACTTCTTTCTACTGTATTATTTACATTAAGTCATCAAACACATGCTCTCTGAAATACCTTGAAAAACCTTGACGGCCCCAGTTTAAACTTCCATTCGCATCATATCGTTTCATTCTTTGCGATCTTGCGCAAACGTTACCGGTTTCCGAATGATTTATGACACTTGGAAATTGATAACGTGCACGATTTCGACAACGTCAAAGTCGGGTTGGAATAGTAAAAGAAAGACATGTTGCGATCTAGAGCCACATAATCGGTGTGAAACAAAAGACGATTAAAAAAAAAAAACGATTGTGTTTATAGAGGGTTGAAATAGTCGAAATGCGTGCGATTGCGCGGTTTTAAACGCTTTACACGCGAGCGCTCAATCGACAGTTTGTGTTCACCGCATACGTCAAGGCTGACACACTGACTGTTGTTTTTGACAGGTTTCAGCTGACATCCAGATGTTGTATACATCACTACGAGGAGCTAGCATTAGCATTAGCTTTCGGTAACCAAGTGATCTGCACATTAATCCCGCAAACAACACGTTAGGCGGGTCAAACGGATCGGGGCGGCGGAAGGGCCGATCGTCGCAAGAGCTGACAGCTGGTTCAAACGCTTACCGACGCGGTGTCTTTGGCGGAGAAATTCAAGAATTCCGAACATAAATCGGACAGTAGAGTTCTTCTGTCGGGTTCTGCCTCAGCCATCTTTCCTCCCACAGATCTGTGGCGAAGACGAAGAACCCGGAAGCGGAAATAATTCGTATGCAGGGGGCGGAGCCATGTCGTCGAAAATAAAACTAAAGTACCGGTACTTGAGTAAAAGTACGAGTATCCGAGCAGAAAATCACCTTGTGACACATTACTTATGCCAAAATCTTAGTTGACTAGACTTGTGGCCGGTAGCAGCTCTTGAATTTTTAAAAATATATATATAAATATTTTAATGAACGTATTTACCTTTTTTTTTTAAAGAGAAGTCCCTCACGAATTATGTTATTTGGAAACAAATACCCAGAAGGCATTAAAAAAAAGATTAAATAACTGAACCATGAAAACAAAAAAGTCAAAAGTTATATTTTATTTGTGTGGTAAACAAATTTGATGGTAGGACAAAGGTATGCATATTTAGGATAATGCCATGGCATACAATTTTTATAATTCAATTTTTGTGTTCCCATATGATAATTCAATTTTTGTGTTCCCATGTTGGTTGGGATTGGGAACAGCATTTCTGTGAACTGATGTGACAGTCAAGAAATGTGGTGTGTCAGTAACATGCGCAAGTTGTTACGGTTTTGAAATTGACAGGAATAGTGCCACAAATAAAATGTGACCAAAAAAAAAAGTCTTGTCATCAGATCAGGCTGCTGGGATTCTAAGTATTGTTTATTGTTTATTGTTTGATTTTGTATCAACTAAGAGCTGAACATTTGTCCCAGAGGAATGATGGACCCTGATGAAAAGCAGTTAAAAACAACAACAACAAAAAAGACTTGGATTCGATTTTATTGTGGGAAAAACAATCGCTGTCCACGATATTTTTATCCTGCTGGTAATTTTTCGCCTACTCATTCGACTCTGGGTGGTCTACTAAGGCCCCTTTTGTCTTCAGTCATGAGTGCAATGAATAATGACAGGATCTGCTGGATTGTGGGTTGTCGTCTTTTTATTTGCATACTTGGCATAAGGACATTATTTTAACAGAGTATAAAACACTGTTGTGACTCAGCTGTAAAATATGCTTTAATGGTGGTGGACCTTTGCAGTCCTGTACATCTGGCCACAAATTCAAATCAGCGCACAAGCAAATGTTATGATGGACGGAATTGTGCAAACAAAGCACCATAATCAACAGCAACGATCAGCCAAAATGGCGTACCTCAAGCTCCTCTTTGTGCACCGTGAGTGTTTTAAATGATTCCTCCAGCTTCTTCACTTGTTCAAGGAGCTCCTCAGCGGCGGGGCTCGTCTTCGCCTCCTGCTCAGCCTGCAGTTGGTCTTCCAGAGCTTTTAGTGTATCGCGTATCTCCGGGGTCTCCGCTTTGAATTTGCTGAGCTGGCAGGACATTTCTCGATTCTCTGCCACGAGTGAAGAATTTTCTTTTTTCAGGTTTTTGATCAGGTCATCCTTCTCCGACATGGCCCGTTCCATGTGCCAGCGCAGGTGCTCCGTCTCGCTTTGAAAATAGCAAAGCGTGTCCACGTTGTGCTCGTGCATGGTTTCCAACTGGGCGCAAAAATGAACAGCCATCTCATCGACGTACCACTGCATGCCCACCCACTGAGTTTGAAATTGGGCAGCCGTCTCCTGCTCTCGGATCGCCCACCACTGTTGCCACTGTTCGTTTACGAGGGCGATGAGGTTTTCCGAGTTGGACTCGCTCGGCTTCTTCAGGGCTCTCAGGAGCCGCTGCCTTTCATGGTCGTGCCGGTGGTGCTGCAGCACCAGTTGCTCTCTCAGGACTGCGTTTTGGGCAGCCAGCTCGCTGTTTGAGAACTGGCAAAGGGTGAGGCCGTTCCCTGCAGGGTGGCGGTAAATTCCGCCTGGGTTCATCCTGGGGTGCAACTGATGATATTGCTGACGGAGGGGGAAAAAAAACTCATATAATATATAAGATGGTTAAAACGTTGAATATACAAAATAACATTATCACCGGGCACTGCCACAAATAGATCCAATCAGCCAATAGTTTCCTACAGAAGCCACAAAATCACGGCAAAGGACTACTTTTGTCCCAACAGCCCAACATATAATTTAAAAATCAGCAAAATTCAGAATACTTAGTGCATATAAGTCTACACACCACTGTTCAAATGCCAGATTTTAGTGATACATATTGAAAAATGAGACTAATTTGATCAAAAGCATTACTTCTGGGAAAATATTTTTGGTCTTATTGTTCAAAGCATTTACATTTAACTTTCTCACCGTAGCAAGTGGTCAAGAACTTTTTCACTACTTTATCTACCCATCATAGTTTCTAATGAATACCATATGATAAAATGGGTTATATATATATATATATATATATATATATATATATATATATATATATATATATATATATATATACATATATATATATATTAGTGCTGTAAAAACGATTAAAATGTTTTAAGTAATTAATCGCATTTTTCCATAATTAATCACGATTAATCGTAGTTTTCAACTACAATTTTTTACGAAGTTTGGAACCATTATTTACTAGAGTAAAATCTTATGAAATTTAATCTCCATAGTCAATGCTTTAATTTTGACAGCCCTAATACATATATTTATTTTTGATAACTTAAGCATGCAGATGTTAAGTTCTATATTTATACTTGATCCGATACAATTTAGGTTGTCAAAAGTACTAAGAAATAAACTCACCCTGTTTGGAAAGCTCCCTTTCGTGAAGTGTGAATAGGTTTTTTTGTAATTGCTTCCTAAGCTCCTTTTCCTTGTGTTTCCTGAGCAACTTTTCTCCATGTTAATGATTGTTGCAAATTGTCAGGACTGAAGATGCTTCTTAATGGTCTCTTATTGGGTTTCTTCAAGTGACCGAGAGTCTCTCTGGATTTCTCTGCCTTCATTCAACGTGCACTTAAGTGCATGGAAATTGGACACTGAAGGACATGCAGCGACTGGGAAATAAAGCCGCTAAGGATGAAAGATGCAAAAATCACAAAGACAAAAAAGGAGGAAGGCAAAAGCTTTGAGGTCATGTGGGGGTGGCCAAGATGCTTACAAATGTACTGTATGACTCGCAAAAACAAAGCCGGCCAAGAATACATAATTCTTGAATGATATTGTGCCCCCCCCAAAAAAAGAGGTATTGTATATAAGTGACAGTAAAAAAAAAAAAATACCATACCAAAATGTGTACTTCTTTACTTTCACTTTGAAGTATTGTGAGTACTTTCAACATTTCCATCTGTCTTATAAAAAAAATCCAAAAGAGGGCGCTATTTCGCTGCGATCAACTGTGCTGCTTATTAATTAAGCAGATGATTCATCTTTGCCATGATTTGATGTAATAACATGAAAGAATGTAATCGGCTCAATAACTCACTAATTCGAGGGATCGCGAGGTCTGACGGGGGGGGAGGAAGGCGAGGGTGGAAAATGAGTGGGGCGACATTAGGAGAGGAGAGGGAGGACTGAGGAGGGAAGATGAACGGGAGAAGCCCAAGAAGGACAAGGAAGTGGATGAGGGAGGTGGAGGAGGGCAAGTGTCTCACTCACATCAGTCACTGAGAAGCATTTATGGCAATTCAGCTGCTCGGAGCGACTTTTTTTTTCTTTTTCTTTTTTTCAAAATCATGGCACACGCACACGACCAGAGGGAGGAGGAGGAGATTGAAAAAGCTTGCTGGGGTTTAGTCTTATAGATTGAACAAGTTCAGCTGGTTGGCTGCTGGAGACGCGAGAAGTTGGACTTAAAAAAAATAATAATGATAATAAAAAAAATCCCTGATGCACTTTTGTGAAGATATGTTGAGGTAAGTTTGGAAATGATAATAATAATGAATTGTTTTGTCACCTTGAAATGTCAACATGGAGAAAATCTCCAATTTTCTTATTGATTGTCACTCAGTTCAGTTTTATTAGCGCGGACCTAATTATTGGAACTGGAATGGTTGTATTGGTATACGTACAGCATCAGTATTGTGGTTGTCTGTATTTCTATTTTCTAATGTTACTGATCTATTTGACTAAAGGCAAGGAAGAAAAAAAAGAGAGATTCATCAGCATTCAAAGTATGGCTGAGCGTCATAATTGATTAACAGGCGATTTAAGCATGACTGTGTGGAAGTGATCGTTGATTGTTTCCCGGAGGCCAAATGGAGAGCAATACTTGGCTGCAACAGAATTTTTGTTTTGTTTTGTTTTGTTTTGTTTTTGCTTAATACAACATCAAAATCAGTTGATGATCGCATCTTTTATCATTGTGGTCAATTTGACTCCAGAAAGTTAAACCTCCAGAAAATAATTTCAATTGAAATATTAACTCATTCACTGCCAGATATTTTCAGACCTTTTACCCTAAAAAAAAAAATTGAAAAAAAAATATAAATAAATTCCTGGGATTGAATGGCATGGACTGTGAAAAGACATCCATCAATGGCAGTGGGTGAATTAATTTAATTTGTCAGATATTTTCTTTGTTCGGTGAGCAACTACAACATGTTTGTATTTTTGCTGGTGTTATCATTTGCATTTGTGTGTTTGACTATTTGTACAGATCCATATGTGGTAACAAACTTTGCCTCATAAAAACAAAGCCCATTTTATACTAGGTGACAGCTCACTCGAAAAACCTGCTGGACCACTGTACTGTATTTACTGTTTTTAATAACTAATGTACGTTTTTCTTTTTATTGAAGCATAAACAAAGAATGCGGATCAAGCGATGATGGCGAACAAACACGACTTGCAACAGAATCGTTCCTGCCAGAGATGAACAAAGGTCTGACAGTTCATATTTTCATCGCTTTATAAGAGCACAGCACATCGGAACCGCCTGTCTCAAACAAGTCCCAGAGGAAATTGTTCGGACTTGGCCTCTGACAGAAGATGAAGTTTGGAAGCAGTTTTTGCACCCTGAACGTTGGCGGTCGCCGATTCCCCTTCTCGGTGGAGCTGATGAAGCACCTCCCACTGAGCAGACTCAGCCGCCTCTATCGCTGCGTGTCAGAGAGCGAGTTGCTAGAGCTGTGCGACGACTACGACCGTGACAGAAACGAGTTTTTTTTCGACCGCCACTCCGAGGCCTTCAGCTTCATCATGCTCTACTTGCAGCACGGCAAGTTACGCTTTGTCCCGCACATGTGCGAACTCTCCTTCTACAACGAGATGCTCTACTGGGGCCTCGAGAGCGCCGACCTGCAGCTGTGCTGCCAGCGGCGGCTGGACGAACGTCTGTCCGACTGCTTCGTCCACTTCTTCCCCGAAGAGGAGCCGCAAGGCCCGGAGGAGCCGCCCGATCGTTGGCTGGAAAGGATGAGGAGGACGTTTGAGGAGCCCACGTCCTCGGTGGCGGCGCAAATCCTGGCTTCTGTGTCTGTGCTGTTTGTTCTCATTTCAATGGTGATGCTGTGTGCAAGCACCTTACCAGAGTGGAAGGCTGCTGAGACACTGGATGAACACAGGTAGTCCTATAATACCGGAGTGACACATTGTCAGGTCGAGGATAACATTTTTAATAATGATAAAATATTTGTGCTGCATTGGGCCGTATAATAAAAAACAGTTTGGAACGTATCCCCCTGCGACAGGTGGAAATCAACGATATAGAGCATATAATTACTTATCGGTTGGGTACTTGCGAAGGCTTGGCTAGGAAAATATCCCAAGATGCATTTCGTGCTGCGTCGTTCCAATTTCCTAAGAGACGGGCGTTCTGAGGAAGAGCGTCCTCGCGTACGTTCTTAGGAAGACCGTACTTCCTTCATGATACGGTACTCTGCTTATACATATTGAGAAACTCACTTTTGCCGGTTCGTCATTCATCAGTCCGTCATTTTCCGTGACGAACTGAATTGTAATCGTCAGTCCGTCAATCCGTCAGTTGGTCCGTCATTTAAGTCCTTCAGTTAGTCCGTCAGAAGTACGTTGGTCTGTCAGTCGGTCCCCCCCAAAAATCGCCAGAAAAACGGGCATCCGCCAGTGACGGGTGAGGATTACACTGACGGGTGAATTCGTCAGTCCGTCTATTTGAAAAGGTGTCCCGTCGTTTGTCAATGGTCAGCAAAACGTCAGTCTGACGGACTATTACTGGAATTGTCGCTGTCCTGTGAAAAACACGTATATCCAATATTGTAATTTTTTAACAAAAACTCACTTTAATGGGAAGTCTTTAACGTGGAAAAAACATTAACGTAAACATTTTAAAAATGAAAAAAATGGACATAAGTGTTTTTCATAGGATAGCGACGATATCTTAAGACATCAGTGCGGCCTGGCATGTTGTGGCACACAATTATATTATACTGAATTCGGCTAACTCTAAATTCGGACTTGCCTGTGCTTGTACTGTAAAAACATGGGGCAAAAATGGTTGCTTTAAAATCCGCAATATAGTGTGGGCGCGAAAGATCAACTACGATATCGTCGCTGTCCTGTGAAAAACACATATGTCCATTTTTTTCAATTTTTTATTTTTACGTGACATTTTTACAGACATCGCATTAACGTGAACAATTTTTTAAATTCCAAAATTGGACGATATGTTAGGGTTAATTGACTGTTGTCTGTTCCATCGCTAGCATGATTTACCACCTTTATTTCACCTTCAAACTTGACAGAACAGCAAAAAAATCGCTTTTAACTGAATAAACTGACTAAATGTCCATTGCTTTAAGAATGGAACACCGGTGTAAACCAATGAGCCAATTTATATCGTATTGACCGATTTGCCACGATTAGTTTCTTTGCTCTTTTTGTGTCTCTCTGCTTGCTCTCTCTGATTTAAACATTTCTCTCCTCTCCCTCCGATTGGTCATTCCCAGGATCATCGAGGCGGTGTGCATCGGTTGGTTCACCGCCGAGTGCATTGTCCGTTTCATCGTGTCTCGGGACAAATGCGAGTTTGTGCGCCGTCCTCTGAACATCATTGACCTGCTGGCCATCACTCCGTATTACGTCTCCGTGACCGCCACCGTCCTGACGGGGGAGAACTCTCAGCTCCAGCGAGCCGGCGTGACCCTGCGGGTGCTGCGCATCATGAGGATCTTCTGGGTGATCAAGCTGGCTCGTCACTTCCTGGGCCTCCAAACCCTCGGCCTGACGCTGAGGCGATGTTATCGTGAGATGGTCATGCTCCTGGTGTTCATTTTTGTCGCCATGGCCATCTTCAGTGCGCTGGCCCAGCTTTTAGAAGGAGGAAACCAAGACTATACTAGCATCCCTGCTGCTAGCTGGTGGGTCATCATCTCCATGACGACAGTGGGCTATGGAGACATGTACCCGGTGACCATGGCAGGTCGCGTACTGGGCGGGTTCTGTGTGGTGAGTGGAATAGTGCTCCTGGCCCTGCCGATCACGTTCATCTATCACAGTTTCGTGCAGTGCTACCATGAGCTCAAGGTGCGTTCGGCACGCTGCATCCGCAGTTCGTCGACTGATTTCATTGACTGAAAGACACTCTATAGCAACACTATAGCAGGAAATACTATCCAAAGGACTGAGAGCACCTGGACTTGGACGTGTCATAGTAGTAACCTATTTTGGAACTGCGGGAAAGATTGTCATGTCTGTGGATATTTTCAGCCCTCAGAGGTTTTTTTTGAACTGAAACCTGTCAATTAGGTCATTTTTTTTTACATTATAACGTTTTCAAGGCTAAAAATGTTAAAAGGGAAGTCATCCCAAAAAATGTCTTGACAATAATATGTTCTACGCAGGCCCGCTGGTCGAAACACAACATTCTGATTAATATTGCATTTGCGGAATATGAGTTAAGCAGTAAAATCCATCTGTTTTTGTCCATCTCAGGGGGCGGCCATTTTGCCATTTGCTGGCGACTGTAAATGACATCACAGTCGCTCAAGGCTCGGGTAACGAGAATTCATGGCTCAGCTTTAGAAAACAGCTGCGATTGATCGTTATCTGAGCCGTGAGCAACTGTGATGTCATTTTCAGTGGACAGAAATGACAAAATGGCCGCCCCCTGAGATGGCAAAAAAATGGGTGCATTTTGCTGCTTAAAGTGGAAGTCAACCCAAACGTATTTTCCTGAGAATATGTTCCCAGCAGGTCCACTTGTTGAAACACGGCATTCTGATTAATTTTGCGTTTGTGCAATATAAGTTAAGCGGCAAGATGCAATGTTTTTTTAGCCATCCCCGCGGCCATTTTGTCTTCTGTCAACTGAAAATGACATCACAACTACTCCCAATGACCAATCACGGCTGACCTGTTTTCTGAATCCGAGGCGTGATTGGTCATTGTGAGCAGTTGTGATGTAATTTTTCAGTCGACAGAAGACAAAATGGCCGCCCCCAGAGACGGCTAAAAACGAGTGCATTAACACTTATTCCACAAACGCAATATTTATCAGAATGCCATTTGTACACTGAAGACGCATACGACATATTATGATTTTTTGGGGGTGACTTCCCCTTTAAATAACAGTTATCAAAGTTCATATTGTGAAAAATGATATCATCGTGTGGATGTAATCTTTGAAAAGTGCCGTTTGTACTCAAATTGTAAACCTATGCATGCCACTGAACAGCACTCAAAACACGCTATTGCAAGGGCAAGCATTGTGTCTTGTTTTTGTGACTTTGTCAACGACTGGAAGGGATATTACTTAAATAAATGCTCAAACAGCTTTATGGAAAGCTTGGGCATTTATTCAGCATCAAGGATATCGAAGACCTTTGAGTTCCGTCCCAATTCACATTCACAATACAGCGCACTGCTGTTGTATAACAAATCGCAAATATGACCTGGCATAAAAAATGGAGCCGAAGAACATCAGACTGCTGCTCTCTCAGGTACCAAACTATGCTAACCTGCATCTGCTCCTCTATGGATGTGATTGCGTCTGGTTTCATCATCTCTCTGTGAAATATGGAATGCTAGAATCCATGAATATGCGTACAAAATCTAAGTTATTCCACCTGGTCCTATAGTTGAGTTGACATGCACTTCACATATTTGCAGTGATTCAACGCGGAAAGTTCTGGACCACCGGGAGTTAAGCAGACGGTCTGCGGCTGAATATGTTGGACAATTTGGACGGTATTGACGGTTTCCATGGAGACAGCGGACTCAGAGAGTGGAAGATAAAGTGGCGGAAATGTCAGGCTCCTCGAGCTGCTGGTGTGTGAATGTCGATTATCTCACTCTTATCCTTCGTCCAAAAAAAAAAAAAAAAAAAAGTGCTGTGGGGTTTAAATCAAATCCCAGCTACGCATTTCGGTCTTTTCAACTTGAGACCTGAACTTGAGTTGAAGTAAACATTTTCGGAAATACCAAATGTAAGGCAGTTCACTTTTCAATGGAGTTGTACTCATTTATTTTCTTGGCCGCCCAGCTTCCAGTAGTAGTAGTTAGTTATTCTTTTGTCCAATCAGATTTCAGTCTCTATGTGTTGCCATGGCAATTTAATCTGCCCAGGACCTTCAGAATTAGTAGGCTAATTTAGTTTCAGCAAACTATATAAGATAGATCTGATTTGAAATTCATCCTCACGGGGCCAGCACACTGACCCACGATGATGTCAGCATTTTCCAGTCCTCTGATTGGTTGGTCAGAGCAAAATTACAGCCAACTGGCAAAACACGGCTGTAGCGCTTTGCACACTGTACTTACTTTTAATGTAATTATAATGTTTTTGTCATGTTATAAGATAAATATCGATTCTGATGTACTTAACGCATGTTGCTATTTTGTGATTTTGTGTATTGTTGATGATTTCTGGAATTAGGACGGGTTTGTGGTGGTGGTGGTATTAAGATGTGGATTAATGCACAGCCTGCCACTGGTGTTTTTTTTTTTTGTTTCCTCTTTTAGCTTGTAGTTCATTGTTATTATTATTATGATTAATGAGGTTGAATGCAGTCATTACTGAAGTCCAGAGAAACCCTTTTTTGGAAACTGAGCTTCATGAGTTAAGAGCAGCAACCGTAATCTGGCCGGCCAGATGGTCCGCTTCCCAGATATCCATCTGGGAAAATAACTGATTGCAACTGTTTTGCGAAATGGAACTTGGAAGGTGATCACAGAAACGATTTCTGTACGTCACATCCATAGCAGGATCACTAAACCTGAACAGATTGCTGTTTGATAGTTTTGACAATACAATACAATACAATACAATACAATTTTATTTATATAGCGCATTTCACAACAGCTACAGCTGTAACAAAGCACTTTAAGAAGAATCCCCTCTTGGGCGTAATATTTTTATTGCTATTATTTGTTTTGAGGAAATTATAAATCCTTACACAGTGAGATTTGATCAGCATTTTGAAGCAGATTGTTCTTCAAAATAACTGTTTGTTTTACAAATGCGTCTCTGTAGTATCTGCCCTCTCACCAAGTGTGAAATTAAACAACAACTAAATATGCTGTTACAGTATCTGCCTCTAAAGATTTGCATTTTAATATTAATTACGTCCAGACAAAATATTGCTTTAAACTACCTGTGCAGTTAATATTTTTTTTTTAATGATGATGACAACCCGACAGATAATGAATGAAAGCAACTGAGAATGTGGCAATATTCGTAAATCGTTCGAGAGTGTGAAGTTGTCATGGCACTGTCACACATTACAAAATATTCCTTAGGCATGACAACAGACAGCAAAGGTGCGAAGGATCAGATCGACAACGCTTCTTTTCACATATGAGTCACAAATGATTCGTGTTCTCTGACAGGGAATGATACAAGATATCTTGGGTTGCATAATTCAATAAAAGTTGAAAGCTTTACTTGTACTTTTACTATGTGACTTAAATGTGCTCCTCAGTTCTTAATCTTTGCATTTAATTTTATTTCTCTGTGAATGTGCAAAACCTTGTAAACACACTTACATTCTTCACAGCTTCATCATGTCACTTCTCCCCCTCCTCCTCCTATGTCTGTTGCAGACTGTCAACGTGTTGCAAAAAGAAGGAGGAAAATACAGAACAGCGCAGTACAGTAAAATCAGTCAAATGTAGCAGAAAGGGTGCTGGTCAATATTATTCATAATCATCGCATTTAATTCACATCAGCAGCTTTTCTATACACAGATCTGACGGTCTTGAATAAACGGCAAATGCAGTGCATTATTTTAAAGCTGCAACATATAACAGGAAATAGCAGAAATGTATCGCCTGCGTGGATGCTTTTGTCACTAAATTGACAAATTAATGCATTTACGTGTCTTCTAACATTCAAAATGTAAATGAATCAAACAAAAAGTCACTTTTATTTGCTGTTTTTGAATGTTTTGAAGTAACGTGGAGGAGGAGCTAACAGCAAGCATGACGCGGTCAACCCGGAAATCCAGTGTTCTCCCAGCATGCTTTGCGCCGCCCGTAAGACTCTTTAATTTAAGGATTTATAGTTTGTTGTTGTTGTTTTTTTAATCATACATTCGTCATATACAGTTTGTCTAAAAGTATTCTCTCGACTAGGGTGTTTTGCATAAATATTGAAATTTGTCGTCTTAACACCGTCAGTTTAAGTATTATCCCTGACAATGACTTAGGCGTGCCTGGCCCATTGGAAAATCAGTACACTCTTGTTTCTCTTCAGATCGCATAAATCTTTCGCCTTTTACTAAAGATTTCCGTGGGGAGGAACAACAAGAGTCTTTACCAATTTTTTGATGCCTTGCGAAAGCGAGGCTTCCTCTCTGGTTGAAAACAATCTCATGCAAGACTGCTTATAAAATCGTATCGCACCACCTAGTCAAGATTGCAGTGAATGTCGGTTCACTTGGGCAGTGCTTGTGTTTCAGTTTCATAAGTGCAAATCGATACTTTATTCGAAGAAATTACCAAAGTGGATCAAAATCCAACCTGAAAAAACGTTTCACACACGTATTTTTATTTTTGAGTACATTGTATTTTTTTCAAAACTCAAGCTCAACACATGCATTTTCACGTTCAAGTTTTATTTTTTTTTTCAAATACAAAACCTTCGACCTCAATCTAACTCCAGAGCATTCGGAACCGCTTTGTGCGTAAGCGCAACCACCATATTGAATGTCTTAAATCCGCACAGTCAAGTCACGTATATACAGTAAATGCTAAAAAGTGCACACATTATTACCCCTTATTCTCGTGTTCACGCGCGCGCGCACACACACACACGCCCCCTCCCCCTACACGTGCATATATAACCATCACATTTAAATATACTTATTCTACGTTGTTTTCTGTGCCTATTTCTTTGTACCATGTGCATTATGTCACACAGACAATGCAACTTGTACACATTCAATATGGCGGTTGCATTTGCGTCCGACTCCGCGCCGACGCGGGATCTATGCATGTTTGTGATTTCCATGGTTAGCCGTTAGCTACAGGTCAATGGTGTCGTTCGGTAGCCCTCACGTTGAGTTGGGTTTCAGCTGACCTGTGTGAACGATGTACTATAAATTCAATGGCGTGACACAGCGGCTCACTGGAGCAACTGCCAACGCATACACCCCGCAGGTAAGAGTCAAACGAAAGTTGGTAGGAAATATGGCTTTTTTGGGGGCCTGGTGTACAGAATATGTCCGAGTCGTGCGGTGCAACGTGGACATTAAATGTGTCAGAGGTTGCAAAAGCACTCTCTACTCACGCTCTGTAAATAGAAGTACACACGCTGGTGTAAAACAAAAAACATGTACAAGTAGAACAGCCTTTTCACCCCTCGTTGAACCAGTAAACATGAACTAGCTAAATAACTCATAACCACAATGATTTGTTCAGGGTCTGCGTCCAGTTGTCCCTCCTGTCAGTCCCCCTGTCATCTTTGCGTCTCCGACCAAGTTGGCGTCTGAAGCAGGAAGCCAAGTGCAATATTTGGGAGCCAACAAAGTCCCCGACTTGCAGAGACTCTTCCAGGTAAGCTGTCATCATGCTCTTTGTAGGCGTCCTTTTGTTGGCCTTGTACAAATTCAATGCATCTCAAGGCTTGAGGGGTTTCACAGACCTTTTACAGTGGTCAACTTTTTTTTTTCCCTCTGAAATATTACACAAAACATGATGTTATATTCACTTGACATTATTTCCGATGGGGCAATTTTGTTTTTAACTACAATTTGGAAGTCAACCAGCGTCATGGAACACTTTGGCAGTTCAACTGTAGCACAAATGCTGTTGTCTGCAATTGTGGGCTTGGTCACAGCTATTTTTCTTCCAAAGAACATGATTGTTGAATTGTATTATATTATTTTAAAAGGTGCTATTTCCTTGTCTGGAAATGTGTGAAATGAAGCGCTACCACTTGCAATGTGTTTCTCAACATTGTCCTTGAGCCTTTGAATTGAGCACGTTGCCATGGTTTCATCTAGGAATGCATAGACACCACTTTTTTTTCAGACTGAGGACAATTACTTACATTTGAGAAAAGTACTCAAAGTTCGATTATTTCAAAATGCCATTACATCTTGTAGTTGTGATAAAAATGTGTTTTATTTTTGAACAAATAATTACAGGCAGTTTGAATTTAGAGTTACTGTAAGTGCCGGGCAGCACGAGTTCTACTGGAAGAGACACAGCTTAACTAACCGCAAATAGAGGCAGAGAAGGTCCCCAACTGAGCCCCAGTAATAGTTTTTTTCCCCAAAGAGCAAGTGAATATTTACCTGTAAGTATTGTTTTTTGCTCTGTTTGTATGTATTGCTGCTTCAAATGCGTTAAAGTAGCAGTTGCTGAAATGTTTAGAATTACCGTCACATCTATGCTACTTTCCGTTAGCGCGTCAAAGACGTTTTGCATTATAAGTTAGCATAAAGCTAGTGGACTTTATTTAGATGGACAAACTGATATAGTTTGTTTGAATATTTTCTTGTTAAATATATAATTTTAATTAATCTGTTAAAAAAAAAAATCATGTTTTTCTTGCGATAACCCGGGAGTTCGCTGTTGTCCCCAATAAATCTTGTGACTTCCATCATACATATGAGAAACCCTCACCTTCTTTAATAATGTTTTCAGAGGTCTGACGGGGTCCCAGTCCACCTGAAGGGGGGTCTGATTGACAAACTGCTCTACAGGACCACCATGGGACTAACTATTGGAGGGGCTCTTTACTGCCTCGTCGCGCTCTACTTTGCTGCTCAGCCTAGCAACAAGTGATTCTGCACAGTCGGTTGCGCTCTGATTGGACGGCAGGATTAGCGACGAATGGATGGTTTCAAGGACATAGCGTTCAGGGTATATACCGGCACAAGAAAATCATTATATTCAAAGATTATTTTGTAAGGACAAGCAATAAAGTTTTATTTTGTAGAAGCGTTGGTTTTTTTTGTTTTGTTTTTTCAAACAGCTTTTGAAGTACACAATGGCACACATCTAACAGCGGATACAGTAACTGATGTAGAGAAAAAAAAAACCCATCAAATTGTGCTGAATTATCTAACTCGTTTGGATGAAAAGTGTACTAGTACACTAAATTAAGGGATTCGAATGTATTTCATATGGAAGAAGAGTGAATAAGTGAATGGAAATAAGCTTTTACAATGTGTGATCCAGCAATAAGAAATTACTATTCCAGTTTCCCTCCAACACTCCATTTTGTATTTAACATTAATCGCATATGATGATAGGGATGTGAATTAATTAAGTGGGTTTAATGACGTCGTATGCGTAATTAGAGGCATGAAAATATTTCAAAGAAGCCGCTGCTGATCTGATGATGTGAGGGTCAATTATGTTAACACCAAACACACTGCAGTGTGTGGATCCATCTTAAGTCTCAAATCGTCGAGGAATCGAATACAAATCAAATCTGCACCTGCTTTTCTCTGAGCCCTGTTGATCCTCTCTTTATGAATCCTGAACCGCCTTATTAATGTTTTCCAACAGCCTCATCTTCATGGATTATTTAGGATTTGCTGTTCTCATGCTTGTCAAATGAAAACGGTGGACCTATAGAATTTCCTGGGTCCAGTATTGGACCTTTTGGGCCACCATACTTCAAGCATCCATTTGGGATGATATGGTAGCAAGAAAAAAAAAAAAAGATATTCATCCAGTAATGAGATAGAGACCCCGACTTGTATGTTTTTCCAGACAATTCCTATTTGACCACGGGTGTTTATACTGCCTCCTGTTGGCCGAGGTGAAAACTGGAATGAAATAACAAGAGTTGCGCCAAACACATCAAAATATATGACAAATAAAATATCTCATAAAAAATGTAACGTTAATATGGTGACCTGGGAAAATGACATTTTATGATGATTTACTTTTTCTACATCCCCGAAAAAATTTGACATGGTGTCTAAACTGTCCTCCAATTCTGGAATTAGCCCATCAACCACCACCAGTCCCATTGCGAAGAAGTACTGACGTTTCCTGAGGTGACATGAATATCAATGAGCCGTGCTTCTTTTATGGGTATAATCATCGGATAAAAGGTCAGAGAGTGGCAGTGAGCATGAAATGTGCTTTGCTCTCCAAATTATCCTCCCAAAATAGCCCAAAAGCTGTATTTTTGAGGAGAATGTTATTTTGTACACTCTCACACGCATCATCCGTTTATATGTTGTCATCTCTGCCTGCTGTGGCAGCCTATTATATCCTCCCCAGAGCAAAGGTGAAATATGAGATTTCAGCAATATGACTCTAAAAGGGAACTGTAGTCTGCTTTCGGAGTATAGCGACACCCTGTGGTGACTCAGTGTTGACGCAGCCAAATTTCGTTCCCTCAGGTAAAAGTTAAACAAGTCATTGAGGTCTAAATTATGTAACATATTTTTTTTTGTTCGTATTATTTATCCTCTGCGAAGAACTACTCATGTTACTGTGATTGATTGTGATGCTCGACGTACTGTGTCGCCGTGTGTCTGTATTATACTGCCCCCAGGTGGACAAGGTAAACACACTGGAAGGAGAAGAACAATATCAATTGAATTGAAGCAAATGTTTGGCAAAACATGTTTTTTTTTTTTAATACATTTTTATATAAAGAAGAAATCAACCCAAACACATTTTTTTTCAAGAATATGTTCCCAGCAGGCCAACTAGTTGAAACAAGGCATTCTGATTAATATTGTGGAAGAAGAGTTCTAATCCACCCGTTTTTAGCCATCTCTGAGGGCGGCCATTTTGTCACTTCTGTCGACTGAAAATGACATCACAACTGCTCGGGTAACGACCAATCACGGCTCAGCTTCAGGAAACAGGTCAGCCGTGATTGGGCGTTGTGATGTCATTTTCAGTCGACAGAAGTGACAAAATGGCCACCCCCGGAGATGGCTAAAAACGGGTGGATTAACTCTTATTCCACAAACGCAATATTTGTCGAAATAACTTGTTTCAACTTGCGGGCTTGCATAGAACATATTCTTGAAAAAAAAAATGTTTGGGTTGTGTGTTTTTATAAAGCGCAATATTTTCGAGTGCTATTTTTACCATTCAAAAACACATTACAAAATTATGTTTTATTTTTTTGGGTGGGAAGCTGGAATAGATGAATGGGATTCCCATTCATTTCAACGGTGAACGATGATTTGAGATACAAGTATTTTTCCTTTTTTTTTTTTTCCTTTTCCATTAAATCCTTTTATGAAGCCCGATGATCATCAACAATTAAAATGTACCTGACTGTTTTTTTTTTCCCGCCATTTCCTCTGTAAACCGAATACTTTTTGTTAAATTGTACACATTCATTTTCCTCTTCCAGTTGCCATGGTAGTGAAACAACGCTGGAGCCACAGTAGCCTGCGATCATAACAAACGTAGTCCTGTTTGTGAAAATAATAAGCCTGATTAATGCAACTTCAAGTCAATAAATAGCTCTATTCATTAGTCAGTGCATTTGATTACTTGCCCCGTCAATGTCATCCATCACGTCCAAGGAGAGTCAAAGATGACGACACGTGACACAGAATCTGATAATTGGTTTAATATGAACAAAACGGCAAACTCCATTTAGCGATTGCTCTTTTTGATTGACAACGCAGCTGTCATTCACGGGAGGGAAAACAGTTAGGCGCCTTCACCTTGCCGTGCGACTTGAGTTCTACACAGGACACATGACAATGAAGCAGTCACCATGACAACGGAGCATCCACTGGCGCTGTTAGGGAGATGCTGCTGGATGCTTGAAAATGGAATTGTTTTTGAATTATTTTTCACGCTCTCACGAAAGAAGTTGAAGTATGTTTTTTGAATTACGTATTAAAAAACTGAATTAAAAAAAAGAGACACGATAGTTTCTCTTTTCTTTATTAGAAATAAGATTAAGTCATTGCGGTGGGGGAAGTTCCTCCTCTCCTTGACCCTGAACAGATTAAGCACAAAAAAGTGAATGGATGATTGCAGAATTATACAGTACAGTACTTAAAGTTTAATTTTAGTGTATGCCGCAATACAGTTTGTTCAATTGTCATTTATTACCACTAGATGGAGATAAAGAGCCATAGTAGAAATCGTCATAACTGGACACTTTCCATTTCTTGTCATGGTCAAAAATAATTCTAGGACAAATTTGTGTATTTTGTGTTGCAAAGAAAAGGCCACAAAACTTGGATGTGATCTGTACTTGCTAGTCAATGACATCCACTCAATCAATAAATTCTATCCTAGAGAGTGGACGCTTAATGCACATACTAGTGTCATAAGGCATAATGGCAGAAATGAAATTAAAATGTTATTATTAATAATTGCTTCTTGTGTTATAATAGGCAAAGACAAGCTATGAGGCGCAAGTGAAACCAAAAGATTTTCAAAATGCATCCTTCGTGTCATTGGTGGCACTTTCATTTTATGTCCATGTCAAATTTGCACTCACTCCATCTTCTATAAATGCTAAATGGAATTCATGTCTTAAAAAGGACACAAAATGAAAATAGAATGTACATTTTATGGAATGAATGGACTCGGCGCCGCACTGTAAGAGCTGTCATTGCACTCAAGCTGGAGTGATGGATTAATCCTCTACAGTGGCAGCAGTTGCAAGAAAGCATTGATTTAATGACCCGCTAGTGACGCCAACACTTGCAGAACGTCAGCAGAGCACACATGGAAACTATAACAATACAGTGATCCACCTCTATTGCTCTTCGACTTAAAGCAGAAGTCAACCCAAACATATTTTTTTTCAAGAATATGTTCTATGCAAGCCCACTAGTTGAAACAAGGCATTCGGATAAATACTGCGTTTGTAGAATAGGAGTTTGTTAGCCATCTCCCGGGGTCGGCCATTTTGTCACTTCTGTCGACTGAAAATGACATCACACCTGCTCGGGGCTCAGGTAACGACACATCACGGCCGACCTGTTTTCCGAAGCTGAGCCGTGATTGGTCATTACCTGAGCAGTTGTGATGTCGTTTTCAGTCGACAGAAGCGACAAAATGGCCACCCCCTGAGATGGCTAAAACGGGGTGGATTTTGCTGCCTAACCCATATTCCACAAAACGTAATATTAATCCGAATGCCGTGTTTCAACTAGTGGGCTTGCATAGAGCTTATTCTTGAAAAAAATATGTTAGGCAATATTTTAATGGGTTTTAACTACTAGTACATGGACCTTAAGATGGATATCCTTGATGCAATTCTTTTTTTTTCTTTTTTTAATTAAGTTTTTTTAATTGCTTCAAGATGTTGATTGCCTCTCTCAGTTGAAGTTTACTTTAACTAAACATAAAACAGAGAATTACACATTGAGTATTAAAAAACACCAGAGATGGGCTAACAAAATTACCATTGATGTTGCTGCTTCTTTGAAAAACGACATAGTATAGCTGTATGTATTACGCTGCCCCCTGGTGGCCATGGCACTTTTTTTTTTTTAATAGGGAAAGATGATTTCACATGAGCATGGTCACCAAAAAAAAATGCAAAAATGTACAGTCCTGTGACAGTTTGTCTGTGTCTAAAGAAACGGTGTGAAAAACATCCATCCATCCATCATCTGGCACTTTTCCTGAGCACAGTCACGTGGAACTGGCGCCTTACGCGAGAGTACATTAAAGGAGAGGTGGCACAAACCCTGGGCAGATGGCCTCCATTAACGCTCATATTCACACCTTTGGACATTTTCCATTGTCCAATTACTCGAACGTACATGTTTTGAACCGTCAACTCTGCCTGCGTTACATTTTCGGGAGAACATTGTGATGACTGTCTGCAGTCGTTAGTGAAGCCGCACGAATGCCATTCGAGCACTGTCGGCATATTGGATGTGGCTATGTGCGGTCATGCAGTCTTCCAAGACCAAATAACGCCAGCTGCGGATGATAACTCTTTTATTCTTTACATTAAATCTCCACTTTATCACTTAGGGATGCCTCAATCACATTTTTTTACAACGAGTCCCAGTCTGAGGAAGTATTCAGGAGAAAGAAAGGGTGCATCCCAATTGTCTTAATCATTTTTGTTTTTTTAGCCTCTATGTGTTGCCATGTCAATCTAATCTGTCCTGGGCCTTCAGAATAAATATTGATTAATTGTACTGGTACTAGGGTAATACATTGATAATGCATATTGTTGGGACTGAACATGCTGCCCTTCATGTGTACTTTGTACAACTTTTGTGCAAGATGCGTTCTTTCAGACCGAGCCTGACTCATCAGATGGCAGGACGACATGAAAGTCAATGACAAGTGTCGCAGTGAGCAGTCAAAGAGGAAGCCGTATTCAATACGAACCTCATCGAGTTCTGCTACTCAAAGGACTTCAGAGTGTGAAAAAAAAAAAAAAAAAAAAAGGCCTAGTGGAGCATTTGCCGTTATCTGACAAGATACTCAAACATTCATGGGTTGCTTTAATTCTTATTTCTTACATAATGTTAAGGTCACATTTGACAGAAATAAACCCAAACCTAATATTTTAAAAGCATTGATTCTTCCAGCTTCCACCAGGTGTGTTCAAATGGCCGTCCTTATCGAGATGGACTCTCTCTTTACATGGATAAAAAAAAAAAAAAAAGCTGACTCCAACTGAAACAAATCACACCTTATAAATCATTCACATCTTATGAAGCTGAATAAATTGGTACTTTTTCCAACTCTTGGTACATAAATAAGTATAAGTGCTTGATCCAGTGTGATGAAGGCAATAAAAATGAGCAATCCAAGAAATTCCCTCTGAGGATCATTAATATCTTTCATAAAGATGCTCGAGTTAAAATCAAGTGATTTATGTGTCTCTTAAAAACGATTGCCTTCCTATAGGGGCACCCTCACATATTTAGTCAAATTTAATAACTGGATTTCTCGGGATCCACTGAGATCCAGAGAAATTTTCAGCTTTTAAATAGTTATGTGTTTAGATTTCAATTTGTATGTTCAGTCATTCACTGCCGTTGACGGATTTATTTGTCTTTTTCACAGTCCAGCCATTCAGTCCTAGAAACTTATTTATATTTTTTTTTCAAATTTTTTCAAACATTAGGGTAAAAGAGAGTCTGAAAATGTCTGGCAGTGATAGAGACAGGCACCTTTTTAAGATGACATTTGATCCTTTTTTTTTTTTTTTTTTGGTCACCTATCAACTTTCCACACCAGGAAAACGGCAATGGCATCTGATTTATTTATTTGAGATTTTTCAGGTCCGGCTGAGTGGGTTTGGCTGCGGATGACCCCTCAGGTGGATGCCTGGGTGTCGCCCCCCCCATTTGCACGCCGCTGTGAACAAATGAGCGGTTTCTATCAAAACAAGTTTAGTCACAACCAAAAAAAAAAAAAGAAAAGAAAAAAAAAGCAACCTCGTTAGCTTTTGCTTCCTTTCGGCGCTTCCCTCCCACAGGCCAAAACAAGCTTGCTGGGATCATTACAGACTCTAAATTGCTCGTAGGTGTGGAATGTTATTTTTAATGTTTGTCTGAAGTGGTGATCAGGGGTTTTAATTTATTCAGAATCTATTTTAAGGAGACTTTGAGGGGGCACTTTGAGTTGTACTGTTCATCTTTTCTGCACCGCTTATTTGTGCTCATGTGTATTTATTTCTCAGTCATTTTCCTCCACGAAATGTTACCAGTGATTTAAACATTTTTAACCCAGTATTTGTTGAATCAGTTCAGTTGTATTTAACTTTTGAATACAATACATGGCTCCTTCAGATGGGAATGACGACCCTGCAACACTCTAAAAACAGCTGGGTTACGAATCGAGATAGACCGATATGCTTTTTTCAGGGCCGATACAGATTATTAGTAGTCAAGGAGGCCGATAACCGATATTTGGAGCCGATATTAATTTTCAATAAAAAGGAAAATATACTCTTTTAACTTTGTTCGAACGTCTTTAATCATATGTTTATTGAGCAATTTTTCAGATTTGCATAATGTCGATTTCTTCAATTATTATAACAAGAATCCTTTGGCAATATACAGTACATTTTTGTTTTAAAATTAGAACAAAAAGTTCAGGGAGCTTGCTCCATGTCGTTTTCTACAGTAAATGAAGTTCTCCAACATTTCTAAATGACAAATGTTAAACTTTCACATATCTTCATTTTGATTTCAACTTTAACTTGATGTATTATCGGCCATCGGATTTAAAAAAGAAAAAAAAGGCTTATGCCAATATTAATCAAAACGCCAAATATCGGCGCCGATAAACGGTCTATCTATCCCGTGTTAAAAATAATACAATTTTGGGTCTAAAATGGACCTATCCACAAATTGGGTCAATTTAACCCTCCTTCTTGTGTTGTTTTGTACAAAACAGCCCAGATTTTGAGGTTGTTTTCTGCAAAACAACCCATCTAGTTGGGTCAAATTGACCCAAGTAGTGAATCGGTCCTCTTTTGACCCAAAACGGTGTTATTTTTAACCCAACTGTGTTCAGCTCGTGTCAAGCCCTGTAAATAAAACAGCCCCGCTAAATATCCGCAACCATTTGTTTTGACAAATCCAGCACTCGAACAGAACAATGTACTCTCATCATACGCCGAACTCATTCAAACATTAATGATGCAAAGCCAATTGTGTAGGCTCCACATCGATGTGGAGCTCACGGGATGACTGCATGTTGGAATCAAAGCGCAACTCATCTGCATTTCCTAACCACGCTTCTCCACTATATACGTTTTTAAATTGCAGCAATATCGCAAATCCATGCATAATTTAAAAGCAGAGATTCTCCAATGAAGGCCAGCTGATTTCCCCCCCCCCCCCATCGGTCTCATTGCGTGAAGCCACTGTCAGCCTTAGAGGAGAATTACATCTGGAGTCTATTGGTCTGCTTTATTCTTGTGTCCCCTTGACCTCTATTCCTATTAAAATTAATCTCTTGAATCCAGCACACAACTATATTGTGCTTTTTTTTTTTTTTTTTTCGCCCCTCTCAAGCCTTCCAGCATGTTATTTGCTACGAGATGATTCCATATGAGCTTCTCTTCAAAGGGAGTAAGTGCAGAGCCACCACAACTTGGAAACGATCTGATGCTTGCCAGGGAATTGCTGCTGTACCATAAAGGGGGTGAGGGGGTGGGGGGGGGGATAATCAACTACAATACACAACACAGCGTGCTACGTGAATATGATTTGGGATGGAAAAAAAAAAACCAAATACAAGCACTGCTGTGTCAGCAACTGCGTGGATTACTGCTTCTCGATTGTTTTTGATTCTCAATAGGCGAGAGGATGAAATGATACTAATAATTCCAAGCTCAATTCCGATGACGGGACGTTTTGTAAAACGTGAGTAAAAGTCGGTGTATATGCTGTAATTGATGGGAAAAAAAAATAAATAAAAAAAGAAAAGTTATATGTTAAGTTTCAAGCATTCAACAAATATTTGATTGTGCCCGCATGCCCCCGAAGCACACAAAGCACTTTTACATTATTGCCTCAGTCAGTCAGCCATTTAACAGTCTTCCATTTGATAGACATGCAGCGGCTCGGCAACCCGAGCCCAGACATTTTATTGAGCTAGCTAAAAATATTGTACAAAAGGAGATGTCAGTATGACATTGAAAATTAATTCAACAAGGGCAGAAAATTGGCCATTTTTCTTGTCACTCCGCATTCGCCCTCATCATCCAGCACCTCGCTTTACGGAACCTTGAATACGTTGTTATACAAGTCTTTTTTTTTATTTTTTTTTTATCATTTGCTCAGCTCTGTCTTTGTATTTTGTTTTTCACCTTCAACTCAACAGACATTTGCTATGAATTATCAATTAATGAAGCACTTTTATGCCGTTTTTCCAAGGGTTCAAAGCTATAAGAATCTCGTGGCTGGAAAGCGGAGGGGCGGGGAGGGGAGGGGCCAAAACACGTGACAAGGTGAGTCGCACAGAGTCACATTGTCTGTGACTTTATCGAGAGAGAGATTTATCAAGTTTTATCGCCATGTTTATATCAAGTATGTGCTGTGTTCAAGCCAAGGTCAGAAAATGAAATAATTACATCGGAAAAGTGATCATTTACAAAGCTCCAGCCACACCACCAGATATCAGGGTGGAGGATGAATCCTTGAACCGAGTACATTTTGAAAAGTTTGTAACCTTACACTCTGTGCGTGTATACAGTGCACCCGGAAAAGTATTCACCGCCATTTTGTTATGTTACAACCTTATTTCAACATTGATGGAATTCAATTGAATTCACATTTATTTAAAAAAAAAAAAAAAAAAAAGACTTCAACTTAAGCCGCAAGCCCCGCTCCAACTAGCTTCACAAATGTGTTCCCTGATGCAATCCTAATATTATTCCTCTGACTTTCATGGCTGAGGTTATCTGTTGTTTGCCTTTAGTTTCAGTTTATCTTCCAGCTCTTCAGTCCAAGGTTCATCCAATTGAGTCCAACATCCTCCACCCCATTAAAGCTGGCACGCTCTCTCCTCCTGCTTTTCCACAAGCGAGAGCGTACGGAATAAAGCAGCTGGTGAATTACACACCTTTCATATTAGAAACTCCACGGTCACTCAAGTTACTACTTTTTTCCTCATACGACTGAGTAACAAGTACATGATGCGGTATTGCATTAAATATATGATGTGATGATCGAATACTGTCAAATGCATTTCAAAAAAAATATATAAATAACTATAAATGTAATTGTCGTAGTATCTCCCATCATATGAAGCATACTTGTCCAAACTGGAGGATGCTCTTTAAATGCAGGTCAATTAACGCAAACATCAGCAAAGCATGGATAAAAATGTAAATTACAAAGTATACAATTTGCGATTGATAAATTTAGTATGTACATGGACAAAGCATACGTGCGTGATTAAAACTCATTCACTGCCATTGACGGATTCACTTGTCTTTTCGCAGTCCAACAATTCAATCCCAGGAATTTATTTAATTTTTTTTCACATTTTTTCAAATGTTAGGGTAAAAGAGGGTTTGAAAATGTATGGCAGTGAATGAGTTAAGTTCCATATATATATTTTTAGAGGGTTTTATCAATGAGTTGCATCACAGTCACTGTTTATTGTCTGTTATTGTGAACCGTGCAAGTAACTGTTTGTTTACGGGATTTTCTTTTGTTTGAAAATCAATCTTTTTTCAATCGCGTTTTATTTATAAAACGCCAAATCATAGCGCAGGGGTTATCGCAGGTCAGTTTTCATATAGCTCAGGTCACAGAGCACATTCCTCTTACCTAGAGAGAGCCGTAAATCTCCTTTATAAACTCACTATATGAAATAGAAAAAAAAAAAAAAACAAGCTTTGGGAAAATCAGACTCATGGTGTCAGGGGTCAAACCTGACAGGAGACGTGCAATAATCTAACAGGAAAAAAAAAAAAAGGATGTTCTTATTCGGTTGATTTCAAATACTATATATCAGTCATACGACATTTGTAAGGAACATGGGGATGCACAACTGAACATGACGGGCCGTGTAATGTGCCAAATCTTCGCTGCCTATGCCAAACAGTTGTTTCTTTCCTCAAGCATTTTCCCACTGCTTTCTCCTCCTCTTATCACTGGGAAGCCGCAAAGACTGCCATCACTGCCCTTGTTGCCTTTTGGAATGAAAATGTGGCATGATAGTGATACTTTCTCCAGGGAAGTGCCTTTTCCGTTGGGCGATAGGACGCGGAATACAGAAGCAAGTTTTGACACTTCACTATGTGGTTTTCCCACCGGCCAGAGAGAATATATTTCTTTGAGTATTGTTGTATTCTCTGTTTGTGTTGGTGCTCTGGTAATGGTTGTTTGAAAGTTTATAATCATCACCGTAACTTTGACGCTGATTTTGGTTAGTCCTGCTATGGTTTTCTCGCGTTATATGTCCGCATTAAAGTGGAAGTCGACGCAAACATTTTTGTTTCAAGAATACGTTCTATGCAAGCCCACTAGTTGAGACAGGACATTCTGATAAATATTAAGTTTGTGGAATATGTGTTGATCCACTCGTTTTTAGCCACCTCTCAGGGCGGCCATTTTGTCTTCTGTCGACTGAAAATAACATCACAACTGCTCACAATGACCAATCACGGCTCAGATTCAGAAAACAGATCAGCCGTGATTGGTCGTTGTGAGCAGTTGTGATGTCATTTTCAGTCGAGAGAAGTGACAAAATGGCCGCCCCCAGAGATGGCTAAAAACGAGTGCATTAACACTTATTCCACAAACACAAAATTTATCAGAATGCCCTGTTTCAACTAGTGGGTCTGCTTGGAACATATTCTTGAAAAAAATATGTTTGGGTTGACTTCCGCTTTAAGATATCAGAATTTAGTTAGACAAAACTATGGTTTGGATGAGGATTATGGTGCTTCATATACAATATATAATATTCTTTGGTTTAACAGCTTGAAGCTAGCATGATTTGACCTACTATTTGCAAAACGACAAGTGAGAGTGTCTTCTTTTTGTTTCTTGAAAGTAATGTTAACGATTGTCTCATTTTCTTGACAATGACCACAGGCGCTAAAGGAATAATTAGCACCTGTGTCTGTTAAATGGTTTAAAAACAGGTGGGAGGGGGGGGGAATTATTAGACCTAGTATATAACATAAAATAATTAAACATTGTTTATTCAAACACAATACAGTATAATACAGTTCTGAGTAATTGGGGATTATTTCTGCTTCTTCTTCTTACTTCTAATTACACTCCATCTCTTCCAGAACAGCTCAATGCTGCCTTGCAATGTTGTGGCATGAAATGGTACTACGCTGATATTTTCAGAGGACAACAATTAATATTTTGGGAAAAGCTAGCCAGCTGTGCAACACAGTGATGCCCCGCTGCTTGTTAATAATATCAAAATGCGTGGTTAGGTTTGGATTGCTCATTATTATTATTCCAAAGCTCCCTTTCATATTACATTGGTCTTTTCTTTTTTTGTTGTTTTTAAAGCTCGATGGATGCAGTGAACCTGCATAAGCGTGTGCAGGCCTCCATTAGTTCGTGAACATGTGCGTGCACAGTTTGCCGTGCAAGGTTCAGCTGGACGTCAAATAATGGTCCACCATCAATCTCTGTCACATTGTCCACAGAGAGTGTGCGAAGGTGGTGATGTGGGGGGGAGGGGTTTTGTGACAGCCCCAGACTGCAGATGGGATGGGAGTATATGTGAGTGAACAAAGGGAGGGGTTACAACCTTTAGGACAATACGAGGGATGTCTTTGTTTGAGGATACTATCAGCTATGAAGTGTGTGTGTGTGGGGGGGGGGGGGCGTGTGTGTGTATGTGCATTTTTTGAGAGACATATGGACGACTCACACGGGTGCAGCCACAGCATGTCATTGACAAAATCTAATCAAAAGAGAGCAGCAGGAAGAATATTATCCGTGATTGTTGATATTATCCGTGTTTGTTGATGTTATCGTTACGATATGTTCTCTCATTCAAAGCCACTGTGACACTGTCTTCAAAATGTTTGTGAATGTCACCTTCTATCTCCTCTATGTCAATTGTGTGCAGAGATTTTTTTTTTTATTCCAGCTTTTGTTAATACTTATACAATACGATAGTTTGTTGTTCCCTCAGAGCAGAGTAAATATATTCCAGTGAATATTGTTATATGCTCTGCTTGTATGTGTTGCTGCTCTATGTGTGTTAAAATGGGAGTTGTTTGACGTTTATGATTATGTAACATATGGTAATTTCCGCATTATATGTTAGCATTCATCTAGCCAGCTTTCGCCAAGATGATATTTAATGTTTTGGTTAAACATTTTGTGTAATGTTTAATTCCCTTTTGTTGTAGAAGTCAGCTCTGCAGTTAACTGGGAGTGACAAATCAACAGTTTGAAGCAAGCACACCCTGCGCTTATTTGGAGAACTGTGCAAGATAGAGATTGAGAAAACAAGAAAAGCGCTAAGGAATACTTTAAAAAGTGTGTTTTAATTCGTTTAAATGTGTTAAAAGCGCGTGTGTGTGTGTGGGGGTGAAACCATATTTATAAATGAATTGTATGGTGTCAAACATGTTAAGCGGTGTAGAAAATGAATGGATGGATTATGCAGTTTATCTAAGATGCTGGTAAAGTGTAACAAATCATAATAGTAGTGAAAGTAAAATTGACTCATTGTAATAACAAAACAATTACATTTGATATGTTTGATTTATAATTTGAACTTGTGTTTTTTCTTCTTTTTTACAGTACAGTACAATATTGAACACAGTAGTTACAGTATTTGTTTAGTTTTTTTTTTAAGGGGCGCGGTGTTCAGGTCTTTCTACCAATCAGCTCCAGTCTTCTGATATTGTAGGCGGGATCTGTAGCCCCATCAACCAATCAGCGTTCAGTGTTCGCAGCGCGTGGAGAAGTTAGTACTCGGGTGCCAGTCTGGTCCGTAGCCACGATGGATACAATACCATGCTTTTTGCTCGTCCTGCTTTCCTTAACAAGGATACAGGAAAATGACGGTAACTACTCTTAACCTACTATAACCAGTTGTTGTCGCTATTTTCCACATGTTTCCACTCAGTTACACTTTTGCCGGCTACTAGATAGGGCGGAAAACCTCTTTGTTAAGAAATCCCAAGAAGCGGAGTGTGTCAAACTAAGATGGCGCAGGGTCCGTGGCTCGCCTGCTGCTGCCTGTCTGTGGAATGTTTATTGTCTGGGGTGGAAAAAGAAGAAACGAAAAGTCACCCGTGGCTTTAAGGGGTGACGAGAAAAGCTCACGGTGGAAGTTGTAAGCGTTTCCCTGCTGCCTCTTTTGGGTTTCGGCTGTGCAAAGAAGTACGTCCGGAGTGTGTCCAGTTCCTCAAACGCAAAGTTGGCTGCATCGCTGCGCTGGATGTTTTGTTTGCTTATTTGTCAAGCTTTGGTTGTTCATTTACGTTGTGGAGGAACGTGTTCTTTGCCCGTGGCAAATATTTGAACAAATTTACCAGCAGGGATGACTGTCATCGCTCCCCTTCACCACTTGAAGTTTACCGTTATAGTTCGATGCGACATTGTTTGAGTTCGCATTTCGTGGAAATGCACTTGTTGACATTCCTGACTTGTTCCTTAAATTTAGATTTACGAATCAGCTTTTTTTTAAACACTTGGGAGTTCGAATGGAAGGTTTGAAGCTTGTGCGAGTGATAACTAACCAGTATGTACCAGTGAGTGTTTATTGAACTTAATTACGTTGTTCTAATTCCGATGTATTATGTGGGTGGGGTGGGTGCGTCAAATTATGACATCGTTTCCATATTAACGTTACTTAAATCGCCCAGTTTACATCCATCTGCTTAGTAATGTGATTATTACTCAAAGCCCCCTTGTTGCCTTTTGCTGCTGTGGAATTTTGTGTTTCAGCGCTGGTGTTGCTCCGCGTCTCTTTTGAATGGAAACAGGCTGCGGGTTGCAATTGAACAGAGCACGCCTAATGCACTACACAGTAAAAACAAAACAAAAAAAACAAAACAAAAAAAAACGTTGGAATAAGCCCGAGTCATGCTTAATTGGGGAGGTAACTACGCTAAAATGAATACTCAACAGTTTTAAATGCCATCCATCATTGATTTATCCGCATCCACTATTGTTGCCATGTAACACACCCATTTGCAGTGTATTGCTGGTTGGCTAGTTTCATTAGTTAATGTGCATCCCCCAAAAAAGAGGTCCTATCTTCGGAACATCCGATTGTGAGCTTTTCTATTGACTCAAGCGTTTTCTTTGTGTGTCTTCCCTTTGTGTTCGAGAGCATGGGAGCCCGCTCATGAGTGGAAGGCGCATGCTTTTCACGCACAGCATCCATGGGGGCTGATCACATCCTCCCCATGCTAAAAGCAGAGCGGTGTCCTCACATAACACCCCGCTGCCTCAGAATTAGGGGCGGTTATCGAATTGATATGTTGGCTTTAGGACACATGGAAAAGGGAGCAAATTCCACATTCTTTGTCCTGCAATTGGATTGTCACGGCGTGGGTCCATTGTAAAGGGAGTGGGGGGCTGCGTCCTTTACATTAGTCATGATTCTTTTATCAACACATACATGAAATCAATAGCTGTGTATTTGATCACAGGTTGAAAGACATTTTCCATGTGTTTTCGAGGTCCTGAAAAGAAAGAAATATGCCCCTGAAGCTTGCACGCCTGTTAACAGCTCACGCTTGTCTTTATGCTTCAGTGTGGGGTTTTAGACGCTCAGACAAGCAAAACAACCACACACATCCAAACACTGGCACTGGGTTAAATTAGGCGGTGTCACTATTGCGAATCACATCCTAGTAGTACCCACCTAACAGGCTGCGTCCTTGTTCTCTGTCACCCTCTTCTCCCACCCCCCAGGCTCATTTGTCTGTTCAACATCACATGATCCTCCCCTCGCCCCCTTTTCAGAATAATAAATAACAGCCCATGACGAGCGAGGATGTCGGGAGATCCGGTTGGGAGGTTATCTTTGCTTCAGAGTTGCGACCGCTTGTCCGACACGGAATGTCCAAATTTGAACCGAATCCGTTTGATGATTGATGCCAGTTGAAGTTTCAATCCCGACACGTGGAAAAATGAATTTCAGGATGAAACTCTCAACCTCATACCCATCGTCACCTCTACATACAGTGCCATACGTTTGAATGTTTCTTAAGTAGTCGGATACAGTAGTCACATTTCCACTGCGATGAGGAACATTTGCATTCAAAATACTGAAACTGTTAATGCATGCATATTCAGTACTACGGCAAGTAGTTGTTTGAGTGATTTAAGCTCTGGCATCTTTTTCTGTGAATTGGATGAGTAACCTACAAACAAGCAGATGGTCATTTTACCTCTATTTCACAAGCTCATTATCTGACTGAGGTGGTTTGTCGTGTTTCTGATGTTATGACCAAGTGGCTCGGAATCCAAAAAGAACAGCTCATAATGAAGACAAATTAATTGCAGACCAATTATAGTCGAGAATTCACGATTATGCGTAGGCGTGTTTAATGAACTCAGATTGCAGGGTGATGAAAAGGTCTGGGATTGAGTAGACCTTTCAGTATTTGTTCGTGTCTTTTTTTCTATTTGTCAAATCGCACGAGATGCGTAGGATGGGGACTTATTATCAACCTGTGCACATTTGTGTTCCGCAAAACTTAAAAGTTGGCGACGAAAACCAAATGAGCATTTTGTTCCAATTCTTCATCACCTCATGTGCTTTTGGTGGCTGGTTCAGATGAGTCATTGAACTTATTTGCCAAGGTTAACGCAAACAAATTGGGCGGATGTGAAATGAAGTGTGTGGCATGTGGCGATCAAGTCAATCAACTTCGATTTCATTGCACTGCTCTTTCTTAGTATGCGTCACAAATGGAAAAGCGAGCTTCTGTGCAGTTAGCTCTTATTGTATTAGATATCAATCGAGTAAATACTTGATTATTTCAGATCCGACGCCTCGTGACGCCAAGCTCGCGGAACATTTCTGTGTGAAATGTCGAGCTGATCTCTTTCTATCTCATTCCCAAAGATCGTTTCTCGGATCTGAACCTGCCACGTCCGTTTTGCTGGGTCTCATCTTGCAAAATTTGGCGTGCGTATCAAGTCATTGACATGGGTTTTAAGCGATGTCCGGGCCACCGGCCAGGTGTTCCCCAGTTAATGATCCAAATGTGTCTCTTCCCTTCCAGCGCGGAAACAAAAGCAGAGACAGCGGACTTGTCACGCTTGTATACATCAAACAAGATATTTTGCGAGGTGAAATCCCTCACAGCGTCGTTACAGCACTTTTGAAGGCCACCGGAACTCATAAATAGAGTGTTTTGTTTTCCTCTTTATGCAGAGTAGTCCCTCTAAAATTTCAGCTGATTCTCCCGAATCGAGATGGAGGGTTGACTTTAATCAGCGCTATCCACTGTCCTTCCTCTTGCCTGTCCGCCCGTGTTATATTGTTCTGTGGGCTGCCACCGTCGGTACGAGCAGCAGAGAAATGCAAAGCATTCATGTGACCCTGGACGTCCGTTGTCCTGGCCCACGGAACCACGACTAATTTGAGAGGTTGTAGCTGTGCCACCAGCCATTCGATTCAGAGGCACCAAAGCGTTAATGAGTAACACCCTCACTCTGCTCTTTTTAGGAAGAGAACGGGGAATCAATCGCAAGCCCTCATTGTAAAGGGTGAACATTTTCTGACGGATTGGGTACGGAAAAAGACGTATTAGGAAGGGCTGCGGCGATATATTACAGTAATAATATTTACGGGCTGAATAATAGAACTGATTTGTCACGGGAAGTCCTTTGAAGTCCCGCATAAAATTAGCATACCAAAAAAACTAGAAAAAAAAAATTTCTATAAAACACAGCCTTTTGAAAATTGCATATCATGGAAAATATTTGTTAAAATTCTGAATTATGATTAATAAAAAAATACATCAGCTATCCTATGCACTTTTGTATATAAGAAATGATAAACAACAATCAAAATGATTTTTCTTTGCTTGTGTGGTCCCACAAATGTTACTTATAGTTCGTAAGATGATATCGTTAATAAACGTCAAACTTGCCTTGGAGTGTTGTACAATTCAGGTTCAAGGAAACGCTGTTCTCAATAATTGTGACCAGGAATGATATGATCACATTTTCAGTAAAATAAGATAACCTTGTGCAAACTGAGTAAAAATATGATGTGTTGTTGTAAAAATCCAGCCCAGTATTTTTTGTCATTCGGATTGAAATTATTCCGAATTAAAACGGTCACCTGTTTACACGTGACGTGATCTATTCCGATTGGCCGTTTACATGCTCCGCCCTGCAAATCGAATCAGCCGCGTTAAAGCCCCGCGACACACGGAAATCGATGTAAACGTCACGTGACCTATCAAGATCGAGCTCAGTCATCTGTTCGGCAAAGTATTCGCATTCGCGCTACGCATTTACGTCAAGACAGAGCATGCGTAGACGGGACTCAGCCTGGCTATTCCGATCGTACTGTTTACGTGACGCTCATTCGGATTGGCGAAAGGAATATACCGCCCTTGTGAATTCGGCCGTTTTATTCAATTGGGATTTTTATACGTAGCATTTTCGTTCCGATTGGTCTTTTGGATCCTTTCTAATCTAAATGCATGGCTTCACGTGAACCCGGCTTATGACTCTCCGCCTTATTCACTGAAGACAAATTGAGGTCTCCCTTGATTCTCAAAGTAAATTCACTCTTCTTATTTTCCGATCTTATTTTCCTGCTTGTCATTTTGCCCATTGTCCACAGCTTGCAGACAAGCTCACAGACACCACAAAGCCTGTCTGTGAAAGACATTTGCCCAGACTGATGATTCAATGTATCTCATTGGCAGACACTCATCAAAGACTCATTTGTAAATCTGTTCTATCTGCAGGTCTACTACAGACGGACATTTCACATGCTTCGTTCTGCCAGGATTGCCTTATTTACCATAATTTTGGGACTGTAAGGCGCACCAGATTAAAAGGTGCAGTCTCAATGAACTGGTCTATTTTTTTTTTTTTTTAGAAATTTCCATAGGGTGCACTGGGTTATAAGGCACACCGGGTTATAAGGTGCATTACTGCGCATTAATGGAAACAGCCCAGTACAGCGAATGAGTCAAACTTTATTCAATTCGACGTTCATAAATAAGGCGTGCCTGGTTATAAGGCGCGCAGTGATTTTTTTTTTTTGAAAATTGAAAGGATTTTAAGTGCACCTTATAGTCAGAAAAATACGATAATGGCTAATTGAAATGTACTAATCGATACAAAAGCATTTGCAGTTTAGAACCAATTATTTCTCCCACCCGTACAGTTAACTCTTCTTAATGTCAGCGTGCGAACAATACAACTATAATGTAGCGTACTGTAATTACTTAATTTTTGGGATGGTGGTATCTATTTGAGGGGAGCATTTATATGTCTAAGTGGCTGATTCACCCTGCGGCTAATTAGGGCACAGTGTCCACTCAGGGTCTTTTGTTCTAGCTGGTTTTTTTTGTTTTTTTTCCAATTTAACTGACCAGAGGGCTTCATAAAAAAGATTGCAACCCCCCATTAATTTAAGTCACAACAAAGTCGTAAATTAAGACCCGCTCTTTGTGATACTATGAAGTGGATTAGGCACGCATTCAAACCGTGGCTGACACAAAATAGCCTCAGTTGCCCTGTCTTTTGGTGTGTATGGTCAGCATTGTGGGTGCCAAATCTGATATGTGTAATAGCCTGTTCTCAAAAGAAGTGAAGAGCAAAATAATATTTGCAATTGTGGGGGTTTGCCATGGAAATGCTTTTGACTTGTGCGTTGGTCGTGCAGCTGCCAGGGTGTTCGCCGTTTAACCTTTTGATCAAACTGCTACATATTCATCAGAAGAGCGCTTCAGACAGATGCACGGCCTGATTCCCCTCCCATTCTCAATTTCTATGGCCGTCCTTACCCTTGTCTTTGTTCGGTTCACAAAATAAAAAAAAATCGATCTCTTAGGTTTCTGACCTGTATTCATTTTATCATTGTGTTGTTAGTGCCGATAACGCCTTCTCAGCAGTTTGCATTTCCTAAACTACTATCTCCAACAGAATTGCATTGTATACACACACCAAATGATATTTTCTCAAAATATAGTCTCAAAATGTGGTATTAATGTATCCCGAGTCATTAGCCCGGAGAAGTATTTTTTTTTTTTAATAAACAACGGGGATTGTGTCATAATCACAAAATATTGTAGGACGGCTAAATACTGTATAAAGTGCTTTTATACCTTTTACCGTATTCAAAGCACTCGCACTGTCACCTCATTTACCTTAATGTTGATGTAACATCAGGAACAACTGGGAGTTAAATCATGTTTAGAACCTGCAATTGATTTCCAGTTACCTGATGTCAAGGACAGTATCTGGTCCTCTGACCCCGTTAGAGTGTGAAACACAATTTAGTTTACACCACACTGCTCAGCTTTGGCTTTAGCAAGGACAAACAATCTTTGCAAGAGCACATCTGGTGTAGACAAAGAGCTGGACAGAATGGAAGGGTGGAATGGGGACTAGGGGCGGGGAGAATACGGTTTGTGGGGCCTTGACCTATGGAAATTACTCTCAAAGGTGAAAGGTCTTGGTGGAAGAAAGTGGGGGGGGTGCGTTAGCTTGCTCACTAACTCATTCACTACCGTGAATGATCTCAGGAATGAGATGGGGGCAGGGCAACAAGCTGTTAGGAACTACTAAAATACACAACTTGGATGTACTAAAATACACCACTTGGATGCAGGGAGCTTTCCTGTGTCACATGGCAACGAGGGCAAAACGTTAACGTTGCCGAGTGTTACGCAACCCGAATGGATGTCGGACATCCATTGACGTTTACGGTAATCATTTTAATCTGGAGTAATGATCACAATTGTTCTGATCAAAACTAAGAGCACCATTGTTTTGAACTCCGGGTCAATTTGGTTTTTCCGCCCTACAGGAAATGAGGTGCATTGGTTCCAAAGCCAAAGACTTCAGTGGCTGTGATGTGAGCTGGGCGAGAGTACAGCAGGGAATGGTGTTAAATTTAGGATAGGTGTTTGAAATGTCATACGTTGCACTTCTTGCAGATGCCAGGGAAGCAAAGCATTGAACATTAAGAATTCTTTTTAAGTGCCTCCTGTCAAAATTGGGCTTTTAAGTTTTCGAAAGAACGCTTGAAAGAGGACTTTGTTCCTCTGACTCGTCTCCCCTTGCCAGTCTCTTGGAACGTTTTCTCCTTCAAAACAATCTACCGTCTAATTTGAAAAGATAGGGCATCTACGTTTCAATAGTTAATCAACATTCAAAAATAAAATAAATGTAACTTTATAATGACCCAAGGACCCAAGTCCTTCCCCACATGTAGCTTGTGCAATATTCTGTGGCGTAATCAGCGTTATTCATCCAGCCACGCTTCAAGATAAACTCTGGTGACTTTTTAAACAATGACTGGACTACACAGCATTTATTCAGAGGTAATTCAGTGACTGCCTCAGATACTTAAAGGCTTTTTGTCTGTGTTGGCCCTTGGACTGCATGTGTAATGATACTGTTAAGGGTTGGTGGAATTAAATTCATATTGATTCATGAAATATGAAACATAAGACACTTTTTTTTCTCTCTCTTTCTCTCCCGCTCTTTCCTTCAAGGCCTTGTCTTTTAATTTCAAGAGCCTCAAGGGGATGCTGGAGACAACTGTTAGCAAGAGTGGCATTAGGTTTATTGATGTGTGGACAGAATTATTGAGATACACCGCCTAGTCAATAAAAAAAAATAAAAACATATTCAAGAGTTGTTGCTAGACACGTTATTTCACCCTGGGTTTTAATACTTCCTTTCAGCAAGTTAAATGCTTCGAATATTCTATTTTCACCCCATATAAGTGGTTTTGATGTTTTGAGAAAGGTGGAAATTCATCATCCCCAATTTACATAAAATGACTTTTTGTCTGAGGGTTTCACACAATACCGTACTTTTCAGACTATAAGGTGCACCGTATTATAAGGCACAGTCTCAATAAACAGGTTTATTTTGGGAAATTTCCATACTGGGATATAAAGTGCACCGGGTTATAAGGCGCATTACTGCACATTAAGGGAAACAAACCAGTACAGCAAATAGGTCAAACTTTATTCAACCTCAATTCGACATCCATACATAAGGCACACCTGATTATAAGGCGCACTGTCGATTTTTGTGAAAATCAAAGGATTTTAAGTGTGTCTTACAGTCTGAAAAATACGGTACTTGTATCCTATCGAGTGAATCTCGGGGTGACATTGTCTACATTTTTTGTGCTTCCCGAGTATGTACTGTGTATGGTTTCGTAGTTTGACTGCATAACCTAGCGTTTGTTACATGGCTATGAAAGTTACTATAGAAATCTACTTTATTAGGGGTACTATTTTTAAGGGAAAACTACTGGTTACATTACTATTGGAATTAGATTTTTGTTTTTTTCATTAAATGTACATAGGACATTACATTTCCATCCCGCAGACTACAACCAGTATAGCAAGTTAAACAATGTCATGCCCTCAAAACCTTTTATATGGTGTATCGGACGGTGGGTTTGGAACTGTAGAGGAAAGTAAATCAGTTTTTAGGAACTGTGTGTACAGGAGGTTGTTTTTGCTGGGTGGAGCCAGCAGTAATTGCCACAGGAATCTAAGCCGGAAGCATCGCTTGCCAAATGCCCTGTAAATGATGATTCCCATGAGTCACTAAACGAGTGACTAAAGAGGAAACAAGATTTGTTTGGCTGGGGGAAAAAACAGTATCCACAAAATCCTCCGTTCTTATTTTGGTGACTATGGTTACTGCATTTGGTGTACCTTACACGTTCTAAAAATTAATAAAGGTACTTTTTCTTTGCGTGTGCTGGTTCCATTTCGTAGTCGAGTCTCTCGGTCATTACATTTCCTATAGTCCATGTTACCCTTGACGTGTAATTTGAACGGCTCGGAAATCCTTTGCATAACGCAAACAACATACGCGGGTCAGGCTAGTCATCAAGGTAATATAAATGCCATGCTAACTATGCTACAGCATCGTAGCAGTTAGTTTTGCTCCACTTGATATGGTTGGCAGACATAAATATAAATATGTACGTTTTGTGCCGGAGAGACGAACTACGAGAGCGAGCTGCAAAGTGACTTCCATGACATAGTTTAAGTTACCGTAATATATAAATGAGGTATTCACTCGGATGGCCGACTTTATGTTGCCAACGTGGTTCTCATCCGTACTTACAACATCCTTAGGGGCTTGCAACTTTCAAGCCTGAGCTGTATTTCTCTTTTCAGTATGACACTGTCAACATTCACACCTACAGTCTACTGCCACTTGTGGTCTAAAGTGAACCCTCACTGTCGGCGGTAATCATTTGTTCCTGCCTAAATGTGTGTTTCCCCCCCCTCCATTGTTGGGAAAAGGCGATATAGCATCGGGCACTTAAAAGACAGGCGGAGAAAAGCTGTGATGGGAACTTGATGTGGCAGAAGGGAGAGATTTTCGGAGAAGCTCCACTTTAGCTTTTACTACTCGAGGATGTCGAGATAAATGCGGTTCAGCTGCTGACGATAGCTTTAGGTTCCATTGTTGCCTGGCTACCACAATGTTCGCACTGTCAAATTGCTCATGCGGAAAAGACAAAATAGTAGTAGGAAAGGTCCGCGAGCATCCAAAGTGTGAGCCGTCATAGTGTTTGTGCACTTGATGTCGTAAATGTGTGCGAGTTGAAAATGCAGTCGTGAAGTCAATCGGAAATAAGGTGATAATAAATTAGAAGGCAACTGCTTGATTATGCAACTGCTTCACAGCATTCATCTTACCTCAGGCTATCGCTGCCCGGTGACTGTAGCGTTTGTGTCAGCTGTGTCACGTCAGATCTTTTCCATTCAACACTCAAGACCCGCTGCCCGGGAAAGCAACTGACGTTGCCGTGCATTGTCCAACAATTGTGTGGACGGGGATGAGAGATTTTCTCCCATTACTCCTGGACAATCAAACTTTTGCAAAACATTCATGTTCCGCATCCACAGATGCAGTTCTAACAGCAATGTGTATTTTGAACATTGGGCCTACTGTAACACAATCTTATCCCTACCGTATTTGTGATTCCTATTAAAGTTAAGAGGGTCGTATTTTCCGCAGGCTGGCAAAGCCTGGGAAAGTCGTTTGGGCCATTCCTTTTCCTTACAACAGCCTTTTAATCGTCTGAAAATGCAAACGTTTGAAAGTGTCAGACATCGCGGGGATTGGAGAATTGACATCTTTTATAATGCTGTTGTTGTTAGAATCTACTCTAAAATCCGGGGTCCGCATAGTCTCATTACAAATTGGTGGCTACCAGAGGGTGCGTGAGCTGCTTCTTCTTTTCTATATTGTTCGGCATTAACACGAGTCAATAAATGGTGTGATCCCTTACACAATAGACTACACGATATCCATCTTTTATTAGTTATGTCTCATTGAGGCGTAACAATTGCTCGTGAATACGAAGCTTTATTATCATCAATTTACGGGTAATTGTAAATGGACTTTAAGAAGAGGCAATCTAATCACACAATTTCTCAGAAAGTGAAGAAGCCTTGGGAGCAATGTCGCAGATTTTGGTCCACGCTTTGTTTGTTTAGTCTGTCTCTCTAACTGGCGTCATTCAAAGCTTTGTCTTAGATTAAGTCAACTGTATTGAAACTGAGACTGGCCTTGTCTGTCTGCCATTTCATATTTCTTTAAGGACTTCAACTTTGCAACTTGGGATTGACCGTTCAATTCCCTCTATAGGAAAAAAAAAAAGAAAGCTGTAGACAAATAAATGGCGGGAACATGTTGGAGGGATACTAGTCGACTTCCAAATTACTGTCCAGGTCTTTTTTTTTTTTTCTTTTTGTGTAAATGTTATCAAATTACTGCTTCAGTATGATTCAAGCAGTTGTGTTTTATTGACAGTATCACTTCTCGAAATTTGACCCATTGCATAAATTTAAGAAAAATGCTTCCACTAGTTTGCTGCCGTTTTGTTTTACACAGAACTCCGTAAGCTGGGAGCATTCACAGGTGATTCTTACTTGGCATTAAGCGGAAGTTATTTTGCTGTCTAGACTGGTGTCTGCGCATGCTTGTCTCTTGACAGACAGAATTCTCTGTCCTGAGGTTGAGTCAGAGTAGATCAGTGTCATCTGGCTTTTATTTAGCTGTCTGTTGGCTTGAGTCTTTTTCCAACAACCCGCCCATAACATGCAGCACATGGGCACTCAAATACTTTCAAACTGCCTGTCTGGACTCCACCCACAACACAAGTTCATTTGCAGGAGACGGAAGTCTGCTGGCGGATGAAATCATTCCTTGACTGCCAACATGTTTCTTTTTTACACATTTTCTTGCAGCACCGCAGATGTCGTACCAGAATTCCGCTACTGTCCTCTTCAAACGGTTTCTGTCAGTGACTATATATCACAGCCGGTGGGTCTGTCAGGTTAATTATTGAAAGATCTTGTCGTAGTAGATGTGTTGTTTTGTTTTAACCTAGTCAGCCATGACTGATATATCATCGAGCTACTGTCTACGCTGCGCTAGGGGGAAGGACACTTTAAGTATAATGAATAAATGAGGACATGTCGACATTAATTCAGTACACACAAAAAAGACACCCAATGGTGTTGTGTGCGTTGCAAAGGAGCCATCAAAAGATGGTCCAGTTAAAGCTTCGCCACTCTCCATTGTATCCGCTGAAAAGCTTCTCAAACTGGGGCTGAACTGCGGTGGGGGACATAACGTTTTCTTGCCAGTCAGCAATTTTGCTATGCAGCTCCATTATCAATTGGTGAGCCACGGGCAAGGTGGTGGCAATGATATCCATTCAAAAACCGCAAAGCTTAAGCTGTCAAATACAGTGGCCCCACATCTGTTTGAAAGATACCTGAAACGAAAATGGGAGACGAAATGGAAGCATGTAGTGACTTCCGGGACAAGCGTTTATACTTTGTATTAGGCTGTAAAATTTTTAGTTGAGAGGAGACTTGAGAGCTGGAAGACACAGACTGCCGAAGCACAATAGAGACTGTGGAGTATAATTTTGCAGCGTGACAGGGGGGGGCTTGTGTTAACCTGTGTTTATTTCTGTCATGCAATTGTGTCATTAAGTCATCTGCGATGACAAATCTGAAAAGTTGACGTTAAACCAGTGCGGTTGTGTTGGTCACTCAATCACATTAAGCATGTCCAAAGTGTTGGCTTGGACGGACGGGGGTCTGGACTCGCATCAAACCGTTCCATCTTCTCCACTTCCACATTCTGGAGATGCCCTGTGATGATATTAATCATTGATTATTTTGCTATACATTACAAAATCGTCAGCTGATGTCGTCATGCTTCCGCTTGCACTTCCTCCCCATTCCACCAATAGATAAAAAAAGCCAAGTCCTATATCTTGTTTTTATTGGTGTCTTTATTATTCTTTCTGCCCCTTTGTCTGTCTTGTTCTGTTGTGTTGTTTTTGCAACCCTCAACCAATATCCTATGTTCTTTTACACGGCAAACACGTATTTTAAAGTGTTATTTATTTATGAAAGAAGGCCATTTGATTTTTGTTTTGAAAAGCCAATGTTAAAAAAAGGTTTGGGCTGCAAAGTTAAGTCAGTCTTTGTCCTGAGTGTACTCCACTGGGAAATAAGGGCACTTGAATCCTGCCAAGTTAAAGTGCCGCACTCACAAAGAAGTTTTGGTAGTAACTGCTGCGAAAAAATCTAATTGCAGTAGTTGCGGATGAATCTATCCTGCGGTCTCTTTGTTTTATAAGCCCATTGTGGGCTCTTCTGTGTTTTCAATTGGTATTTTTCGGACAATAAGGCACACCGGATTATAAGGCGCAATCTCAATGAACAGGTCTACTTTTGGAAATGTCCTTAAATAGGGTGCACTGAGTTATAAGGTGCACCGGGTTATAAGGTACATTACCGTATGTTAAGTGTAACAAACCAGTACGGCAAATAAGTCAAACTTTATTCAACTTCAGTTCGACATCCATACATAAGGGGGACCTGATTATAAATCCCACTGTCAAATGTTGATCAAATTAAGGATTTTATTTATGCTTTATACTCTGAAAAATACGGTACTTTGAAAATGACTTTTCATTTCCATATACAGTAGTGGCAGCTTCATATCATTTCCTTCTCGTGGATGATTGAAAAACAGCAAAGCAGATCCTATCAGATCCTTGTACTTTAAAAAAAGGAGTTTAGTGCACTCCAAATGACAGACAGCAACTGCCTGTGTGTCCGTGTGACGGTGGAAGACTGCGAGTCGCAGCAAACATTCCGAAGAAGTGCGGTGTAAGTGCAATTTTAGTGACGTATCGTCTCATTCCGTCAGGGAGTTTAGTTTCCATGCCCTAATGCTCGCAAAAACGCACTTGTGGTTGTGCAGCGCTCGATCCTGGAATACAGAATGTTGGTTTATGTTCACAGAACATTCATGCAACTTTTTAACGTGGGTATCTCGTGCCGAACAAACGTGGCGTCTTGTCTTGCAATATAATATGTTGAGAGCGTTCACTTGTAACTTTCTCCTTCCTTCTTTTCCCTCCAGCCCTCCAATGTCACTGTGAGCGCTGCAGTGCCAACTCGAGCTGCACAACAGATGGCGTCTGTTTCGTCAATATCCGCAAGACAGGCAACCGGTTGACGACGGAGCTGCGCCAGTGTGTTCCCGAAAAAGAGCTGTTCCCGCGGGATCGACCCTTCATCTGTGCCCCATCCTTCAAGCATGACACGGGCCTTTATCCCATTTGCTGTACCACCGATTATTGCAACAAGGACCCTGACCTCACCGTTTTCCCTGGTGAGAGCGCACATAATTCTTTGATTATTTTCTGAAGGAACTTGCACTGTCAGTTTTTTCCCCAGAAGACTTCGGCTGAGTTTTATCGCTAATGCCTCTAGTGTACCCTTCCTACATGGCTTATTGTAGTCCAAGACAATTACATATTCAATCGTTTTTAAATGAATTTGAAAAAAATCGTTCACCTTTTTTTCCGATTTGGTTCAGTTTAGGTGACAGGATGTATGTTATCATAACTTTACTATTGACTTGAGTGCCATTCATAGTCCATTTTGGAACACCGACCTTGACGCTAGAAAATTGGACACTACCAATTTTCTGCTGAGAGTCGGAGTCCTCTTACTTCACAGTACGATCCACTCCAGTGGATATTGAATACTCTATTGTGTCTTTTTCCCTGACCTAAATCCTCAGTTTAATGTGAGCAAGTCCTAATTACACCTAAGATTTCTTTCAACCAAACTTGAGGAGTGGGCACAGATAACCTCAGCGCCCAGGAGGATACATCACGAGCCTTTTTCTTGTTTTTTTTTTAATGTATTTTTTGTCTCAAAAGCAGACTACTTCAATGATGTCTAATGTGACAGCGAGGCATCAGGGGCTATTCAATTTCCTGGAAACTAACATGGTTTGAAATTGCTTTCCGAGCTGTTGTATTCTTTCGGACGGCTCTGAGGTTACCGTCATTTCCCTTATACGTTTTCCATGATGGACAAAAGTCGATTCAAGTGTCTTCCTCGATGCAGTTTTGTGCCCTTGACAAATCCCATCCCTCTCCTTAGTTTATCAAGTCTAGAAGTATTCCTTTTCTTGACGCAGGTTAACGTACCAACACAAAAGTACAAAGCAAATGGAAAACGTCCTTATTTGCTTTTGGTTTTTCCGTATCCCGTGTCTGTGTGTTTTCCCGCAGTCCCCACCGCAAAGACTCCATCTCTGGGACCTGTGGCTCTCGCCGCAGTGATTGCCGGGCCAGTGTGTATACTCTGCTTGCTGCTGGTTTTGGCATTCTATGTCTGCCACAGCCACCGGGGGCTGGGGGCCGGCGGGGCGGGGGCCCACCATCACCACCACCACCGCGTGCCCAACGAGGAGGATCCCTCCATGGAGCATCCCTTCATCACTGTTGGAACAACACTGAAGGATCTAATCTATGATATGACCACTTCAGGTTCAGGATCGGGTATGCCGCTACTCACCCACTCATTCGTGTTCTTCGTCTCACCGCCTGCGTGCTCGTAATTCTTGTTTTATACCGAATCCGGTAACGGTTGCCAAGGGCACATTTTTAATACTAAGCAGGTCAAGAGGGTGATGCTGCTTTTTTATATTATCCTTTTATGTACCCTGAATCAGAGTTTTGGATTGATTTGGACCGGTGGAGTTGCGCTTTAATCTCACATTAAATCAAGACAGTATAATAGACTCACTTGCGTTAATGCCACACACGAGGTTGGGTTAGCATTTTTTGGGGGAATTTTTTTTTTTTTGCCGCTTAATCAAGCAAATGTCTGACAATAAATTGCACCGCCGGCCACGATTGCCGTCAAAAGATGCAGTAGTTACTGATGCGGAGCAAGAAGAGTGTTATTTAAACGTTCATTCTTCATTGTCCGCAAACTGCCCTCATTGCGGAAATGCAAAGACAACTCAAAACTGAGAACAGCAGCATTTATAATGAAACGTTTTTTTTTTTTGTGCTTTGTGACCTATGGATATATAATGTTCATATAAGCATCTGTATGTATGATATACATTTACGCACACTAGATGAGCTACAAGCTAATTCAGAGCATAGTTGCGGTATTTACACTTTCTCTGTGTAGGCAAGGCTGCTCACATGCTTATTATCTGTTCTGGCTTCAGTCATCTCTCCGTGGAGAGTGTGGCACCTCTTGCATGCTGCCAAGAGAGCGCTTGGTTCCAGTCCTTCAAGCTATTTTACACCATATTGCACAATGTGTAATTGTGCGTGTGACTGGCGCAATGTGTAAATGTGAGGTGTGGGCTTTTTTTTTTTTTTTTAATTACATTTTCTCAGTCAGACTGTGTGTTTGTGTCTGTGTTTGCGTGGGGTCTCCGAGTATCAGCAGAGGATTTTAAATTAATTCTCGTGTTTGCTTCCTTCTCAGCAGTTTGCCAAATTTATGATTGAGCCATGTGAGCCGGGCAAACTTTTCTGCAGTTTAATTTCCTAGCCTGGAAATGTAATAAGACATGACATTTTTCCCTTTTTTTTTTTTTTTTAACCTTCAATTCCATTTTTTCAAGGCCATCCGCTTTTATCCACAGGCTTGCCACTTCTTGTCCAGAGAACCATCGCCAGGACGATCATCCTCCAGGAGAGCATCGGGAAGGGGCGTTTTGGGGAGGTGTGGCGAGGTAAATGGCGCGGCGAGGAAGTGGCCGTGAAGATTTTCTCCTCCCGGGAGGAGCGGTCTTGGTTCCGAGAGGCTGAGATCTACCAAACGGTGATGCTGCGACATGAGAACATTTTGGGCTTCATCGCCGCGGACAACAAAGGTGAGCTATTCCAAGGGTGCGCTTGTATGCTAGTCTTGAGGCGCTTACGTGTGGAAGATCAAGTTCAGCATCCGGGATCGATGCACAGGAACAGTATTACTATTTCAGAGGAAAGCAAATGTTGAAAGTTTGAGAGGGTACCTCAAAGTGTAGCAATCAATCCACGGCGCCTTAAAATAGTTCTCGTATAATGCGTTCATCTGCAAACGCGTGCGTTGGCAGCCTGAATACAGGTGAGCCTTGAGATTTCAGCGTACAAAGGGAACTGTTGCTTAAGGTGAAGTCGTGCAGGCGGTTGTTCGGTGCGATCGGGCAGACTGCGAGACAGTGTGGAGGAGTAAAACTCCCCAGTGAAGATGCAGCAGACGTTAACAGACTGTTAAACATCCGCAAAACACACAGGCACAAACATAGATACGGCATGCAGCAGCGCGCGTCTTCTCCTGTGCGTTTTTTTCCGATGACAGAATTCTGAAACAAAAGATGCGATGCGGCGCACGAACTCAGGTCTACATCGAGAAGGAACTGTCGCAGTGCAGAGCTATGTAATAACGGCTTATTATTCCCTCCACTGACTGCCCATGTAAATGGGCCTTTGGGACAATGAAAGAAAAGAGAGAAAACATTTAGTGTCTTTAAGGCTGAGTATTTTGGTACATCGGACATTTTTATGATTAGTTAACCAGTCAAAAAAACAACAACAACAACAAAAAAGACCAACTTGCATGCTATGATGTATTACATGTCAAATTTTACAAGCAAAAAATGCTTTCTACCGGCGGAGCCAAATCAGAAGATAGCTTTAGGCTACGTGCCAGCTATCGGGTCCTTGTGTTTAATCCCGTCAATTGTGTATTACACTGTTAGACGCTAATGTTTTTTTTATTCAGCGGCCAAGTGTAGTGAGAATACCAAGTGAGCACATCTGTTGCAGAAAAGCGATCGACCTCCAATTCATTCGCATTTTATCCCCCACGCACACAACAACATATGTTGTGATGATATCCTAGAATTGTATTATTATGACAATATTAACTTATTCACTGACGGACGTTGTCAGACCCTCTTTTACCCGAAGGTTTGAAAAAGATGTGGAAAAAATATATAAACAAATTCCTGGGATTGAACGTCTGGACTGTGAAAAGACATAAATATGTCCTTGGCAGTGAATGAGTTAAATGTACATTTTGAATGAATGAAAGGTTCGAATTTATGCAATGCTACAAATCCATCATCCACTACCAGTATGTCGAAACAAAACAAAACCCTTTTTTTTTTCTCTTAACTTTAATGACACAACGATGAGGGACTTATAAAAGTTTACGTGTCAAATTTGACGTTACCGTTATAAAATATCAAATCAATTGAAACAACCTGCTACTTTGACAGCAAGTGACAATGGTAGCTTAGCATTCGACCACGTTTTCTAGCCAACCCGTGGCTGCACTAAACTCCTGGCTCACCTTATTCGAATCTTTGGCTAGCATTGCACTGAAATGCTCCGTTGGAACAGTCTGGACTCGCCTCCGGCTTCCTCTTTCATCTCCTGACGTTTATTGGCAGTCGGCAAACAACTTTCGGTGCGGATTACCGCCACCCACGTCTGCTACGGCTTTGAGTTAATGCTTTGATGCTGCTTCAAGTAAGATCATGCGAGGCATGCTTACGTCGCCGGGCAACTTTTGCGAGGCATTTTCCCCCGAAAACTTCACTCTGATTTCAAATTGTCAGTGGTTCTCAAACCGAGCCTTGGGGATTCTCACAAGACTTACGTAACTGAAATGAACTACACAATTATTGTTGCTTTCTAATTGTGTGAATACATCTCGTCTGTTGTTCTCGCTCTCTGCAGATAATGGGACCTGGACTCAACTGTGGCTGGTGTCAGACTACCATGAGCACGGCTCTCTGTTTGACTACCTTAACCGCTACACGGTCACCGTCGAAGGCATGATCAAGCTGTCTCTGTCCACCGCTAGTGGCCTGGCCCACCTCCATATGGAAATTGTTGGCACTCAAGGTGAGCATAACCATGAATATCAATGGAAGTGTTCTTACCTTGCATTTAACTTGACTTGACTATTCAAATGGCTCTGAAATAGAACGCCCTCATTCAAATGGGTGGCAAAATGAACGCTTAGCGAATAACAATGCTCCAAAACCTTTTTCAAGGCAGCAAGGCTGTTGAATGCCTATATACACTTTCCACCAAGCCCGCTGGGAGAAAATGAAAATAACTCCAAATAGCATCAGTTTTTACCCATTACCCATGTCGAAAAAACCCGCCTGAGCTTCTGCAACGCGCAACGCGGGAAGGCAATCTTGAACTTGCCTGAGGCTAAAAGCTGCAAACCGGAGAGCCGCTCCGACTCTCCAAAGACCTGTTTTGTTTTTGGGTGCAGTGCTTCACGGCGCAACATTCTCAAATGTGAACTGTGGCAAAGTAGAAACGCGGAAAGCAAAATAATTTTTCGGCGCGTTTTAAATATCGTGCGTTTAATATATCTCGCACTCCCCGGCGGCTTTAAATGAGCTCAACGCAGCAGCAAATGCGCAACATATTATACCATGTCATGATTTGCCGGCCTGTCAAACATACGTACACCCTCACTATTTGATGAGACCACATTTGCATTGCAAGTCAGGTCAGTTTATGATGACGCCAAGGAAAACCGACGCAAGCAATTTGGCCGCTGTATTGTCGCTCCCCACATGGCGTCCTACACCGAGAAGGATCGTTTACTTGCGGAAAACATTCAAGACACTTGCCAATCGTTCCGGTCGTGGATGTCCTCGCAATTTTAGTTCACTCCAAGGTCAGGCAGAGCACTTAAATTAAGAGCTACATGTTGGACTCAGAATGTTAAGCACTGCACACGTTTGCCAGGAGTATCGTGTACATTAGCGATAACAGCGTGTGGAAAACAAGCCCAGGGTCAAAAGGAAGTACTGCAACAAACAACAAAGTTGTATAACACTTGCTCAGGTTTTATGTACAAGTAGAGATAAAACCTCTTTCATTATTGTAGACAAGCTAGGGTAGAAATGTGAGGACCGGTGTTGTTTTTGGCAGGCATTTTAGATTTAGTCTTAGTCTTTTGGACGAAAATGCTTATTAGTTTTCGTCACATTTAGTCATTCCGATTAGTGATAGTGAAGTCTAGTTTTAGTCAACGAAAACTCTAAAAGGTTTTAGTCTAGTTTCAGTCGACGAAAATTCAAAAAGGTTTTGGTCCATTTTAGTTAAAAATAGGCATACAAAGTTTCGTACATTTTTTAACTGATTCGTAAAAAAAAAAAAAGGTAAGTACTTTGGCGGCTAGCCGCATTGCTAAGGCTGAGACGTCATTCAATATTGGTGAAATAAAAAAACGCGTGGATATGCGTTTATTATTGTACACACACACCCCAACGTGGACCAACCGGTCCGTGGTAGAAAAATGGTTGGGGACCACTGCCTTAATCTACTTTTAATATTCGACTTTACACACAACAAGCGAATGAATTGACGTTAGCCTTGACGTTAGCTCAACCAAAAAAACTTGCATTGCAATTTTTTTGAAAGACAAATTACATATACAATAGGAAGGGATGTCATCTGTTTTGACGGACCACACGCTAACAATTTCGCCCCGTCCCGTCTCGTCACCGAAAATTCATGTACGTCACGTCATGTTTTCGTCGTCAAAGAGCCACGTTTAGCTCGCCGTCGTCTCATTATCGTCAAAAAAAGGGGCGTTAACGAAATACTTTCGCCATCCTTGACGAAAGCAACACCGGTGAGGACATGCATTTCCAATCAGCTGTGTTTCCTAATTGATCGGGTTTCAGCTCGTGAATTCTACGTCTTGGCTCGCCGACTTTCCGCAGGTAAGCCGGCGATTGCTCACCGAGACCTGAAGTCAAAGAACATCCTGGTGAAGAAGAACGGAACCTGCTGCATTGCAGATTTAGGTCTGGCCGTCCGGCATGACTCAGCCACGGACACCATTGACATCGCTCCGAATCACAGAGTGGGAACCAAAAGGTACCACTTAATAACTTACAAGTGTTTTTGTTTCTTTACTCTTGTCACTTTCGCTCCAGAATCAATGGCGGAACTCGAGCGTCACTTCGCAGCCCAAACCGTTGGAGACAATTGACAGATGAGGTCACTCGGGCTCTCAAGATATTAAGCTCGACTCATTCCCGCATATACAATGCAGTGTAATTACCTGATGCTCATTAAATGTATTTCATGCGTCCAAAAGGGATTTGTTGTATTCATTAATTATATAGACAGTCATTAGACGCCACTCAAGGCTGAATTGGAGAGACAGTCAACCCCGGCCTATTTGCGTTTTGCTATTTACACATTTTCCTCTTTGCGTTAATGGCATGTTGTTGACAAAAAAAAAAAAAAAAAAATGCAAGCACCGTTTTTTTTCCTGATTATAAATCAATTCCGAAGTGAAGAAACAGATTAAACGCAGGGATAGTTGGCACGTATCCGAAGGTTGTGTTCTGACTTGGCTCCCCAGTAGAAAGCAGTTTTACCCGTAAAATTTGACACGTAATAGTGTGTTTGTCTTTTTACTGGGTAACGAATAATAATTAAAAAAAAAAAAAAAAAATAGAAGAGAGACACGTACATTTTGTCCACCTGTGTTTTATCTGTACTTTATCGGTCGGGACATTGTGCAGATTTTGCAGTTTTACTGCTCTGGGGACAAAAGAGTCTCCGGTCCGATTTGTCACGTATCAGTGTTGAATGGTTGGCGTTCAGCTCTTTATTTCTGGCGGCCTTCTTAGTCTGGATATGTCTCGATTCTTTTTCAAGTCCCAACACAAGAGCGTTTGGTATTGGAGCTATGTGATCGTTTTCAAACAATAGATCCAAAATGGCATTCATAGCACGCCTGCGTTTTTCTTTGCAGGTACATGGCGCCAGAAGTGTTGGACGACTCCATAAACATGAAGCACTTTGAATCTTTCAAGCGAGCCGACATCTACGCCATGGGCTTGGTCTTCTGGGAGATTGCCAGTCGCTGCTCCATGGGAGGTGAGATTTCCCCCGGCGGGCTTACACTCAAATGACTGGAAGATTGACAAATTGACTGCATGAATGATGGATGGATAAATGGAACAAAGAAGTGGAATTGTTGACGCCTCCATTATTAGGGACAGGGCCAAAAAGTGTTGCAGGCACACCACAAGGGGGGAACAGCATGTAATTTGGCCGATATTTTTTTGAAATTTTTTTCTTTTTTTTCCCCCAGGAATCCATGAGGACTACCAGCTGCCGTATTATGACCTGGTTCAGTCAGATCCGTCAGTGGAGGAGATGAGAAAGGTGGTTTGCGAGCAGAAGCTTCGGCCTAACATTCCCAACCGCTGGCAGAGCTGCGAGGTAAGAAGGAGGATCCATTGTATTTCTATGATATATATTTTCCCTGAAATGAAATCGCGGATGAGATTAATCCCCCCTCTCCAAAAAAATATGGAAAAATATATATGTAAGTTCCTGGCTGCACCATGAAAAGACGCGTAAATTTGTCAATGGCAGTGAATGAGCTAATATTGCGTTAAGCAGCAAAATCCACCCGTTTTTATCCATCCCAGTGGGCGGCCATTTTGTCAGGCGCCGTCGACTGAAAACGACATCGCAGTTGCTCGGCTGAGCCGTGATTGGTCGTTACCCGAGCCCGGCACGTGACAAAATGGCCGCCCTCAGACACGGATTCAAACGGGCGAATTGTGCTTCGTAACTCATAAGTCACGAATGCAATTGTGGTCAGAACGCCGTGTTTAGACTTGTGCGGGCGCATGCAACATATGATTGTAAATATTTTCTTTTTCTTTTTTACTTTTGACTCACATAAAACTTTACCCGCGTCATTTCTCTCAAATCAGTCAAAGTTGCTTTTTTTTTTTTTTTTTTCCGGACCCCCCCCCCGTGCATATTTTTTTCTTGACCCCGATTGATCACTTTAGGTCTGACTTCGCGTGGACGTTCAACTTGGTTATTTGTCCTCCGCAGGCGTTACGTGTCATGGCTAAAATCATGCGAGAGTGCTGGTACGCCAACGGCGCCGCCCGGCTGACGGCGCTGCGTATCAAGAAGACCCTGTCCCAACTCAGCCAACAGGAGGGAATCAAAATGTAGACGGCAAACTCCCAAACACGCACGCAAACACATTTCTGACCGGCATCCATATCGTTCGCATTACATCGTGATCATCCACACTGCGATTCTCCGTTTTTTTCCTCTCCTCCGGATTGGAAGGGAAGCGCAGACAATTATTTCCCCGGTGTCCTCTCTCCCTCACCCAACGGCGAGTTTTGCATTCAGAAGCCAAGACGCCTGAGCGTTGCGCACCCTGAAATCCGCCGACGGACGGACGGACGGGCGGATAAACGGCTGAATCTGATGAAGGGCGGCAGCGCCCTTGAGGGCGTTCAAGGAAGAAGCCCTTGGCCCCCGTTTTCCTCCATGCTCCTTGACTCATTCGAGGAAGACTCTTCAAGACCCTTTTGGGCAACGGGGGTCCATCCCGGGCGGGCCTTCATCGCTTCAGGTCGACTCCACAAGCGGGTGTCACCCGAGAGACCGCTGAGCTGCCTTACATAATCACCCTCACCGCCTCATTTGTATATTAGCCTTTCATTATTCACTTCACTGGGTTGTAAGCTACTCGCATTCATTCAATATGCACCCCCCCCCTCCCCCCTCTAATGCGATGATGTCACATTAGCCCAATCCACAGAGATAATTTACAAAACACAAACGCGCATTCTTTTTAAGAACGTCATTATACAAAGTGCTCCCGCAACACTAATGCGCCGTAATCTCGGGTTCACCCTCGTTAGCTTAGCCCGACAGTGAGAAATGTTATTTTTGCCGTCAATGAGTGTCAAATGCGGAGAAATGTCCTCCAGGGTTCTTTCGCAAGCATTTTGGTCGTGCCAGGAGCAGCAAAAGGAAGTCATCGTCTGCCAGGAACGTTTGGAAAAAATGGCTTCGAAGCTCAGCCGGGACGAATCGTCATTTGAGCGTAGTTATTATTCATCGTAGATGTTGGGACGCAAGTAGCGCCGAGGACTCAAGCGCGGACCAGAAGTATTAAGACACCCTGTGCGGTCCAGTCGGAATTTTAGTGCAACATTTCTCATCCCTGCACCGATTTTTTTTTTTTCTTTTTTGCACCCGGTTTTGATTTTCCACGTGTTATTTCCCCGTCTCCCCCATGTATTGTCGTGGAGATGGAAAAGGTCAGTTTAATTTATTGTTGTCTCTTCTTTTTGAGTGGCAGGGCGTCTTTTTCTTCTTCTTTTTGAACACTTACAACTGGACACGATGACCTCATTCAGTTTCGGCAAACATGCTGCGTCATATGCAATTTACAGCCGTAGACAAACGTGTATTTTCTATACTTTGCTCAAATCACAAAACAACAACAACAATCAGCTGCCGCCATGCCTTCCAGTCCAGCTGTTACCGGAAAGTGCCAGTGCTTTAAAAAAAAAAAAAAAAAAAAAATCCTCATGCCAGCTGCTGTGCAAAGCATTTGTTCCTGGCGTGTATGCAGCTATGCGTGTGTGCGTGCGCGCTTGTGTGTGTGTGTGTGTGAGAAAAGGCCGAGCATACAGTAGCTCGCACTATGCACACCTAAAAAGTCCCGAAAGAAAGGAAAGATACGCACAACGCCAACAACAACCCAGCCTCGAGCCTTCTGGTGCCATTTCATGACCTGCCCTCTGAACACGCGAACACGCTAACGCCTCAGCAGGCGACTCAATGGACAGCTCGTCCTCCCCGGTAGAAACCGACGATCGTCCCCCCCCCCCCCCCCCCGGCGGGGCGATCAGCATCACGGAAACGTTTTCAAACGCTTCCGAGAATGATTGATGTTGCGAATGTCGTGTTCCGTTCGCGCGGCGGCGCAAAAGCGGTCATTCAAGACGGCGTCTTCTCTGTGCGACGTTTCTTTGTCAAAGTAGAATAAGCCATAGGTGAAGTTGTGTATATAATATAATATAATCGGGGTGCGGTTGCTTTGTACATTAATGAAAACCAGAATCCTTGTGAGCCTTTAGGGACCAACGATAGGATCGTTTATGTACATACGCATTAAAAAAAAAAAACGTATCAAAAGCAAATCATAAGGACAAAACCCAATGCAGTATTATAGAACAGTCCTCCAATGCGGGTTTTCAAAGACTAATTTAAGGCCGTAATCAATGAACGCTGGTCAACGCATTTTTACGACATTTTGCAACCAGAGATTTGAGTCAACATTTCGAGATGATTTTTTTTCCCCCCAGGTTTTCATAATAATAATATATAATAGTAACCGGTGGGTTTTATTTTTAGGACCATCAGAAGCTATGACAAATGACGACGCATTGCAAACTGAAAGACAAAAAAAAAAAAAAAGAAGAAAATATCTCCAAACCTGATGTGAAAGACAAAAAAAAACGATTTTTTAAATCGGCGTCCAAAATCGGTTGAGGGAAGCAAAGCCATCTCTTGATTCAAAGTTGCTGTTGACCAGTGTGATTTTGCAAGCCGGTGTCACTAGACTGTACAGCCAAAATCACATGTAGCACCTGTTTTCATCATTTGTTGGCGTCGTGTTTGTATATTCTACATTTCAATCGCGGGATATGTTTGCGTTTGCTTTTTTGTGTCGAAAGCCATTGTAATAGAGAGACCAAAACATCGATTTCAATGCAGCTTGTTACATGGGCAATCGAAATCCCACATCCATTCATGTTCACTTTGAAGCAAACCCCCGTGTTTGTCTCCACAGTTTACCCCACAAAAATTTTTGTGACGTATTGACGTGTTGCCCATTTGTCCGGCGCGCTTTCCTTTTTTTAAAGACGAGCTGCCACCGGACGTAAATATCCTCACATCGCTTCGAATCGAGTCATTCTGTTCCTTGTTGTCATTGCAAATCAAGCCTGTTATTCCCAATTGCAAAATTGGAATGGATTTTTTATTTTTTATTTTTTTTCTTCCAGAAGTCCAAACTTACCCGCCTTGTCCGTCACGCTTTCTGTCACTGATTGGTCGTTCTTCCCCGTGCTTGGTGGTTTCCTTCAAAAATCGAATCACATGTCGAAATGTTCTAATAAACCCAAATTATGCAGCCGAAATGATTCTTGATCCATGTTAGCTTCTAGATTGATCCGTCTCGGATCTGGAGAAGCAAAGTGACTGGTGTTGGTGGCAAAATTTAAAGTGGGACTGTAGCTGCGTGGCTTGTTTATTCCATTAGCAATGTCATATCTCTGGGATTATTACTTCAAACGGAAACAAAAACTGCAGCACCTCTGGTATGTCGGATAACTGTCATCCTTGTCTTAAAAGTCACCAGCAGCCTTGTACTTCTTCATTCTTTTCTTTTGTGACTGAACTGTACAAAAAACATAACATCGGGGCTCCTTGTCTTCATCCGGGCAAATTTTGACGTCCTTGATGCTTTGTTGCCTTTCTGTCTTCTCATTCCATGTGCTCTAATCTCATCGCTACAAGGGCCACACTTCACTGCAGCTTGCGGCTCAGCTCAGGTTTCACTTGACCGCAATTACTCATTCGTATTTAATTCAGAGTTACGCTGGAAACAAACGCACATGCACAAACAGGGATATAGTATGCTCGGAAAGGTTTGAACATCTAAACTCTTCTTGTTTTGATGGGACTTCCAAATATTCCGTTTTGGCCCCAAACGATGAATCGGCGCTGAACTCAAATCGTCACGAATACGCTCTGTTGGTAAAGCGTTACAAATACTATTGGTCAAAGTATTGTGAAACTGTCAAATTTAGAAATTTAAAAAAGAATTCATTTTTATCATTACATATATTTTACTTGATCGCTCGATTAATTTGTAATCGGAATTTTATCGGCATAGGCCTGAAAAAAAAAATCATAGCAGTCAGGCCCTACCTCAACTAGTTGTAAATTAAAAGGGACTTTTTAGAGCATGGTAGGGTTGCTCGATCCCGATTATTTATGGAAATAATTGAAATCAGGATTATTGAAACGATCATTTATTTTTTTAGTACAAAACAAGAAAATGTTTAAACATAACAAATATATACAAAGACAAATAAATGAAAGTTCCGATTGGACCACACAAAATGTATCAAATTAGTTATACATTTTTTAAAAAGGTGCAAATGTATAAACTCAAGTACGATTTCCTTGTGTGAACGATTATACCCGTTTTGTAGTCGTGGGGTGTAAAATGTATCAAATGAGTTATTATAAATGCTTTAAAAAGTTGCAAATGTATAAACTCAAGTATGATTTCCTTGTGTAAACGATTACACCCATTTTGTCGTCGCGGAGTGTAATAATCGTTTCGACTAATTGCACAGCCCTGCAGCATGCTCCACTTGAGTTTCGATTAAACCGATTCCAGTCTCTTAGAATGGCAAAAAAAAACAAAAAAAAAAAACATCTGTTTGCAATTCCGATGGATCAATCAGGGGATTGTGAGCCGCGTTCTCTGAGCTACTTGGTGTTTCCCAAGCCCGTCAGGTATACTGCACGTGTACTGTATGCCTTTTTCTTGGCGAGTAGCCGTTTTCCTGCTCGAAAAAGAGGGACACTCAAAACTATGCCAGCAGCTCTAGCACCTCAGACCACGCACAGCTGTGAATGTATCGAGCCAGCATCCGAGCATGTACGGCCAGTGGGAGCGCGACCTGCGTCACGACCCAAAGGTCACGGCAGCAAAAATCCGCAGCGCTGGTCGTCCTCTCATTTTTTTTTTTTTTTTTATGCAAAAACCGCCAGAGCGTCGCCCGCACAGGTCGGTCGATTTAGTGTCTGCGCTTACGTGATCCACACTGTGAAGAGGACGAGCGGCTTGGAAAAAACGGTTCAGGAAACGAGCAGGTTGTAGCCCGCCGCTCACCTACAGGGATTTCAATATTACGCAACGGGAAGGCTTGGGTTAAAAAAGTGCTCGGAAAGGCTGCAGTGAAGCGGTCGTGGCGTTAAAAGTAGCAGAAAGCTTTATTATATATGTTGTTGTTATTTTTTTTTCTCATTTAACTTTTAAAATGCCCAGACTGCACGAGATTGTCCATTCACTTTGTAGAAGTCATCCGCAAGCTGAACATCATCTTCATAATCAGTCTAACAAAAAAAAAACATTTTAAAAGAAAATACCTCCATTTTAAAGACCAATGTGTTTTACCTCACTGTAAATATAGTCTTCTATTTGTTTACTCCGATTTGTTTTGTTTCTATGAAATGCTTAAGAAATTAAAGAGAAGTTTTGTTTTCTTTCTTCTGTGGTACCGTTATTTTGTTGTTGTTTTTTTTTTTGTTGTTTTTTTTTTTTTTTTCGTCGCGCGGCATCGTGTTGTGTTTTGTGAGTCCAAACATTGACGGAACGTTTCCACTTTGCCATTCATGCTCTGTGTATTGACCCGTTTTGGTATAGTGTTGTTCCACGTGAGCTGTACAGTCAAAAGTGCTTTACAGATGTCAAGCCCCATTCTGAGCTCTGCTACAAATGCCTTGTTCAATATGCTCTTTGTCTTAAAAACAAACGGGAGGGGTTGCGGGGAAAGAAAAGAAAAAAAAAAAAAAGAAGAAGTCAAAGTGGTGTTAGAGGAGTCCTCCTCGCCACGTGACCCCTCTTGGATTTCTAAACATATTATCTTGACTTTTTTATATAGTGTGTACAGATGAATGAGAGATCATAGGAACTAGAGGACATGTTAACTTTTAACATAGCTGGAGTAGAAAATGGTGTGAATAAAGAATGTTTCACTACATCATTGGTGTTTGTTTTATTTGTCACAACAGTCTATTTGATGAATTATTTTCCACCACGAAGACTGTTTTCATTTTCACAATCAAATCATGAAATTAGTCCACCCTGTCATTATGGGGCAGCTGCCCCTTTAATGTGAGTAATTTTATGTACGTTGCCAGATGTTGTCAAGCTGAACATGTCTACTCTGTCATGTTAAAATATCGATATGACAACTTTTCTGAAATTGGAAATACATACAGTACACAATCAGCTTGCTAAAAGAATCATGAAATTATTTTTCACCATTTATACTGTTTCCATTTTTACGATCAAATCATGAAATTAGTCCACCCTGTCATAACGGGGCAGCTGCCCCTTTAAGAAACCTTTTGACGCCTTCATTAAATTTGGTCTTTCAGTCAACAGTTGCAAATAATTTACATGGATGTTTTGTAATTTTACATGTGTCGCCAGATGTTGTCAAGCTGAACATGTCCACTCTGTCATGTTCAAATATCATCGATTTGACAACTTTTCTCAAATTTAAAATACATACAGCACACAATCAGCTTGCTGAAAGTAATCAAATTGCGACGTGATTACTTTACAAAGTGCTCATTAACATTTGCCCAAAGTGTCCACCCTGTCAGCAAGCTCACATACGGTATTTTACACCCAATCACCGTTTAGTATGCAAATGACGTTTTGATATGGCCTCTTTATAACGCGGATTTTTCACCTCGGGAGCGTCTGAAACATTCCCCACGAAAAACGGGGGTTCACTGCATAAATCCTTTTTAAAAAAGTCAGTTCCCTCCTTTTTAAGCTTGATAGTCGCGCAGGTTAGAAGAGCATTTGTGTGCTCCACTTCCTCCTCGCGCCCCCTCAGCGGAGCAGCGCCGCATCGGGGCCAACGTCCATACGCTGCCATCCATCACCGGCATACTGTCTGCGGCCTTGACAAGCAATTCTTCACGTCAGGACAAACAGTGCCCCTCCCTGCCTCGCCGCTAACATTGCACAGTCTCCATCTGCTCCCAGAGGCGCACTTGAATGTTGCAGTGTCACATCATCATTACCCGCAAACCCTGCCTGGTCAGAACTCGAAAATATTTGGCCGGCTTACAAAGCCGGGGAAAAAGAGAAACGCCGCATTCTTAACCGGAAGTGCAAATGTATGTAAAGAAACTTGGTTGATCTGTGGTCGGACTTTTTCCCCAGGGGAAATCTGTCCACTCACCGCAGCACAAGACGCTGTGGATAAATGCGTGGCATGATGTGTGAGCTAAGAAGCCGATGGAAGTCCACGCAGGGGTAATGCAGCAGTAAGCAAGCGCTGCAGTGTTGCAAACAGCCTTTCCCGAGTGAGCCTCTGCATCCATTTCCCTCACTCGATATCGACTTGCAATTCCCACGGCATCTGTTATTATTCGCAAAAGGAGAGATGAGGAAAGCCGAAGGAACGGATGATCACAAAGCGACCCGCACAAAAGAATGGCCTTGATTTTGGATGGTCTTTGTCACATTGTATGGCGAGGCAAATATATAATGGTAACTTCACAAAAATAATGACACTTGGGGCACTATTTGGTCATTTTCACTTCGGGGTGTACTCACTTTTCATGACTGTTGAGTTACTCGTTTAGTTCCAACGTTGTGGGAACAGATTACGGAAGTCAGTCTGTTTCACTGTCTCTCCCAAAGCTAATTCCGCAAAGGCATGCTTGGGTTGGTTAAAGGTTTTAATCCCACAGAGATTGCAAGACAAATATGGCTCGTGATTTGACGAAAAGCAGTAATTTTCAATGTGATACGTAGGCGCCCTCTTGTGGCGTGTGAAAGAATCATCGGTGTTCAAACTGCATAATATTACAGTGGCTTGAGCTTTATTCTTTATTCTTCTTTTAAAGAGGCATATAGTTGTCACAGAAAAAGGATGTCATCGCTTGAATCTCCTTTAAAAGATTTGTCTGATAATGCTGGTTTCATGCAAAACAATTAATTTTTAAAATGTTTAAATAGATTGTACAGTACAGTAGGGTGATGATGGCGAGACCCCTTCTCGTTGCAGTTACGGTTAGTCACCAGTAGGGGGTACTCTAGCGCAAGAGGTCATTCTTCACTTCAACTATCGTACAGTAGTTCAAAATATTGCTCTTTTATTTGACTGGATCAATCAGAAGTGACTTGCAATTGATTGTCCTCCATCTATTGATCCCTTGCAAAGGAAATTGAGCTTCTCCCTTGCCCTATGCGCACATGAAAATTTGTTTTTAATAAAACATTTTACGCAACAGCAGGCCAAAATCAATAAAATCATGTGCAAGTATGAAGACTTCTAAGAAATACGTTTTAAGTGTTATTTGTCATGGCTTTTTTTTGTCGTTTAGTTTACATTTGGTTTTAATTCATGACTTGTTTTCCTGTCTTGCGCATTAGGTCCGTTGTGTCCACGTGTTCTCGTTAGCGTTCATTGTGTCAACCAATCAGCTCCCTCCAGTCACTCGGGTCGGCAGGTGTGCCTTGTTGTCTCATCAGTTTGCTTGTATTTATTCCCTGGTTTCGCTCAGTCCTTGTTGGTTCATTGATGCTGTTATGTTGATCCAGTGTGTTATGGTTCCTTTTGATGTGAATTTAGTCTCTGTGTTATTTTGTACTTTGTGTTTTTTTTTTTTTTTTAAAGATGTTTAGTGTTTAGGCTATGTTACTTACTTTGTTGTTGTTGTTGTTTGGTATGTTGATTTGTTACTAGAATAAAAGGTCCTTTAAAAGATGTGATAAATAATTGGAGACAAACAGTAAGTGGCAATTTGCCGCATAAAGTCAAGACACTTATGGCACAGTTGCACATACAAGCATGCTCCTGTAGGGCTGTGCAATTAATCGAAAGTCAATTACAATTCCGATTATTGCACTCCACGATTACAAAATTGGCATGATTGTAAAAAATGATTGTCAATATGCATTTCTGTCCTAGACACTATGTTTGTTTACGCAAGGAAATCATACTTGAATTTATACATTTGCACTTTTTAAACATTTTAACTCATTTAATAAAACTTTTGTTTGGTACCAAAGGAACGGACATAATTATAGTGTTTCAAAGACATGTATTTGTCTTTATATTTTTAAACATTTCCTTGTTTTGTACCAAAAAATATAATTGATCGTTTGAATCATTGCGATTATTACCAAAGTAATCGTGTTATTTATTTATTTTTTTTTTCATTATCGAGCAGCCCTATGCTCCTGTCCCATTTTAGAAAACCAACCAATTTTGATTAAATTGAGCTATGTCAGTTCTGGGGTATGCATCCCTTAAAAAAGATACATTAGCTCAATTCATCAAATTGAGTAAATTCATGATAAAATCTTGCCTATTGTTTCAAAAAGGGAAAAATGAATTTGTGCAAAAAATACAAAAACGATCCACCAAATAACGAACCCATCGCAACAAATAAGCTGCAAATGGGTTCAAACCATTGTTACATCATTTGGCATGCCTACAATGGAGTTTTGGCAAGTGACGCTGCATCATCTGGTGCACGCAGAATATTCTATTATATTGCAAAATAAAAAATGTCCACGGTGGGGAAAGGGAGAGGGGTGCGGTGCAAGTGTACTACGTAAGCATGGGTGGCGGCATGTGTGGATTTATTCGCAACGATTTCTAATCCCGACCGCACAGCATCATAACACCAACACCATCTGCCACCATTCACAGTCCGAGTCAGCTGCCGGGTACTGGCGGGTACTGATTGTTGCAGGGATGACTTGAGTGGCGGTGGGGGGAAGGGGTGTTATATCTTCACCCGCAGTGTGTGTGTGTGTGTGGGGGGGGGGGGGGGGGGGGGTTGCCTTTTTTATTTGCCGAGCGGCATCCGCAGCAAGGTTTGAGGATGCTGAGGGAACACTGATGGAGGCTTCTCGTCCCGCCCGATCGCTCTGACTGCGGCTCCCAGCTTGCATTCACTGTGGAAGGGATACTGTGGGAGACGCTACTGGGAGGCTGCTGGCTGCCAGTAGGATTATTTCATCCACGCAAACTCTTGGGACACTATAGTCTGCTCATCACATCCTGGTAATACATGTTTTTTTCCTCCCCTCAAAATGTCTTAATCTTTAGCTTTTGTGTTTTAAGTGTAATAGGCCTACTGAGGATTGCATGCTGGTGTCAAACCGCATTGTTATGGTTTTTCCCTCAATGTACTGTGCTTCCATCGTATATAAAAAAGACATTGATGGATAACTAGTTTTGAAATCACAAGGCAGCAAAAAAATTGTTTGTTCGGCTATTCTATTTATTTTAAAAAGGTTTTGGTAAATGTTTGCAGAATCTCATTGTTATTAGAAGTGAAGCCAGGGTGCTTGAGTGTGACTCCTGTGCACTATATGTCATATAAAGTTGACGAAACGCACAATGATATTGCTAAATTTATTCTCCAAATGTGAATTTTTGACATGATCATGATGGGTTTTTTGGGGGTTTTTTTTAAACACATTTTTGTTTTTCATTCAAAAATTTCAAATTCCTAATAAACTAGTAGCCCTAATTGAAAAGCTGACTCGTAACTTATTCCTTTATGTGTAAGTCAGTCTTCTTCTAATGGTTCGGGAAATAATAATAATAATAACAATAATGCCCATGTAAAGTTCTGTTGTGTTCACTTTGAGTTGACTTCATCTGCATTGAATTTTTCAAAATATACTTTTTAAGAATAAAGCCACTCTACTTACTGGATGAACACTTAGGCTTACTACACCACTGCATTTTAATTTTGATTAAGAACATTGTATTCGGCGTAAAAAGTTTGAGAAGCACTACTACAGTATATAATCAAATTTCAAAGAGTTTATCATATGAACGGTAGGGAAACAAGTTGACTGTGTAATGTAATTATTTACTGTTTACATGGATGCCAAAATACAATACAATACAGTACAATTTTATTAATTTAGCGCTAACATAAGACAAGCCATAGATCAAATAAAAAGAAAATTAAAATTAAATTGTGAATATAGGGGCAAAGAAAATTTTGGAGAAAAAAAATTTGGAAGTTGTTAGCGTGGTGTATTATTGTGTCGTTACGAAACGCGTTTTATGTCCGCTTTCAGAGGGCGGAAGGATTTTGACCCTCCGGAGTCGCCGTAGAGATGGGAGATAACATGTCAAAGCGTCTGAAGCTCTTCTCGGTGACAGAAGCTGAGATGGAGGAGCGATCTTTCCCCAACCCCTACACCGACTGGGACCAAGGAGTCCTCACGTCCACTTCTGGTGCAGAAGTGGATTACAGTGAACCGTTTGACGGGGAAGGAAAAGTGAGCTGCTTGTGTCGTTTTGCAGGATTTTATGACGTTTACGTATAGGGTATGCTAGCATAAACAAGGGCTGGCAAACATAATATTATTTACTTGAATACTTAAGTGTTCAATCGAATCTAGGTCATATCTCTATTTTCAAATTTCCAGTAGTGCGGTAATTATGTTACAATGACAATTGTATCGTCACACAATTTAAAGTGACCGGTAGTGTTAACTTACACTCATAACTTGACATACACACTCACATGTTTGCTCGTACTTTTATTGTGGCCCCCGTCAGGTGAGCTCATCCTTCCAAAGGAAGGTCCAGAGCAAGATAAAAGATCTGCTTCAGCAAATGGAGGAGGGCCTGAAAACTGCTGACCCCCATGACTTCTCCACGTACACCGGCTGGACAGGTCTGTAACGATGTCATGTCGGGTTGATAATCGACACTAATCTCCAATGAATAGGCTACATCTCTTCTGTCCAGGGATTGCTTTACTGTACGTGCAGCTGTATCGTGGGTCCAATGACGTCGCGCACCTGCAAAGGGCGTTGGACTATGTGAAGAGATCAATGAGGATTCTGAATGGCCGAAAAGTCACTTTCCTTTGTGGGGACGCCGGGCCGCTGGCAGTGGGCGCAGTGGTCCACCACAAGCTGGGCAACACCGCCGACAGCGGCGATTGTCTTTCTAGGTGAGTGTTCCTGAGTTAAGATGGTGTTTTTCCCAGAATTGAATCCAATTTTCCCTGCTCAGGCTCCTCCAGCTGCAGCGGTCAGTGCTCAGTCCGGATTCGGAGATGCCGGACGAGCTGCTGTATGGACGAGCTGGGTACCTGTACGCTCTGCTGTATGTTAACAAGGAAATCGGAGGCGAGACTGTGGATGAAGCCACCGTTTCAAAAGTGAGACGCAGGCGTGCACTCGTTTTGTGCTTTTAAATAAATACTGGGGCTGTCAAAATTAAAGCATTAACTATGGAGATTAAATTTCATAACGCACTAAAAAAAGTTAACTCCTGTCGCGGCTGAGCTCTGCTCACTGTGCAGCACAAACTCGGAGGAGAATCACTGTCGCAAAGACGGACTTTTGCATAGTTTTACTTTAAAAAGCTGCTTGATGGTTCATCGGCGAAATCCAAAATAAGTTGCACACTTTACGCAGCCAAATTCAAATACCGTATTAGTTGTAAGTTTTCGGTGTATCGTTCAACTGTTGTATTTTACAGGAAAAGAATCACGTTCAAGGATCTAAGAAAGAAGAAGAATTTACTCAAGTAAATATCCGTTCCAAGCTTCGCAAAAAATGCAGTTGAAAAATGCGATTAATCGCGATCAATAATGGAAAATTTTGCGATTAATTAGTTGTAAAAAGGTAATCGCTTGACAGCACCAATAAATACACAATTCAAAGAACGACCTATTTGCTTTCGGCGACAAATAGGCCAAAGCCGGAATTCATCATTTACTCAAGATGAAAGGGCGAATGGGGTCGATGCCGGTTGTATGTGGGGTAAAAATAACATTTTGCTTTGAGGCACGTTTCCTGCAGCACTGCAGTGCAGTTAAGCATTATTTGTGCTCATAAATCTAGCCCGGGCACCACAGCTCATTGCCTTTATCAAACGCCGCCTCAGGGTGCAGTTAGCAAGTGTTGTTCCCTTTTTATTTTTCTTGCTGTTCCGGGAGTTATCTTTTGATCGTCACTCCGTAGGCTGCGTGCGAGCGTTTCGCTTTATGGCCTAGTTAAAATTGGTTTGTCGGAAGCAACATTGCTTAATTTTCCCAACATTAACTCATAAGTGTATCTTGGTTGAAATGGGCATCACTATCGGGAATGATAACTTACACTTTATTTTTAATGATTAAATCAACTAGATTTTTTTTTTTTTCCCAATACGCTTTCTCTTCTACATCCCAGGTCGTGACGGCCATTATTGAGTCTGGGAAAAATCTGTCAGCGGAGCTTAAGAAAACGGAACGCTGCCCTCTGCTCTATGAATGGCACAAGAAGCAGTACGTCGGCGCCGCTCACGGCCTGGCGGGAATCTTTTACATGCTCATGCAGGTAAAGCCTTTTCGAAGCCAAACCAACAATTAACGATTCAAAGCTACCAAAATGTGGATAATGTGTCTCTCCGTTCAGCCGGGGGCGCGGCTCCAACCAGACACGCTGTCCGAGTTGATTCGGCCCAGTATCGACTATATCCGCCACAAGAGATTCCGTTCGGGCAACTTCCCCTCGTCACTGAGCAATGAGAGCGACCGGCTGGTTCACTGGTGCCACGGAGCGCCCGGCGTCATCCACATGCTCATAATGGCTTATAAGGTCAGAAACGTAGAACTATACTTATAAAGGTGGAGTTGGAGAAATCCATTTTAGCATTATTATCAAATTGTTTCAATGAGTTGGGTTGGGAAGCTTAATTTGCAAGCCTCATTGAACGTGGAGTAGTCCACAGTCAAACTGTGATTCATCTGTTTATAAAACACCGTCGAGAGTGAAAGAGACGAGCAGACTAAGTGTCACATCCAGTGTATTTCATTTTAATAGCCTGACTTTACACCGTGCACACATTGTAGCTATAAATTGTCGGTGAATACCCTCCCGTCTTTCTCAGGGAGCCGCTTGGCACCAAATGTGCCGTCCGCGCTCTCACTGCAGTCACGAATCCGCAAAGTCTGGCATGGCACAAACCTCAGTGAGGGCCACATGAAGCTCAACATTATAAGTCCTTATACGGGAATCTATAACGTCCTTCTCGAAAGGCAGATATTCATCAAAACGCCAAATATCGGCGTTATGCCGTCTATCCCTTATAGAAATAAACGTTAGACGTGCAGTTTAAAGTAAATGTCTAACTTGAGCTTCAGATGTCTTGAACAGCAATATACGGGACTGTCGACCGTTGACTGTTGTCTGCCCAGGTTTTCAAAGAGGAGAAATACCTGAAGGAAGCGCTGGAATGTGGCGAGGTGATCTGGCAGAGGGGGCTTCTCCGAAAAGGCTACGGCATCTGCCATGGTACCGCCGGCAACGGCTACGCCTTCCTGTCCCTCTACAAGCTCACACAGGAGAAGAAATACCTGTACCGTGCCTGCAAGGTAATCAACGGCTCCAGCTGTTTCCAAAGGGAATTTTGCGCGCTACCGTGCATGATATGAATTGAAAACGACGGACATTTTTGCTATGATTGTAGTTAGTTTTAGTTATATAAACGTGATATGTAGTTTCCGTTCGTTGTTATTTTAAAAGCATTTTTGTTTTTATTTTCTTAACGGACATTTTTTTTCAATGTTAGTTTTTTTTTAACTCTTATAAATGTGGTTCCGAATCAACCCTATCATGTTCTTGTAATAAAGTAGTGGCCTCCAAATGGCCTTATACGGTGCCGTAGATGTACGGGCCATTATATTCTGCTCTGTTCTCGTTCAGTTTGCCGAGTGGTGTTTGGACTACGGGACGCATGGCTGCCGCATCCCCGACAGACCCTACTCACTTTTTGAAGGTATCTCAAATCAAGCATCCTCCAAAGTCTTATCACATGCCATAAATGTGAACCGTCATCAATTTCCGCTCACGTTTCCCCCATCAGGTATGGCGGGGACCATCCACTACCTGTCCGAAATGGCCGCACCTGAAGCTTCCTCTTTCCCCGCCTTTGAACATTGATCTGCAGGAGCCAAGAAGGGGCTGAAGTTTTGAGCGGATCCCATTTCATTTGTTTTGACGTCGTTTCAAACCGCCAAAGTATCTGGAGTGTATTTTTGAAGCAAAGTACATGTTCGAGGTCAACTTTGAGGGGACCCTGCCATCACGACTGATATGACGAGTTAATTCGGACACCTATGGAAAGCCGTTACAGTGGACTAATATGCTCTTTGTCTTCCCCCGTAGGACAATTCAGTGCACTAGTATAACGATGAGAGTTCACTAGTCTCCGATTATTAATGTTTTTCCACTAGTCGTACAATTTTCGGCACCGTACATGTAGCGCCACAATGCTAACTGTTGTTCTACTAGCATCCCAAATATTATTCTATTAGTGTGCTGAATTGTCTTCCTAGTAAGGACAAAGTGTAAACTAATTACACCACTTTCACAAATACTTTAAAAAAAAAAAAAATGTCCAAGAAACGCAATACATGGACTGTATGTGTCGTGTATTTGTATTCACATGCATGCTCAAGTGGCTCTTGTCCTGTCAAAGCTGTGATTTTTCTTTTTCCACCCCGTATTTCAAATGTTTGTTTTTTGGACTGTCTATTGTGTCAAACTGGAGGTATTTTTTTTGTGCTTACTAAGAAGCCAAACTCAATAATGCATGTTTGGTGAGAACCCAGAAATGAAATGGCAAACCGGTTCATCCAAAGCTGTTCCGTTCGTACGAAGCAGTGGTCCTCAAACTTTTTTATCGGAAACATATTTGGATCTCCAAGTGCCACCAGAATAACAAACATTAAAATAGTAGGTTGCTTAGTAGGCCCAAGTGTTGTCTTAAAAAAAAACAACTTCGCACTTATATGTAGGAAAATAAAAAATACGACAACTCCCCAGTTATTACGCTCAATCGAATGACGTCCTGCTGCTAACACAATAGTTGGTTGAGGCCGACAGCATATGAATGCACTTGAATGCCTAATTGTCTTCATGGGATGTTGTCCTGAATGTCCCTTGTCCCTCACTGTGTTTTTATCTAAAACGTGTCCCGTTTGATCAGTGTGTAATGATCTGATGATATTGTGTAAATTGTGGGGGGATAAAAAACCCAAAATATGTCACACTTGTTTTGCAGTAAATTTTACCAAAAAAAATAAAAAAAATCCACTGTGGTTCAGGTGTGGTTTTTTTCTATTTTGCAAATGGGACAAGGAGAGTTAGTGTTTTTACAGGTTTGAAAGAAAACAAATGAGGCACTTACCCACAGCCTTGTGGCACCCCTAACTGAAGTGGTGTTTGGAAAGCATTTCAGGATTACATTTTCTCCACCCAGTGGAAATGGTAACAAATGTGAGCATGTCTCAACGACAATATCAATTTATTGGGCAACGAACCATATTTGCTAACTTGGAGGGTATATGGACAGTTGACTTTGTATTGTTTGGTCAATGCGGTTGCCCACTCGTCACGTGACGTGAAGTGCAAAATGAAACAACCAAATACATTTTATACAATCGCCTTATTCCCACCTCCACACCAGTTTCTCCACTTTTGATCTAACTCGCTAGGCTGGATGAAGATCCAGGTCTACTTTCAAGCAATGGCCAGACTACACTGTCTGAAACACTCATTCTTAAACCTTCGCAGCTGAGGTCAAGTCATCAGACGCCCGCCAAACTTTTCTCGTTATTCATATTCACAACTGATGATTTGAAAATGCCTGAAAAACTTTTCATTCAGACAAGGAATCTCCCACTTTTTATTACATGGCGTGTTTTGGCGGAATTGTACATTGTGCAGTTGGGAGGCAAAAGGAAGCTGGTGACACAGAATCCACCTGATCCACTTGAATGAGGAGAAACTAAGTGGTGAATGCAAATGAACGTGTGAGTGTGCATCTAGATTTGGACTACTGTGCCTGTTTTACATTTTTTTTTTTTTTTAGTGTTTTCTCCAGGACAACAGAGTGCCAATGTTCTCACACGAACAGTTCCGGTTCAAACAAATGGCGGCCTTCCTTCTTCCTTCTCCGTTTTGTGCTCGTTACTTCTTGTCCCCGTTGTGGAAAATTTGTTCATAGGACGGTGGCGGATGGTTGCAGTAAGATGGCGGCGGGGGGTAGGAGGCCAGCATCATGTGGGTGGAGCCGGGCTGCGGCGGGTACGGGGGGTGCGTCATGGCAAGCGCCGGGTCACCGGCCGTCATTCCGTTCGCGCCGAAGCCCTGCATACTCCCGGGCTGCTGGGAAACTACACACAGCAGAGACAATATAAGCTTGTGAGGAATGCAGTTGTTTGAAGGTTTATTATTTGATGCTAATTTCCCTTAGCCTGTCTATAGCGTTTTGCATTATATGTTAGCATTAAGCTAATTGACTTTTGTTCGACAAAATGACATGGTTTGGGTGAACCTGATGTGTAAACACGGTACACTGTTTAATTAGCTTTAGCTATTTTCAATCAAAATAGACTTTAACTGGAATACGATTTACCCGGCGTGGTGACAGGGTGTCTGGTGAAGGACACGTTGAAGGCAGGCTCGTCTCTCAGAGACGAGGGGTACATCCTTCGACGGATGAAGAAGCCGGCGCCGCAGCAGAACAGCACGCCCATCATCAGCAGCACCCTGTGATGAAACAACGAAGAAGGCGGATGGAGAATCGGGAATAAACGTTTGTTGTGCAGTTTTGAGGGCGGAGCACTCACCAGAAGTACCAGAGTCTCTGGATCGACAGAGCTCTCACGCAGCAGCGAGTCCCGCAGCAGTCCTCGTACGAGCGACATCTGGATTGACGATGACAAAGAAAAGGGTTAGCGTCCAATGAGGCCAACTATGCAAACAATTTGCAGCAGGGTGGTACTACTTACATGAAGTATATTGGGTATCCGGCTTCAAAATACCAGCAGTACTTTTTGGCCTCTACAGCCTGTAAAAAGAAGACAAAAAAAAAAACACGTCCAATTTACTATTTCAAATATACCCACTTGCCGCAACAGAGACGTCACAGCCAAATGTTGTTTAGCTTAAAGCATTTACAGTACATCTGCTTACTTTAGCTTCAATGCTAATTCCCATGAGCATGTCTATGTGGTTTCACAGTATATGTTCGCATTAAGCTAGCAGCCTTTGTGTGAACATTTTGATGTTTAAATTTACTATGTTTAATTGTATTTTCTTTTATGAGTGTTTTTTTTATGACTCTATATATCCATGAACCTTTTCGAATACGAGAATTAAATTGTTTTATTCCTCACGCGTTTCTTGTTTGTAGTACATACTAAAAAACAAATGCTAACGGCATTCATACACATCACGGCAACAAATGAAAAGCGATAGAACAAAAAAAAAAATAGTTCAACCACCGACTAGATGTCATAACACCTTTCCCTATACAATTTGGTTGTCTAATTTGTGGTGAATCTTCGAGCCCCTCCAAACAGAGCAACGACCCCCCCGCCACCTCTGAGTGCTCCCTTTTGCCATCGTGAGAATGCCAAGTGCCGCCGCCGCCGCCGCCGGCTGTCTGCTTAATTAACCGCCTTTGAAATGATCTCCCTCTGCGCGTATGAGACTGCCGGCTTGATCAGATTTACAAGAAGACGCTCAGAGTACCGAGAGGACCCAGAGAAGAAGGCTTGGGTATGACCTAAGGTACATCTGCGAACACCTGTGTCTTCATTGGAGGCCAATCATGGCAAAAATGATGCTCGCGTCTTATTTCCTGGCCTAAATGAAAATGAGTACATTTTGTTTAGGGTTAGAAACGACACCCACTTTGCAACACTGAACATTAGAGTGCACTATTTTCAGTGCTGAAAGGAAAACCAAATCATTGAGGTTCTCTGGGGATTCCAAGAAGCACAGCGAAAGGAGTTTTTGTGGACCATTGCTGTTGTTTCCTGTGGAAAATAATGCGGTCTCACTCTGGAAAAGCAGCAGCCTCACCCACCCAGTATGAGATAACACAAAAATTGGTGAGACCTTGAGGTGTGATTTACATTCTGCAGCTTTGTTTTTTTTTTTAGCCATGTCAGATCGTTTTCAAGGTCACCGGCAAACCGAAATAGAAAATATTCTGTCGCCCCACATGACATACCATAATTGGTGAATATCCACTATACATCGACAATAATTGAAAAAAAATAGGGCCTGACCAATTTTTGAAGCCAATGCCGATTCCGATATTCGGCAGGATTAAATTCCGATAACCGATCAATTAGCCGATTAATTTAAAAAATGTCATGAATAAAATAACTTGTTTTTGGGGTCCCTTAATGCTTACAACAGAAAAAAAATGTCCTATTGCATTTCTTTAACTTTATAACTTAGAGATGAATGGGCCAATGTTTGAATGTCACATTTGTCTTATGTTGTATTGTGTTAATGTGTGGACATTTAAAAAATTGGCACAAAAAAAAAAAACTGCTGATTTTTGTTGATCCCGAAAAATAAATCATTTTTTGTACCGTTTTAAACACATTTAAACGTGTTAAATGATGCCAGCTGTTTACGCTCCTTACTTTTCCCAAGTCATGATTTAAAAATAAATAAAAAAATCAGCTCAACACAAACAGCTCCGAATAGAAAGTTTTTACATCACATTCCAGACTTTGCCACTATCCATTTTCTCTTTTTGGACCTAATTGTTATCCATTTAGCAGCATGGTCATCATCCAGCTCTGTTCATTGTCTTGGTCCAATTAGACGGAGCGAAAGAACTGACAAGAGGAGGAAAATGCCCCTCTCTGTGCTCCCGTGGGACAAAAATGACTCTTACACAACCAGCAAATGTGCTCCGCTGCTTTAAAAGCTGCTCGGAGGTTTTAGCCAGAGGACATTGGATGGGGGTTGAATAGTTCAAATGGTTCTACACTGAACATTAAGCCCTTAGAAGCACAAGTGTGTGTGTGTGTGTGTGTGTGTGTGTGGCGATCCGGCTGCTTCGCCTTTGTAGTTGCTGCTTGTGAAATGCGTGCGATCAATAACGAAGCTCCCTCACAGACATTTGGAAGCGCTACGTTGCTCTGATACTTGGCCTCCGTACCTTGCATTCTCTCAAAGGAGGAATATTCAATCCTGGAACACTTGTCTCGTAGTGTACAGAATGCAGTAAGGCGTTTTTCTCCTTTCAATTCCAAACCACGGACAGCATTTTACTTCGGTAAAGCAATTCGATATGAGCAAGCGCCGATACCGGGTATCGATACCGGGACGATACCGGCCTTATTTCAAGGGATTGGGTCCTCATGAAGGATGCTAATACCAACCGCTGATACACTGAATACGTTTTACTTGCCAGTAGTTGGCGCTACACTACAGCCTTTTCACTTTGAAATTTGATGTATCATAAATACTGGTGGTATTGGTAAGGTGAATACTCATATTGGTATCGACCAAAAATAAAATGGTATCGATCATATGTAAAAAGAATCAATCATAGCCCAAAGAGTAGTTTTCTTAAACGTCCAGATAATACTTTAGAACATCCTATCACTGAATTTGATAATGCTCTGAAGCAACACATCCAAATCAAGAACAGAGTTGAAACAAAGTGAGGAATAAAATCTGGGGCAAGCTGATCTACTCCGCCCCAAGTAGTGGTTTCTATTTTTGGAATGTTTAAAAATATAATCAACTGTAACCATATTAGAAAGTGGAAGATTCAATAACAGCCTTTCCCTGCAACACAACAAAAGTCTTCCAGACTAAAACTACAAGGCTTCTTTCAACACAAAATGGCCCAAAAGTGCTTTTTCGGTTTTCGGCCATTGTCACTGAAAAGGACGCAGCCAAAATAGGGTGCTGTGAAGTTTAACGTTTAATTGGAATCGATACGCATCTCTGCTTCCGCTGTTAGAAAAGAAGCACCATGTGCCACAAGTCTTCCCAGCCACTAATCTACCATGAATATGAATACCAACAGCAATTTCGGTGCAGTACATAGTTAAATTGATACCGCTCTAAAAGTGTAAATCAAAATTGAACATTGGATAGCTCTTATGTTGTGCGTTTGTTTTTTGATGTTGCGCCTGCTCAGTGTAAATATTGTCTAAATAGAAGACAAACGACACTGGCGATATGGTCACACATTAATGTCATCAAGTTCTAAATATAGGCGCAGAAAGGAAGAAAGGAGAGCGACTGGTTATTCATTTCAAGCCGAAACAATTACCGGTTACTTGTCTCGGGGATTTCAAGTCGGAAGTCACCAGCAACGTGTTGCAAAAGATTCTAGCAGGGATAGGAAAAAAAAACAAAAACAAAAAAAACGCAGGAATGAGCCAGAATGCCAGAATCTGCCACTCTGAATTATATTTCCATAAAAAAACACACAAAAAAACCCCACAATGCTTTTGACAACAAACATGTTGACGGTGTCAATTTTCAATGTTCAGTCGGCGTCTGCATTCTCAGCACTGGAGAGAAAAGGTGGGATTATCTTTGAAGAAGATTTAAGCGCAGCAGTTACACAGACAGCCTTACATGGTCCGCAGGCCACATCTGGCGGCTCCAAAAATTCTGACCAACCCTCTTGAGGTTGTCATTAAAACACTTAAGCGCATTAATCTTATTAAAAAAAACTCTTTTCAAAGTATTACTGAGCGTCTGCTCTTACTGCTCACTCTCACAGTTCTCCAAAGAGACAAAGCGTGTTTGTACCAAGTGTTAGTCAGTCCCAGCTGAAGTTGACTGTAAAACTGACTGTGTAAAGCAAAAGAGTATTAAACATTGTATATTTATACACTTAAATATTCAAACAAACCATATACATTCGCATGAAAGTACGCTAACTTAATGCTAGTATAAAATATGCGCAATTGAACCTTGTAGACCACGTGGAAGACGTGCTAGCTAGCTAGCTGAGCACAATCAACGGCGTCCGCGGTGCGTGCGCTTCAAGAGAGCTCATGAGTGTTTGTCGGATACGAGTGACTTTAGAGGCCCTATGACACTACATTAACATTGCATCAACAACAAATGAAAAGTAACTGAAAGTAACTGCTGTAATGCTACTACTTAGCATTAGCCGGTTTATATCATCCGCAAATGCCGCTTTAAAGCACTGCGAGAGGAGTACAAAGTATGCACAACAGCGTACATTCGTTGAAATCTGGCCAGACTACCAGATATTTTGGTAATTGAGCCCGATAAATATGAAGTCGACGTGTTTCATAACTTTCCTGAGTCCCAAAACTGACGACATAAGTCTGACTCAAGTCAAGGCACCTCCGGTTTTAACACTGATCAAAGCGAACAGCGTTGAAGGGCTTGATTCCGACCACACTGCCTGTGTACATTTAAAATAGATGAGCTCAGTCAGCTGAGTGATGATGAAATAATAATGATTCACGTTAATAATAAATGTATATGAGTGTTGGCGGTGGGCTTTAAGAGGAAATGGGGATCGGCACGATTTTGTCCAGAACAAACCTTTTGGATCATAGTGTGACCCTCTTGTCATACACAGAGGACCTTCAAACCTCCAAATTACTTCCATTTATTTTCTATACCGCTTTTAAATGGACTGTCGGAATAAAACTCCTCGATTTGCAAACATCCCTGACATCAAGCTACCACTAGATGGCACCAGAGTAACACTGTTATTGCTTTGGCCTGAGCAAAAAAAAACGTGAGTGGGCAAGTGACCCGTCCAGGATGTACCCCACCTCTCACCAAGTCACTAGGGATAAGGACAGTGTCCTCCCGCAAATAGCAAAACTCAAAAAAGATTCATAAAGATACCACAAGATGGCGGCAAAATACACAAGGATATGGCTTGAGAGAAAATGAAGACAAAAATAAACATGAAGCTCCTCCCCTCAATTCAACACAGTCGCTCGATGAGATGCTACAAGGTGGCGCAAAAGCACTATTTTTATATTTGAAAACGGCAAATATTGCCAGATGGGAATTGCAAATGAGAATCTGTTCTCAATTGTTTTACCTGGATACATAAAGGTTAAATTCCCCCAAAAAGCTATCAATAGACAAAATGAGCTAATGCCAAACCTAATATCTGAGAATCAAAACGTGAGGAAGTACATTGCTGACGTCTAAAAATAATTCAATGCTGCATAACATTTAGCCATGCACAGGCCCAACAATCCAGTGTGGTAATTTGGGTATTGGAGCCTCTAGACAAAATAAAATATAGGTTCATAATAATCTTTTCGTTTTACACATGTAACCTCTCACCTCTCAGCACCAATTGCTCGTGATGTTCTCGTCCTCAATTGACGAGGCGGCGGAAACAAGCAGACTGTGTGTCTTAAAGTTACTATTTGTTTGAGGCCAATGTTATTTGCAATTTTTTTTTTTTGCCACCCGATTTGACAAAAACATATCATACATCCCGTTGATGTCCTAAACTGACCTCTATGGATTGTGTCATTCTTATTCCACCGGAGCTCAAGTTAAATCGCTGTTTTTCTAACATGGGCTCGGCTCTGACCAACACATATGGCCAGGGCTCGGAAGGATACGTTTGTTTATTTATTTATTTATTATTCTTGATAACAAACGGAGGGACTGGAACCGACAATGTCTGTCACTCACCTCTAGAAATAGCCAGAATGTCAAAGCTAAATCGGTCCGAGGGTTCCTCATATCTCCGCCGGTCAAAGTAAGCGCTCCACTAAAAAAAGGGCCGACGCGGAGACTCGACGCTCCTTTATGGCCGCGTCGCTTTCATTCCTGCTCCCGGGGATCCACGGAGATCACATCCGGACGGTTCCGCCACCACCGCGGGAGTGCGTCTGGCGCCCGGTTAGGGAGGAGGAGGAAGACAAGACAGCCTCGCTCGGTGAGACGGAGGATTAATGGCGAGGCAGGACCCGAGGCAACGGTAGCCTGTGATGTTTGCTTCCACAACGCCCCTTTCGCACCTCGCCCACCAAGATCACACGTTTCATTTATAGACATTACTTGGTGGCAAAAATTCCCTGACTAAACTCCTCATTGCAATGAATGGAAATGCCAGTAATCCCCAGAGTAATCAGAGTATTTTTCGTTTGCACGGTACGGTACGGAGCCAGGCAGTGGACTCCACGAGAATATTTAATATCGTGATATAACGTAATGGTATTGCGTATTAATGCAATATTTTTGCGTTATATCCCGTAAACAAATAAATCATTCCATAAAAGAGGAAATATAAGTTACTCTAAAAAACAGAAACTTAAAAAAACAAAGCCACACAAAATATTACTCAGAAAAAAAGTGTTTTTTTTTCCCAAGTGCATGCAATATGCTTCTGTAGAAAATGATACCGTATTGTCCAAAACATAACACAAGACAATGTCAATTTGGTTTCATAGATTAATTACTGTACAATTGGGATAAACACAAAGTAACAATAGCGTGTTACGCTATTTGAGTTCACTGTGTCTGTCGGACCTTCCAGAATCAAAAGATAATTTAGCGAACATTTTTTTGTCGTCAGATTGAGAAAAAATGCCCCGATACTACTACACCAATACCGCTTCACCAGCCTGACATATAACTTCCGAGGAGGTGAAATGCGATAAGGTAAACACGGATGACAACGTCAATTGTCAAAGGCATGATGCTCATTTTTTTACGTTGCAAAAGCAGTTCTTTAGCAACATGCTGGAAACATTTGACCCGAGGTATGTGCGTCCAAGCCGCAAGTATTTGGCTCTGGTCAGTTCACAGGAGTAAAGAAATTGTGCGAGAGCTACGAATGCTGCATACGATTAATATTCTCTTTTCATAAATCATCGTTGTAACTCCCAACACATTAAAAATGTTTATTTGCAGTACAAGACATTCATGTACAAATATTTTCCCAATGTACATCAAAAATGTACTTCCCACAACCGGAAAGTCTAGAACGCTCACAGTCAACATGTACAAGTCGAACAAATATTTATTGGGTTGCTTAAAGACAGGCCTGAGCCATTGAAGGTTGTAAAACTATACTGAATGTTACACAAATACATGTATATTTAACAGTACTGTACTCTTAAATAAACAAACAAACATCATGTACAAAAAAAGAAATTGAACAATAAAAAAAAAAAAGGATGTTATAAGGTAAACGTAACATAGAAAAACCCTAAATAACTTTTTTTTCAAATAGTGGCACCAAAAACAACAACAAAATATCACCACGCGCCTGAATGTGAGTGCAGTTAGGAAGAGTTGCTTCAAAAAAAAAAAAGAAGAAAGAAATCAAAACATCAGAGTATTAGATCAACCAAAAGATGGAAAAAAAACCCCAAAAGGTTTTAAAAAAGGTTTGTGTAAAACCAAATCAAGATGTGTACTGTACAGTGTATTTACATAAGTGCTATCCCCCCGCCCCCACCCGCCGCGTCATTAAGATGAAAAAGGAACATGTGTTTAACTTATATTTTTACTGTCAACTTGTGGAATAGTTTTGTTTTTCCCTCAAGTATTTTTTTTTAAATTAAATTCCTATAATTTATGCATTTATCATTTGATGATTTTTTGTTGTTGTTGTAATCTATAGATGACTATACCTAGTTTGGCCAACAGAGGGTGCTGACACCTTCCTTTCCCCCTTTGTAATATCCTTCTACATTGTTCATGTACGTATGATGAAGAGATTGTTGCATCCCTTTTTTATGACGACGCTTTTAAATTACTCATCAGGTATTTATTTTGCTCCAATTCGACAAGCATTTTGGAGACAAGAGACAAACTGACCTGATGAAACCAAAATATCAGTTTTGGGCCACAATGTGGTCTCATTATTTTTAAATGTGATTTTTTTTTTTTTTTTTAAATCAGAGAAAAATCACGAATCTCATATTGAATCATTCTTCTTGAGCTTTCAATCATTTTTCTTAAAGATTTTCTTCCCAGTTTAGCTCCCCTTGCATATAAATGCCTCAACTGCCCATTCTCCCTCTCACGGGTGTGATTTATTATTTTTTTTTTTTCAGTAGATGAACTCCCCGGGGACCTCCTGCAGGACACTGAAGGGCTCCTCAAACTTGAAGCGTTTGGAGTTGGCCTTCTTTTCGCTGACCAGGGCGTCCTTCTCGGCGGTGGACGACTGGCGGCACTGGCCCAGGGTGTAGGCGGCCATGACGATCAGGTCCTCAGTGGCCGGACCTTCATCGTCCTCCTCCACCCGGTTTGTGCAAGTTGTAGTCGTAGCTGCAGTGTGACTTTCCGGGCTACTGCCGGAACCGTCGCTTGTGCCGGATGCATCCTGAACTTCCAGCTGGGGGCGTTTATCGCGCGTGTCCGTTTCCTGAGGATCTTCGGACCGGAGCCACGGGTGCTGGAGACACTGCTCGGCTGTGGCTCGAACCCTAAACGCAGACGCATAAAAAGCCGTTTGGAAATGTATTCATTATTGATTCAGTAGAGTCCCACAAAAAAAAAAAAAAAAAAAGTTTGGACTGACTGTGGTTGTTTACGGAGCAGCGTCTGGATGAAGGACACGGCCTGGTCCAGCTCCTGCAGCTCCTCCTCGTTGTAGCTGACATTCATCTGGGAGATGTTGAGAAAGGTCTCCTGCTTGTCTTTGCCCAGGAATGGAGACAGGCCTGTCAGCATCACGTAGGTCAAAACACCGATACTCCTAAACCCGTGACAAGGAGAAAAATGGCGACCATCAATGGCAGTGGAGAAATCAAAAAGTGGACATTTTTTTCCCCCCTCAATATTGCGATTGCCATTTAAATAAGCGATCCTTGTTAAAGATCCTCTCCTTATGTATTTTGGTTAAACAACCGCAAGAAATGCATTACTCTGTATTATAATAAAAAAAACAAAAGTAAAAAAAAAAGATTTATTATTCATTTTATTTGATGGCTTGAATATATTTGTGAGTTTGTCAAAAAGACGTTATACTACCCGTACTATCCTTTGAGACGATTTATCATTAACAAGAGAATATTTTATGTTGGCTCTTCAGTGACACATGTAAAAGCTTTATGTGAAATATAATAAGATAGTAATGACGGACTCGTGGGAACTGCAAATGTGGAGTAAATATTTTTGACCGGCAAATATGTTTAAATGTATTTGCTAATGCACATAAGTACGCTCAAACGTATTTCAAGACTTCCTATTTGCACATGGCATTATGGGAAAAAAAATCCGAACAGAAATCAGTATTGGTATAATCACCGTATTGGTATAATGTAAGCCAAATGCTCAAGAAATTCCTTTTTTTTTTACTTGCACATTCACAGGTGGCTAGTTAAGCATTTAGCATTCACACCTTGTGGCATCATGGGAAAAAATTCCAAGTTTTTAGTATTTAGTCTCCAAGTATATGTGAACATATTTGCAAGCGCGTTCAAACGTATTTATAAGGACGTCCGAACGTGTTTTCAAGTACGTTCTAACATATCTGCAAGTATACGTGTAGTATACGTTTAAACGTTTGTTCCACGCTTCCATAAAAAAAAATGTAAAAAATTTGAGCATAATTGTGCTCAAAACACAACCAAATGTGCCATATACATATTTTTTTGTCCTTACCACATATCCGTTGCTGTGCTAATGGGCTCATAATTTAGAATCTCTGGCGCTGTAAGAAGAGGAAAAGAAGTTACGGCATTAACGATCAAATAAGAACCGTGAATATAATATCAAGGTGGTAAAGTTGAGCGAAACCCACTCACCAACGTACTCGGGAGTTCCCATAATTTCTCTCAGCTCCTGCTGGCTGCTGACTACACGGGACAGACCAAAGTCCACAATCTTAATGTCGCCCAGAGGAGAGTTGCTGGTCAGAAGGATGTTGTGAGGCTGACGAGACAAAATGTCACAGAACCCATCTTGTTATAAATAACCGTATATGTCTTCTGATTCCTTATAACTCTCGTTTTGGGTAAGGGTTCTACCGTATACATTTGTCCGCAATAAATGACTTGAGTACTAATCGATGGGACAAACCTTGAGATCAAGATGGACAACGTTTCTCTGATGCAAGAAGGCGACTCCTTGCAGGATCTGTTTCATCAGCCTCTTGACGTCACTCTCGCTGAAGGTCTCGTCCTCCTGATCTGACACACACTGGTTGAAGATTTCCCCTCCCGCAGCGCTGGTTGGAGACACATGCGCAATTGGATTGAAAGTCAGAAATATAGTCGATATCAATACGGGGCTAAACTTGGTTGTGAATCCAAACCGGTCAGTGGAACCAGTCAGTTCGGAAATCACCTAAGTTACCGGTTGTTTTTCATTTTTTGTGAGAACCACAAACTGATAATGAGTGGAAAGGAAATAGGGGCAGGTTTGTCAGAAATAGACAAAGTATCCCCTTAGGGTGCCGGCGAAATAGGTTCCGTCTCTGAGGAAGGTGGCGGTTTGAGGAAGCGGAAGGCCCGTTGTAGGTCAGAAGAAAAACTAGCTAAAAACATTGAGGTCAATGTTAGTTACCTTTTTTTTTTTTTTTTTTTAAACCGATTACGTCTAGTTGTCTTGATTCAACCTCTCCGAAACACCATGAGCCGCTCACACCTGCGAGTCGGACGATGGGTTCCGGAGAAATTGAGTTGTGGCGGAAAAAAATGGCTTTTTTGGACAGTGCATTTGTTGAAACCGTCTGTCGTTAATCTGACCAATAAGCATTTTCCGGTATGACTTCTTCCTCAATATGAAAAAAATACTAATGATGATTATTTGGGTAATGATTGTAATCATGATTATTTAAAACGATCATTTCTTTTTTGATATAAAATGTTTAAACGTAAAAAAAAAATAAAACGACAAACACATTTCTTTGAAACACTGTAATTATGTAAGTTCCCTTTGGACCAAACAAAATTGATCAAATTTGTTATTGTAACATTTTGGAAAAAAAAAAAAGGTGCAAATGTATAAATTCAAGTACGATATCCTTGTGTAAACAAATATAGGGCGTTGGATATATCTTTATATTAATAATCGTTATTTACGATTATGCCAATTTTGTAATCGTGGAATATAATAATCGTAATTGTAATTCAATTTCGATTCATTGAACAGTCCTACTCTCCGGGACACTTTCGTTTCATCTTCTACTCGGGGAACTTTCGCCGACTGACTGAAGTATCGGTTCCAGGAAAATTTCAGAGACGTCAATGGGTGACTCTAAAAACTGGACTTAACTAGCTCGAATGAAAAATTATTGATGAGAAGGGAAGTACGGGCAGTAGAATATGTCATGTACTTCGGCAGTCAATTGTTTTTTTGTTGTTGTATTTGTTATGGAGGATTTTTGAGGTATTTCAAGCATTCATACCTTGTTTTTTTATGATATTCCACAAAGTATGCGGCCACTCGTCCCGGACTCCTCTCATCACTCATCAACTCCCTGCCACACTTTCAAATAGGACGCAGACCTCATTAAGTCCTCAACTGGAAGCAATTTTTCCAATCAAGCATAATCAAAGCGCCAAATACTCAAAACGTGCTCGCTTTTCCAACGGAAGCAACACGCTGAACTATGAATTGCGCCATTAAAATGATTATACGTTGAATGAACAATAGTGAGTTACAGGAACAAAAGCAACAAAAAGCTGGCCGGCCCACTGCCCGAGTGCTGCTCCCGATGCCCGAACGGGGCTTTGAAGCGCCGAGCCAGGTCGCGTCCATACACTCACGAGTCCCCACAAAGAGTTGCTCGTGTGAGGCGGCGGAATCGGTGCCGTCGCAAAGCAGATCGATTCAACTTTTGAGGTCATGTGAATGCATGGGCGTGACCCACATTCCGCGCTCACGCTTGCGTTTACCCATGGAAGAGGTCTTCGGAAAAACACCCGCAAGACAAAGACCCTCATTTGCCCAAATGCAACCAATCTGACGTCACGGGGCCCCAATTGAGCCAATCCGCGCTAATGAGTTTTCCTACACTGGAACAGACGCGTTCGTTGTGTATTTATGGAATGCATGCACGACAAACTTTTTCTCAAATGTGGATTTGAGTCATCCAGGTATGTATCACTATAAAAGGGATTTAAAAAAAAAAAAAGGCTTTTGCTGATATTATTTTTGCTTTCTATAGAGGTTTTGTGCTGACATGATTTATCTTGGTCATTTTTTTTTTAATCACAAAAACCTGACATTTGAACTCATTCACATTTTCAGACCCTCTTTTACCCTAACATTTGAAAAAAATTGAAAAAAGTATCAATAAATGGGACCGAATGGCTGTACTGTGAAAAGACAAATACATTTGTCAATGGCAGTGAATGAGTTAAGAGGGGTGTGTAGACTTTCTATTTGTCTACCAAGTACCCGAAAACAACTATAAATGCAGTATGTGTAAATGTTGAATGTTTATGCTCGTCTATAAACCATAATGTCATTTGGATTTTTTTAAATGATACTTTTGATGGATGGTGAGGGAATATACACTCATCCCGATATGTTACAATTAGGGCTGTCAAAATTAAAGCATTAACTATGGAGATTCATTTAAATTTCATAACGCACTAAAAAAAAAAATGAACTCAGTTAACTCTTGTTTTATTTACTTCCTGTAGCAGCTGACCTCTCACTGTCACTGTCGCAAAGACGGACTTTTACGTCGATGTACTTTAAAAAGTCGCTTGACGGCTCATTGGAGAAATCCAAAATCATTTGCACACTTTGCACAGCCGAATTCAAATATCATATTAGTTGTACGTCTTTGGTGTATCGCTCAACTGTTGTATTTTACTGGCAAAGAATCATATTCAAGGTTCAAAGAAAGCTATTAGAACGGTCTTTAATCTAAATCTAGTTTTGTTTTTTCAAGCGTCGCAAAAAATTGTGGTTGAAAAATACGATTCATGGTGATTAATTATGCAAAATGTGCGATTAATTACAACATTTGAATCGTTTTGACAGCACTAGTTACAATACAGCTTCACACTAGTCAGCCTGGAAAATCTGCCGTGGAGAATATTGACAAGTTGATTTGAACCGTCAGGCCGGAGTTTTTTTGGGTCGCCTCACGTGACCGCTCTTCTTTCTCTGGGCGAGGGGGCCACGCGTTTTTGCATGTCACGTGCGCTGGTCCGCCTCGACTGTTTGTAATGAGAATTGGAACTGGGCCAGCATGGATCTCCATTTCAATCTTTTTCGAAAATGCAACCCTCCCCCGTCACGCGTACGCAGATCCATCGTAGGTCAATGCCATCTCATTTAGTCGCTGCCCTCAGCGTTTTGAACGCCCTTCGACCCCAATTCGTTTTTTGTGTGCATCGCTAACCGTCACAATGCCGAGGGACAAAGTGACATGAGAAGGGCGAGATAAAAAGAGAAAGTGAGCCGGGTCAAGCATGGCCCTGACATGTCCAGTGGGATGAGATCACGGACAACCGCAAGATGCAGATGCCTGTGTGTGTGTGGGGGGTGTGTGTGTGGGGGTGCGTGTGTGTGTGTGCGCTGATGGCTGGACGCACGCCAGTTGCATTGTTGAAATAGCGAGTGTTAGCTGGACCGTTCAAATGTAGCCCAGTTCGTATTGTTTCGATTTGTAAGACCAAAACACTCAAGCTAAAGTGCTCGAACATGAGTGAGTCCATCCTGTTTTTTCTTTTTTTAAATAATTTTTCAGTGCAAATGAAATGTTTCAAATGTCCATCGAGGTTTTTACAGGATTCACCGTGCGTTCTTCCGACATCACATTACATGTGTGGTTGAGTTGGCCTGGCTGGAAATAGGCGTGGCTTAATTCATGCTTAAGTTGTCATGTTCTGTCTTGTGTTGACTTTTGTTTTGATTTGGATTTTTGTTTATTATTTGCCCCGTTGTCCTTTTTTGTTGTTGTTAGATTTTTGTTTCCGCCTGTTCTCCTCCAGCTGCCTTGCCCAGGTGGACCTCGTTGGCTCGTTAGCTTGCTTGTATTTAGTTCCCGGGTTTCTTTCAGCGTCTGCGTATTGCTTCTGCTTCTTGTCAGTTCGCCCTTGTTTCCTGTTGTGATGAGTTTGTTTTGTTTTTTGGACTTTTTTTTTTTTTATGTTTGATTACTCCAAAGTGCCTTGTTTTCTGTCTTTAAAAAAATAAAAAATAAAAAAAAATACTATTTTGAGCTCCTGTTCCCCGGTCGTGGCTTCCCGACCTTTGCACTCCACCGTGCAAACCTCCAAGCATGACAAACTATACGTGCAGTGTCAGATTTTCCATTCTGAGGGCGATACTTACAACTCCAGGACCAGGACCATCTCAGAGGCCATTTCATAGACCTGGTGTAGCCCAACCACCCGCTGACTGTCCGTCGCCAGCTCAAGCACGGCAATCTCGTGGATGATCTCCATACGGCAGTCTCGCCCTTTTCGTCTCTTCCTCATAAACTTTGCGGCGTATTCTTGACCTGTGCATTTCTTCACGCACTTTCGGACCACGGCAAATTTCCCCCTGACGACAAAAAAGACAACGTTGTTATTCAATTTGTCCCTGTGACTATCACATGAGACTTCAGCAACGCTTCAGGCTTGGCATCAAATTCATCAGCAAAGCGAGCCTTTTATTAGAATTTTTCCCTTCGTGCGTTTAGTTAACTCATTCACTGCCATTGATGGATTTACTTGTCTTTTCGCAGTCAAGCCGTTCAATCCCAGAAATGTATTTAGATATTTTTTTCAATTGTTTTTTTTCAAACGTTAGGGTAAAAGAGGGTCTGAAAATGTCTGCCAGTGAATGAGTTAAAGTGAAGATCCAAGATTGTTGCTGGTTACAAATTTGTCATACATGTAGCATAGCTTTGACCCTCCCTAAAAATAAAAATTAAAAGTGCTTTTAATTAGGGGTAGACCGATTATCGGCACCGATATTTGGCTTTTTGACGAATATCGGCATCTGCCTTTTTTTTTTTTTTTTTAAACTATGCTGACCGAATATAAATCAATTTAAAACTGTGGAAATGTGTGAAAGTTGATCATTTCTGTCATTTTGAAATTTTCATTTCCTGTAGAAAACTACATGGAGCTATTGTTCAAGTTTTCCTTCATCCTTTTTAAGACGTGCTGACAATGCGCTCCCTGAGCTTTTTGTTAGAATTTTATAACAGAGATGTATACTGTCAAAAATTTTTTGTAATAATGATTTAAAAAAAAAAAAAAAATCACCATTGTGCAAACCTGAAACATTGTTCAATAAACATGCTGAAAGACGTTACAACAAAGTTAAGAGTAAATTTTTCTTTACATTTTGATATTTTCCTTTTCACTAAAAATGAATACCGGCTCCAAATATCGGTTATCGGCCTCCTTGACTACTAATAATCGGTATCGGCCCTGGAAAAAAAAGCATATCGGTCTATCTCTTCTTATAATACATATGTGAGGGCACGTACGCACTGAAAGTCAACTCTTGCTAACCCCAACGTAAAAACTATTCCCACTATAGTGACGGTGGTGTGTTTTTGGTGTGGCGACAACTGCAAGCAGCCGATACACACTGCCGAGTGGTTTGGGAGACCGAGGCCTGCTCTTTAGAAACCATACTGGATGACCACAGCCCGTTCTGAAGCCGTGTCAGCGCATTTCTAAAGCCTCGCTAACAGACTACACCCTGGTGCTTTTGTGTGTGTGTGTATACGTGCGCAAGCTAATCTGATATCAAATGCGTTGAAGACGATACCAATGAGGAGCAAACGGCAACTTTGATATGTTCCCTTGAGGGGGAAAGGGGGGGGGGGGGGTGCTTTGTTTGCTGCAGACAAGTTGCGGGCGCAATCACTCAAAAAGCTTAGCCTCGTACCACATGAGCTAATACCAGCGTAGCCCTCCTGTCACGCTGTCCCACCCAGGAAAAAGCTTTGCGTCTTAACCATATGGAATTCCATTGCAGCCTCACATTTGCAGCCTCGACGGAATGAGCTTGGCCACGGGCCATCTGGGACTCCGCTGCGGGGGCATATTGAGAGTATTATCTCAAAGTGCATCCTCAAGCCCGGCTCGGTAGCCATCTGGCGGGGGGGGTCGTAAGGGAGGCCGTCGGATGCATGCGCGACTAGCGAGGTCGATTCGGTGGAAACGATCAGGGAGGGACAATACAGGGAAGTGGAATAACTAGAATTTCTAAGTTATCGTTCGGATTGCGTGACCAGCTCAAGTATCGTTTTACTTTATCGGAGCGTATCGGGATTCACTTGCACGGTGTTTAAATGAGCCTTGTACGATCCGATTCAATCTTGAACTTAGCTTCATTTGAAAAAAGTGAAAGATTTATCCGGTAGAAGGTTATATCATCTAACCTCAGTTTGATATTTGACTGCCGCTTTGTTTACTTCAGAGTCCAAAATTCACTTGACTACAAGCTAATATATGAATATTGTTAGCATAAATACCGGAAATCATTTTGATAATCAACAAAGGTTAAAAACCAAGTCAATTGGACTTCTCATTTCAATTTTTCTTGATTTCCACAAATGTTGAAAGACTTTTGGGAATTATGCTAATAGGCTAATGATACATCAAGCTAACTTCTTTCAGCTTGCTTGCGAGTACATTTGTCCTTCATTTGAAAGATTGTTACAGCAAAAAATATGTAAAAACATGCTGTCAGTGCAATTTGTTGATTTGAGTGGTCTCGGGTGGGCTCAAATATGAACACGTGAACTTGTGTCAGATGACTTTCCGACTACAATGCTGTAGTATGCGGAGTGGTATGGCACTTCAGATCAATGTCACCTTTTGATGTTGATCTGCTAGCTAAGCTGAGTCACAATGTCAGGTCATACGATGAAAAGCCAGACACGCACACGCTCAATCGGTCATACAAGGAGGAGCCTAATTTAACTTTGATTGGGCCAACAAATCTTATCCGAGGGGGTGACGTCGAGGTTAACGGACGCTGCTGACAAAAGAGTCGATTCGCACCAGCCACTGTGGGTGATTATTCCTTCTAAAAGAATATTCCACGCAAAACCGGCCGGGCCTCGTGACTTCATCAACCGTTACTCGAAGGAACTGAAACATGCACGGCAATTCGTTTCACTCAACTTTTTTTTTTTTTATATTTGGCGACAGACCACCCAGAGTGAAGACTCAAGTGCGCTTCAATCTTTTTACAGGGCAACAGATGATCATGTGATTTCGGGAGTAAAACGTGGCTGGAAAAATAAACACAGGCCTGTGGATGCACAAAGATCAGATAAATATGTCGCGTTCAGTGAGGGTTGACATGCGTGTGGCTTTGGCGCGAGTGCCGTTTTCCAGTGCTCGTGCAGCTGTTGCACTTGTGGGAGACACGCATGCAATGCATCCCAAAAAGAGGTTAGCTATTTAAAAAAAAAAAAAAAAGTCAGTCTCAATCTAATTTTTTTCTTCTTTTACTGCAGACAGTTTCTGACTAAAATCAGTTCTCGTCATGATGGCCCGATTAAATCGGATTTATTTCCCATAGCACACCTGACGACGCCTCACAGCACGCAAATGTTCCACGCCAATCCACTTCTTGAAATCAAAACTGCGCCACTCATTTGCTTCATTGAAATGCTGTCAAAATTTTGTAAACTATTGAATATGAAATTAAATTGCTTCCTTGTCGTAAAATTAATAAACAATGTTGAGTTAGTAGAAAACCAAAAAAATGACAATGTAAAACAACAGGGAAGGAATTAAGTTGTTTACACAGGCTTTTTACAGTTTTTGGAATCCATCCCAAAACACCCCTTGGGCACCCCTGTCCATAAAACATAGTGACGCCCCTGGTTGAGCCTTTACATCTAACTCCAATTGCGTGCTTCAATACGGGTAATTACAAGGATTTAAAAATAATAATGATGGATTTTAATTGACCAAAAGGGAACATGACAGAGCCACTTTCTAATTGGAAACAGTATATTACTGACATATTATAAGAGATGAAGATGGAAAAGACAAAATCCACACCTTTGGGAAGTTTCATTACATTTGCATTAACGCAGTTGAATTATTATTATTATTGGGGAACTGATGATGACGTTGAAGCAGTCTTACCGTCCAAGCTCTTTGCCGGGTATAATGGTGTAATTGTCGGTGAAAGGTTCGTTCTTGATGACGGTTGTGATTTGGCTCAACAAGCCTCCGACGACGGTACTCATCTGGTTCGGTTCGGCCGGCTGGTATTTGGTCCGATCGACCGACTCCACGGCACTTGGACATTCGGGGATCATGGCGACTTTTGAAAAGGAAAACGTTATAAAAAAAAAATAAAAAAAATCAAAGAAATTCCGTTTGACCCCCTGTCAAGTCTCTGGAGTCAGAAGTTGAATAAACAAAGACACAACAAAATGCACGAAAACATTCGTTACAAAAAATGAAAATAAATCGGATTGTTTAGTCGAAAAGGGCATCTAAGCAGCACATCGTGCTAAAGTTATCAGTCCGCTGTGTTTGGCTTTCCATTTGTCAGCGGTTCGCTACCGACTCTCCTCTGGCTCAGAGCGTGCAGTAACCATGGAAACGATTTGAGTGACAGGTCGACTAACCAATCAGATGAGGCAAAGGAGGCCGTACCAATCTACTGTACTCACTGGCTACATTAAATTTTGGACAGTAAACGTGTCAGTTATCTTGTCAAAAATCAGACAAACTGATATTTTTGCAGTGGTCTGTCTTTTTTTCTTTTTCTTTCCACAGTTGAAACTAAAAACATCCCATGAGGAAAAACAAAAAATAGTGTAAGAGAAGTATACATAGATGTATTCAAAATACTGTATTGTAATGCCCTCATATGTGGTCAAGCAGAGATATGCACACACACAGATCGATGGAATTATCGATTGTGTTGTTGATGACCCATTTTGCAAGAATGGTAATGGCCGCTGCATAAATATATATTTTTTTAATTGTTTTTTTCAATTACTCTAACGCAGCAAAATTCAAAACCATGACGCATACTGGTGTGTATTTCTTTCCAATTTTACTTCTTTAAAATATGCACACAGACAAAAGAAGCACATAGGTAGAGAAAAAAAACGGGTTGGTTGTCTGATTGCTTTTGTATACATCATGAAACTTTGTTCTATATTCCTTCAAATTAATGTCACTTTTACAGAGTCAAATACACTGAAAATAAAAACAAAACAAGGCATAGGTGAGCAGTCAATTTGGTAAGACAACATATTGCGACCCCCCCCATTTTTTTTTTAATTCAACATGACCTACGGCAGAAAATAATGCTGGTAGCTATCCAACGTTCTTCACAAAATGCAAAATGTCCATTTGAAGTGCATGTAAACAAAGAGGAAAAAAAAAACAGTAAATTAACCACCAGTTTTTCTCATCTTTTTTTTTTTTTTTTTTTTACTTTAGACAGAGCCATGCTGTTCTGCCACATTATATTCATTTCAGCCTTCACATCTTAATTGCAAAATCTTTAGTCTTTCAGTCAATTCAGCCAAATGTGGAAAGACTTTGAGCTCAATCCAAATATTGTAGGGAAAACAAGGCATACACAAACTTTTTTTTCTTTTAAGTAACATAACCAATGTTGGCATGAACAAACAAAAACATTCAGTATTAACAAACACAACATTAATAATCGATCGCTAGATGCATACACACAATAATATGAGCCAGGTGAGGTTTCCAACACACTTACACTACTATGAGAATTAATTGGAAATATTAGAACAATAAAGCCCAAATTTAGTGATAAATCAGTCCTGATAGAAAACTGAAGTCGCAAAATGGGAATTTTTTTTACATTCACTATAAAATTATGATTTTTATTCCCATGACTTTACAACTTTAGTCTAAAATATGACTGAATTCTAACAATGCGACTTTATTCTCATAATTTTTTTTTTTTTCAAAGTAATTTGACACCATTCCCCCCATTGTGGCCCCAAATATTCCTTTGTACCCTGAATGAATCTGCCTTGCACAGTAATACTGGTAAAGACTGGGACGTGTGCTGTACAGGCAGTTTGATTATGCAAATCGACACATCACAAATGGATTAATATCACTTCATTCTTATCATCATGCAAAAAAAAAAACCCAAAACATCTATTTATTTAAAAACATGGCACACGTGATAGATATCTTACACTTATCAAATATAGAGAACTTTCTTAACAAAAAGATATTGCATTAGTAATAATACTTCATAAGACACTATTATGCAAGGCATACAGTGGAAATCTTCGTATAGGTAGCGAGAAGCTGATTGTCTTCTTATCAGATGGCTTCTAGTTTATACTGTAAATGTACAAATAGGTGAAATCCCTTTTAAATACTTTTAATGTAAGCGCTACTGGCCTCGCACAAAAAGTGGGGATGATGCAACTTTTTCTTTTTTAGCAGGAAGGATCACACCATTTAGCACAAATGAGGGAAAATACGATTCACCGGTAAAACCACAATCATATTGTATCGTGTCTTCCCTGGTTCTAGAGCAGCTTTGCCTGGGACATATGAATGACATCATACTTTTTTTTTTTTTCGTTTCTTAAACCATAATCCAACCCAAAAATCTTTTCGTCATACTTATGGTCAAGTCGTTAGGTTTCTACTTTCACTTCCTACGGGGTCTGCGCCAACGGGGAGCATAATATTAATCAGTAGGGATGTAATGATTCATCAAAAATTCAAAATCCATTCATCCTGATTAATCGATGCAAAAAATCAAGTTGATTAAATTCATCCAGAAAATGTTGCCTTGAAACGTTTTCTCATTCCAGAGACAAGCATGATAGCAATTAAAAAAAAAAATCGAATCGAATAGAAAAATGGGAACTGAAAATCGAATCAGGGCTTGAGGGAATCGTTACATCCCTACTAATCGGTAATCAATACAAATTTCTTGTATTAAAATTTAGTGCACTACACCTGAGTCCGTCTCAACTAGTTTGGGTTCGAAACAAGTACGAGTGGAAAATCAGCGATAGCAACACAGAACACTTCGAGAGAGATTATAAATTCACGTAAATAGCCATCTTTTTGCCTTGTGTGTGAACAATGACAAACCAGATAGCACAAAACAATAGGACTCTCTTCAGTTGATTCTGAACCTAAATGTCTCAATGTAATACTGAGTACACCAAGAAAACGTGTGCTCTTTGGGATTCTCAATAATTTGGGTGCGCCAAAATCAACCCAAGCCTGTAAACTTTGCGCAAAGATCACAAAGGCTCTAAACCAAAACAGAAAACACCTGAAGTCATCCAAGGGATGTGCAAAGCTATCGTCGTCACACGCACAAGTATCAGTTTCCATGGGAATACACAGTATTGTATTGGAATGAACTCAAATTTACGAAAACACGTTTTGGTGAACCGCAAGCCCGAGAGGGTTAAGGCAGCTGAGGCAATTTGGACCTTTTCGCATGGGACGTACTCACTTTTGTTGCCCGCTGTTTATAGCCTATTATATGACACTTAACACACCTTGATCCTGCCACCGACATATTAATTCACACCCCCTCCGTACAGATTTGTGACCCACATATCTCTTAGATTATCTTTGGTAATAATGAGAATGAAGTCATGTGTGAAGCATGTCGGCACTACGCCGGATAAAACAACGGAAAAACCGATCCATCCCTTTTCAATAGCGCCTACTCCGCTTTGGATCACAGGGAAAAGCGAGACTTCACCCTGAACTAGGTCACCGGTCAATTGCAAGGCGAGTGCAAATTTCCAAAGTCATCCATGCCAACTACGACACTATCGATGGCACCTCTAACACTGCTGAGGTTTGTGATTCAAACACTAATCGAGGTATACCTGACGTTTTGCGGACGTATCAACAACAACCAGGCTGACGTGTGTATCGGTATTTAAGAGTACGCACGCCCCAAAAAAAAAAAAAGAAGAGCTTGCTGCTGGGATTTAACACTGTTCATTTGAAGCCAAATGCTCCATAAACATACTCACAAACACTCAAATATACAGTGTTCCACCACAATTTGTGGGGGATTAGGATTGAGCCCTGACACAAAAAGCAAACATTTGCGAGTAATTGAGGCCTACTTAAAGGTTTATAATTGCCGGGAGGATGCCACACGGTGGTAGCAAAGCACTACTTTTCCATGAGACGGCGCAATCGCCCGTCTAAATGAATCTCCTACCCGCGCTTCAACATTCTTTTGCACACAAGAGACGACGTCACGGATAAGCGGAGGAACACTGTACTCACAAAGCCCACCTATACGCACCATACTGTCGGAAATAATACTGTATGTATGTACAAAGCTTTTCATCTTCATAGCTTTTCCACCTTGATTGTTTTCCACGCAGGCGAGTCAATTTTTGTGATTGTCCGAAGTTTGCCGCCGTGGCGTCCTTCTGCGAGATGGAAATAATAACAGGAAGAAAGGGGAGGCATATCGGCTATTTACGGCCGTGTGGGGCCGAAGGCTGCAGCCATGAAGAGACTCAGGAGAAAGCACAGGGCGGGGTGCAGAGGAGATAGTCGGTCTCCCCCGCAGGAGTTGACGGAAGACGTCTTGGCCTCGGAGGCAACGAGGGCAGAGAGAGGAATGTGGGAGACCAGTGTTGGACTGGCGTAGTTGATGAGGGAATCTATCTTCTCGGCTTCCTTACTGCAGGCTTCAATCTGGAAAGTACGCATATAAGGCATATACGTGACTCTGTGTGTGTGTGTGTGTGTGTGTGTGTGTGTGTGTGTGTGCGTTACCTGCAGAGGCGTTGGACGCTGGTCGACAGGAGCAATGAGGATCACCAGCTCGTGGTCAATACTGAGGTAGCCAAAGACATCACACTGTGGGACGGACACGTGAAGTCGCAGGATTTGAAGGACGTCGTGGACTGACACTGGCTGGTTCCTATTTAGCTGTAAAAACAAGTACGAGGTCAAACGAGAGGACGTAGAGAAAGATTGCGGCCTTCTATATTCTGCCCCCCTCCCAATGGATTTTTTTTTTTAATTGCGCATAACGGTAGACGCCACAAGATGGTAGCAAAGTACTTATAACACATAGGATCAAAAAGCAACAAAACCATGCTTCTAGCATGCACACACATTCCTGTTCTCATGTTACATAAGGACAATAAGTAATATTTCAAAGAAAACTGCATCCAAACCTTTGAGAATGCGTTCATTTGTTCTTTATTCCAGAGGACCTGCAGCATACTGGCACAGATTGGGCAGCAGGCTCCTGAAAAAGGCCAAGTTAAGGCTTATGATGCAACGTCCACACCCGCATCTGCATTTTTCGTCAACAACATTTCGTTAACATATTACGTACATATTTAGCCAAGTGCTATCTTCCCAAAAGATATGACTTTGAGTTGAATGACTCACCTGGGGGCGTGACAGGCTGGCAGCCCGCAGGCGACAGACGTGGACAGGAAATGAGACTGCAGGCGGTGTCAGCTGCCGTGCCAGAAACGGCCCCCACAGCTTGACAGTGCCCGTCATAGTCGAGAGCCACTCGGTCCGAGTAGGCCTCGCACACCGTGTTATAAGTCTCGCCGTTGTGGCCGCAAACCTGCCGCCGGTTCTTGCAGGCTTCCTAAAAACACAAACCTCGAATGAACTCACCAATTATATCACGTATGAAAAGATGCATTTGGAGCTCACTAGTAGCCGAGTTTTGATTTCACGTAACGGTAGAAAATCATCCCAAGCGATATCACAGAATCCCACAGAATTGGAAAAGTCTCTGGTTCTTCCCCTCACCTGACAGTGGCCCATATAGGCAAGAGTTTTCCCAGCTTGCCGAAGCTGGCACAGACTGCCGTGAACGAGACCGTCAGTATCGCAGACCGGCTCCACACTGCTCTTGTCGCAGGCCAACTGCCGCCCGACGCATTCGTACTGCAGGCAGTCCGACAAGTCGCTCAGGCAAACTTGATGTTTTGGGATGCACCTTAAAACGCAGTTCGGTTGGATTTCAACGATGGCAGGATTCATGTCGAGATTCATAGCGAGACAGAAAAACAACGTAGAATTCCTTCGAGCAACATGCAAATAAACCATGTTACGCAATCAAAGGAAAAGCAGCAGCTAATTTATGAGCATACGAGAGGTGTTTTTGTGTGTGTGGCGTTTCCACTCATAATAAAAGAAAAGTGCTTAGAGCGGTGCATGCTAGCGTATGTGCATGTTTGTGTGTTCCTTCAATCAAATCCATCCAATCATGCAGTGATGACTGCATGCATGTTCCTTTGATCGGCGTGCCAGGAAAAAGACTTTAGGGATTTTTTTTTTTTCCTGGGGATCATAGACATCATGGGGTGTGAATGAAAGTGGTAAACCGGCATGAGGGTGTGTGAATTTGAATGAAGAATGTTTTCCAGACCACATCGATGGTTAAACTGAAAATCTTCAGCTTTGACCAGCGTAGACAATTTACATTTCCACAACATAATTTTCACTGTGCTGTTTTTTCTGTGTTTCTTGGTTTTTGGACTTTTTGTAGTATGATTTATTTGGTTTTTTTGGACTACTCACTGCCTTTGTTTGCCTACATATACACAAACCGTATTTTTCGGCTTATATGGCGCACTTAGAGTCCTTTAACTGTCAATAAAATCGACAGTGCACCTTATAATCAGGTGTGCTTTATATACGGATGTCGAATTGAATTTGAATAAAAGTTTGACTATTTCTGTCAATACTGGTTTGTTGCCCCTAATGTGCAGTAGTGCGATTTATAACCCAGTGTGCCCTATAAATGGACATTTCCCAAAATAAACCTCCTGTTCATTGAGACTGCACCTTTATAGTCTGAAAAATACGGTATATATATATACATATATATAAATACTGTATATTTAATCTTATATGGCGCATTTATAGTCCTTTAATTGTCATTAAAATTGACAGAGCGCCTTATAATCAGGTGTGCTTTATGTACGGATATCGAATTGAAGTTGAATAAAAGTTTGACCCACTTTCTGTACTGGTTTATTGCTCTTAATGTGCAGTAGTGCGACTTATAACCCAGTGCACCCCATAAATGGAAATTTCCCAAAATAAACCTCCTGTTCATTGAGAGTGCGCCTTATAATCCAGTGTACCTTATAGTCAGGAAAATACGATATATATATATATATATATATATTTATATATACAGTATAACAAAAAGTAAACTCAAGAAAGGAATGACTCGCATCAATGCCATAGATGTCTTAATAATAGGTTTGTCTTGAACTGCGAAGGTTTCATCTATTTGTCAATGTCATGGGTTGCTGAGTTTTAGCTCAGAATAGACAGCAGCTGTACCAACCTCTGGTTTCTCTGGCAGGGTTTACTGGCGCAAGGATTAGTGAAACGGCACTGGCCAAACACAAACTGATGGTCCATGAAACCCATACAGCGAGCCACACAGGCACTTGGGTACGTGCGGCCGTTGGAAGCGCATACTGGGATGAAGTGGTCTGGGCAGTTACATGGAAGACCTGAGGAAAGACAGGCAGGGCAAGTTAGCCTTGACTGGAAACTGTCGATTGGGTCAATGCTATTATCAGATTACCTATTTTAATTACAATTGCAGCGTACACGAGTCTAGAGGTTAGCAGGCCTGCCGAACAATTCTGATGTTCAGGGTGCGAATCTTAGCTCGGGCCTTCACGTGCGGAGTTGGCATGTTCTCCCTTTGCTTGCGAAGGTTTTTGCTTCCCACATTCCAAAAAACATGCATGTTAGGTGAATGGTTGTTTGGCTGGCAACCAAATACAGGTCCCGGCTCATGAGACTCTAATGAGAAGAAGCGCTATAAAAAATGGATGGATCAGGTCATTTTCGCTGTTAAATCGAAAATGCCATAATTTTAATTAGTATCCCAAACTTTAATAAGTGTAGTACCACCGCCTGTAGGCTCTTGGCTCCAAGTTCAAGGATCCATGATGCTAAACCTCAAATGGCAAGAATGGACAAATCTAGGAAGGTTTGTTCAAGTTACTCGCATTCTAAATTTGTGCATCGGCAAAATGTTACCATAGTTGCCTGAATAGATCATTTCAAGCCAGGCTTGGTTTGTTTTCCCAGATGCAAGTGTATTTACAGAATGAGGGATACCATTGACCACAACAGGATGATGGACAGAAGGCGAAAGATATTTTTGTCGATGTGAGCGTTTTGTTTTTGTCTATTTAGCAGGGCAAGGATGAAATGTCAACATTACGATACGACATCAGACATACTGCACATACTATACTCCCTGTCGTCCAGGTATGTGAGTTGATAATGAAAAGTTGTCCCGAATAACCCTTCCACATTGACAAACACGGGTCTACTTTCACCAGTTTGCCAAAAAGGGACAAAAGGCAGCATGATCGCAAAAGCTTTTTAACGTAAAAGTCTTGATGACCTTGTGATTTTTTTAATTTTTATTCAACATAACCAGTACTGAGTGACAATTTGTAATGACTACCTTATGTAGTCTACAGTGAACTTGCGAAACATGAGGACGATCTGATACAGATCTGGAGTCAGTGCTTTGGGCAAAAGAACTGGCTCGACATCAACCAAACACATTCGGCATGTTTATGAGCCGATGTAAACCTACTACGCAAGTCGATGAAGAACAAACAAACTCCACAGAGAAAATCTTGCGCACAGATTTAAACCTCAATGCCTCAACATACAAATAAATGATATCGTGAAGACTGATGACAGACAGATGTATGATAAGTCTATGATTCAACATCCAGACGCCCTCTCATACAAGCAGACAGACCAGTAAAATGTAGCCGATCTTCATCTGAGCTCTCAATGTTGAGACATTCTCTGTCAGAGCAGATGGGGTGGCCGGCAAAGCAGAAGCAGGTGTCACAGTCTAGTCTATAAGTTACCCCGTGATCTGGTGAAGACAGAAACCACACGCACACGTCACACACAGACAACTTGAAAAAGTGAAGAGCACAATGACGCTGCTACAATGGGACGTGGAAGGAAAGCGATGACAATGAGTTGATTGAGGGGCATTAAGAGAAGAATCTGCTGGGTGATAAAACAATGGCTGGCACGCAACAACTAAATACAAAAACGCGCACCACAAACGTGCCGTATTTTCCGGACTATAAACGGCTAATTTTTTCCTAGGTTTTGAACCATGCGGCTTATATAAAGGTGCGGCTATTCTGTGGATTTTACAATTGCCATTAACAGGATGTGACTGCAGTTGGAGGAGTTCAACAGGCGAGGGCGCTATGCATTAGGTTATGAATTAGGTGGTATGCAGAAGCGGGCAGTTTAATGAAGATGAATACTGTTTATTTTCTCTTGGTTCTGTTCCGTTTTAATCGGCAAAGTTCCTGCCATGTTAATAGGCACCGTTAGGAAAGACAGGGTGCGGCTTATATAAAGGTGCGTCTTATATATGGGTTTTCTTCATAACAGGCAGGGTGCGGCTTATGTAACGGTGCGTCTTATATATGTTTTTTTTGCTGGCAGTGTGAGGCTTATATGAAGGTGCGGCTTATATATGTTTTATCTTTTAAGAACAGACGTGGGGGTGTGCAGCTTATAGAAAGGTGCAGCTTATAGTCCGGATACTACAGTACTTACTCATTTTCTGTCCTCCCACAATGCACGCCTTGTTGGTGTCCACACATGGCATCTCCACGCAGTTCTCCAGGCGCCCACTGGCACCGCAAGTGCAGACCTCGTAGCACCCGGCCGGGCCGGTTCGAGTCGGCACTTGTAAGCGAGCGTCCTGCTGCACCAGAAAGTCTGAAGCCTCACCGAGTTTACATCCTGAAAACGGGCCACGGACACATAAACACGCCGTTCTGCCGAATCGGCTCAGCATTGCCGTGGATGTGGTCCTACCTGGCACGCAGAGAAACGGCTGACAGTTGAACTCATCAAGGCAACCCTTCCTGTTGACCTGGCATAAGTGGTTGCTCGGGCAAGGGTTTGGGTTGCATGGATGGATGACCTCTTCAACAACGCTGTTTCCCAGAGAACTTGGGGCTGACGGAAGAGACAAAAAAAATACAACTGTTAAATGATGAACTGACCATAGAATATTTGTATGAGTGCCGAGACAAGCTTAATGCGAAATCAAACTAGTCCAGGGTGGTTTGTTATTACTTTTCCATCTTAGATGAAGCTAAATCCAAAATCCTAGGCATTCTTTGCAAGATCATGAGAGTAACCTTTAGATGATTGTCTGTCTGTTTGAACTTTTTTCCCTGTACGGTAAATGTTTCACTCACTGAGGTATCTGTGGAGCGGAATGCAGTGTTCGGGGTCATCGACGGGCGACAGAAGCTCACATATCCTTTCAGGAGTTTGTCCCTCGTGGAAACGTTTTCTGTCCCCACACTGGGTCAGGATTTCCACACAATCCGACCTAAACCCAACAACAAAATATGGTGGGGTTGAACATGCTGTACGTGTGTTGGGAATAGTGTTATAAAAGTCGAGAATTTACAGCAATGTATTACTTGTTGCTATAACACAGCAAAGCCCCTTTTCTACTGCAAAGTGTCAACATTTTCTCAAACAAAATGTGTCTCCTAATTGGGGTCAACGGGCTTCTTGAAAGATAAACTGGACCACTTGCACAATAGGACAGCCGTATCAAATCTGTTGTTAGTGAGGTACTCACGTTATGTTTTGATAAACCCAGCATTCATTTTCCAAAAGGCAGACTTATATGAGATAGCGTTGGACAATGAAGGTATTATGTACACCTTCCCAAAGCGGAGACTTCCTAGACTAGACATACTTGCATATGACGCTCCCCCTGGACTTGCTATGACAGGGTTTGATCTGCAGAGAGCAAGCAACCGCTTTCCACATATCCGGCAGACACTTCCTGATGTCTAGCACAGGAATGTTCATAAAAGGCATCTTGATTGTTCCATTGGACCACAGCTTGATGTCATTCATAGCTCCCTGGTCCGACTGCATGTTACAGCTGCGAAACAGCTCCGTCGGCCTGTGAACACAGATAATAGCAGGCGTCCGTCAGTCTCAACAGAGCGAGCTAATTGGTTCTTCACAGCTAAGTATTTAGACATTTGGGGTGTGTTCCATCAAGCTTTGTTTATTGAGCAACTTTTTGTGCGTGCCTGTACGTTTGTGTGTCGACACGTATTGCGACCTGAATCTAAAAGGGCTCTTGGCTTATACAAAAGCAGAGAGTCTGACCGATTGTTGAAGTTGGTACAGTAGGAGAGATCCTTGCAGCCCAACTGGCAGGGCTCCCTGACATCAGCCAGGCAGTTGATCAGCTCCGTCTCCACTGGGTTGTACTCACACAGCTGGTCAAAGTCTTGCCATGTCTGGCTGCCCCAGTTTGTGCTAATTTCTTGACACATGTCCCTGTCAGAGCAAAGAGATGTGAATTGAAACAAGGGAAGTGACACATGTTCTGTCCCCACCCAAGAGAAGTGCGGCCTCAAGTCATTAACGGACAAATGATTTAACAACAGTTCGAGTCAGTCTATCAATTACTTGTTTATTTTGCTGCTACCTACCAGGCCTACATGTACGGCAAGCTGAAGCTAGTGCCGCGTTTGTGGAACTTGTCAACCAAGTCATTCGCCACCATGAAAACAAAGAGGTGAGGTCGTTACCGCACAAGCTAAAAGTTAGCCTAGCTTCTTCTATTCCTTCTTTTGCTGCTTTGTATTTTTCATCAGTCTTGGATGCGCAGTTCAGATTGGGTACTAATGGCCGACTTCTGGTCGGGAAGATGAGTCTCTTGATTGTCAGGACTCAGGAGATATAATTATGTGTGTCGTGTCCTTTGGCGGTCATCAGTCAGTCAGTCCATTTTTAACTTTGTCTACAGTGAATCAAAAATGTCCCCAAAAACTGAAAGTGTTAATACAGATGAGTGTTTGACAATATCAAAATACCGTCGTCCCTATTTTGGGAGTCCAAAAAAACAGTTTACAAAACCTTAAGGCAACAGCCTGCCCACCCAAGCACAGACGGCTTGTTTGTTTGTTAGCCGATAACTGCCTGCCATTACTACTGTTGGAATCGCGCGACAGAATCTGGTAAACATTAAGCAAAGCACAATACGAAAAAGGAGCACACAACCAAATGGGGGACGAATTGTATTTTCGGTAGTCGGCCGGCTTCCCTGGCAACTCATCCAGTACAAGTCTGGAGACTTTTTTTTTGCATTTGTACTTTGTCTGGTTACAATTCTAGGTGTCCATGTTTGATATACAGTTCTAGGTTACTATTTAACGCCCGTTGTGCGCCGAGAAGGCGGCGGTACCTGCAGAGTGAGGTGTTGGCCTTGGAGCAGCAGTGCAGTTTGGCACAGTCCATTTTGGCAGGATGCGGGACTTCTTTTTCAGTTGGGGATGGGGGATGGGCACTTCCCAGAAAGCACTGCCACATGGGATCTTGGGGGAGGGGCTGGGAACCGCACTCGTCAATCAAGCCCTCCATGATCTCATGCTCCGTGCTCAAGGTACGCAGGATTCGCCGGCAAGCCACTTGGCAGTGGGTAGCCTCTGCTCGGTCACAGCAGTACAGACCTGCAGGTGGGGGGGTGGGGGTGGGGGGGATTGATTAGTTGGACGGTAACCATAAAATAATTGGACAAATCCATGATCTGATCGATTCTGTAATCCTCAATGTAATAAAGTGGAAACCTGAAAGTACTTCCTGACAACGTAACGTACCATACGGGTTCGACATCATTTGACTTTGCTGGCGAGTGAGTTTTGTTCAGGTGGGACTTACTGTCTATCGGACTGCGTATTGGGTAGGACTTTGTGAAATTGCTGACGCAGCTGAGCAGCTGAGCACTGTGGCTCTGACAGTATTCCTTGACGGCGTTGATTTGAGACACGGTGGGGGTGGAGTCGGTCCTGAAGATGGCCTGACAGTACTCCCGACAGGTGGTGTGACGCCCCGCATAGCTGCAACACGTGGAGCCCACTAGGGCACCACAGGCAAACATAATGTGTTTGCGATTATTTTTGTATTTGGTTATATGAGCGCTGTTGTAAACTTAAAGCGGAAATCAACCCAGAGATATTTTTTTTTCAAAAATATGTTCCCAGCTGGCCCACTAGTTGAAACACAGCATTTAGATTAATATGGCGTTTGTGGAATATGAGTTAAGCAGCAAAATGTAGTTGTTTTTAACCATCTCTGGAGGCGGCCATTTTGTCACTTCTGTCGACTGAAAATGACAACACAACTACTCGGGGTTTAGGTAACGACCAATCACGGCTCGGTTTCAGACAACGGGTCAGCCGCGATTGGTCGTTGTGATGTCATTTTTAGTCGACAGAAGTGACAAAATGGCCGCCCTAAGAGATGGCTAAAAACGGGTGGATTAATTTTTATTCCACAAACGCAATATTTACCAGAATGCCTTGTTTCAACTAGTGGGCTTGCTGGGAACATATTCTTGAAAAAATATGTTTGGGTTGAATTCCTCTTTAAAATGTTACTTACTTTCATTTTTGGTGATACAGCTGTGTAGAGGACTCTGCAACAAGAACAATGCTGCTGAGAAACTGATGGGACGACTGTGTGTATCGACGGTTTCATACATCAACATAGATAAGAAAATAAAATACATTCAGAGTAAATTATGAAAACAATAACCTGGATTACAAACTGCCCAAGTTGAATTTGGCACATTATTGGACAGATTTTGGACTTGTGATTCAGTTGGAGTGAATGTGTCCTCAAAAGTAATTTTTTTATTCTTATGTCAATGACTTCTGCACACATGCACGAAACCTCGACTTACCTCTGTGACTTTTTTGCATACTTTTGTCAGGTCATTTTTGGACGATGCCTGTAAAAGGAATCGCAGGCAGAAAGCAACAACACATGATAACATTGCACGCGGGAAAACAAAGTTTCGACACGATTTATTTACAATTCGACATACCTGTCTGCATTCCCTGCGGCACTCGGATGAGATAGCGAGCTCGCAGCAACCCAGCCCTGCCCAGCTGTCGGACTTTTTCGATACTCCTTAAGACGAATCAAACCAGTAATTAACTCCAATTACCAATTTCGCAAATGGGTAGCTAAAGTGTCAAAAGACAATTTGCCTTTGATGCAATTCTGTCTTACCTGGAAGTGTCGAGTTGATGCAAACCCACAGCTCGTTCTACAGGAAATACAAATAATAATAATGGGTGTTGTGACATCATGTGAAAAGAGTGTTTTACCCCTGCGTGTCCATTCTGATGTATCGCTTATAGTTGTTGAAGGACATCCGATGTGTTGTGACACGTATTCGTGCAATAGAGCAATCGGAGCTTGTAGAAACAGACGTAAGAATCATTCTTTTTCCTTGAGTCATGACCGCCACCCATGCTGTCGCCGTCATCAATCATGCAAACCCTAAATGGAAACTAATCTGTGCTAACACCGCAGCTCGGCTTACCTTATTGGTTTTGACGTGTTTTTTTGTTTGTTTTTTTTTTCTCTCTCAGTGAACTGTTTGTCTTTCATCCCGAGACCAATCGGTTGGTTTTGTGTCGTAAAGGGACTGGACTCACCATTGACTCCGGACAGTAACTTGGCAACCTCTGCAGGAGATGCTTCAAACGAGACTCACTCTTTATAGTGGCGAGCTGCATGGAAAAAAAGAAAAAAAAAAAAAGAGGAATAAAAGCATATTTTATGCCAAATGTTTGCAAATGGTTTTAATTGCCTGTTGCAGCGCATTACTTTTAGTATCCAATGCAGGATATGGGAAAAAAAAAAAATACTGAAACAAAAGCATACTTGAGACCCACTGCATGGGCTGTCACGATAAATCTTTTCAGTGTTCGAAAACACTTGGATTAAAAAAACGACGGCATAAAGCACCTCATGAATGGCTCAGCAGAATGTTTGACAAGTTTCCTTTGTATAAATTGAAGAAATGAAAATACGGGCACATATTGTACATTACACGTTTGTTTAAAGACACTTTCTGCTTGTTAACACATTAAGCCTATAATTGTTCTTTTTTTTTTTTTTTTTTACATTACTATCACTGGAAAGGTCAGAAAAAATGGTATCATTTTGATAGAAAATGACGGTCATCAAAATAATGCAAAACCAGACATCTACAGTGGATATAAAAAGTCTACACACCCCTGTTGAAATGCCAGAATAATTTGTACAAACAACTCCCGCGCGTTGACTAAATAATAGAATGGATTTGTGAAAAATAGGAAATTTACCAAATTGTGACATTCAGTGGCCAGTGATATGTACTTTATCGAGACGGGAAAATAGTTAGCCCACGTATATGTGGGAAAGCATGAAAGAATCCAGGCGCTGCCAAGAGTGATGTAAGTTTCACACATTCGCATCATATTGGGCATAAGCGAGTTCCTTTCCAAGGTACATTACGAGACTGATGACTTCTTTCATTCGAGTGGACAAAACCAAGGAAGAAAAAAGAAAACATCAAGACGATAATGCGACGTGGCAATCAGCAGATTTTCATTTCATCAAGTCCAAAACAGTTGAGTCTGAACTTTTATTCTCTGTCCTTTTGCTTTTTTCGAGCTAAATCAGACTCACTTGTTTAGGGCGCATTTAAGTACACCATTTTTTTTTTTTTTTTTTGCTTACAATACTTCTGCAGCAAAGTGTAGATTTTAATGGTGCACTGCTGTTTGACTGCAGTATTGTTGTTCAGTTTTATTAGTTAGCAAGACAGCGAAGGTTCAGCCCTTGTAATATTGAATTAAAAACAGGAACCAAATTAGGATCGACCCTTTGATTTATTCATTAGTGTCATTATGTTCTAAATATAGCAAAATGGGTGTAAGCAGGCTAACGGGAGCTTTCATTAGATGTCAAATGGAACTGTTGATTAGGATGTGTGTGCCTGGCACGACGCCCCGCCCCGGACAGAGCGCACACGCAGTAGCCGCACCACTCCAACGCTTCCAAACATTGTGAGGTGACCGCACTTGGAAAAGACCATCGTCCTCCATTCGCCATCTTTTTGATCCTCGTCTATTTCGGTCTCCTTTTCCTCTTTTGTGGCATTTGCTAAAACATGCAAGAAACCACCTCCTCAACACCTTCCACTTCAAGAGCATGAATTAGACTCGGGCCTGCTTGCTGGTTGCCGGGGGAGAAAAAAAAAAAAAAAAAAAAAAAAGCTTTCTTTGCGCTTCATTTCATCATGTCCTGTTTTGTTAAGGAGGCCACAGTGGCGGCTTCAGAATGGGACATTGTGTCACCTGCTCCTAATTGAAGCAGGGCGAGAAAGAACTTTGACTCTGCACTTCAAAGAGGAAAAATATCAGCCAAAAACACAACAACTTTACACCACCCCTCAAAAGCCTCTTTTCATGGGCAAACAAACGAACTGAGGAATAGATTAGTGTGTGTGTGCGTGTTTCTGTCCATACCTGGTCACAAGCTTCTTTGCAAGGGGAGAACTCGGCAGCATGGTGGCAGCAGGAGGGATCTGCAAGCACACACGCACACACTCTGTATGTCTTTAAAATATTAAAATAAATGTATAACATATAGAAAAAAGGAGATTTTTTTTTATCATTCACTGCCATTGACGAATTTACTCGTTTTTTTCACAGTCCGGCCATTCAATCCCAGGATTTGTTTTTATTTTTTTCAAACATTAGGTTAAAAGAGGGTCTGAAAATGTCTGGCAGTGAATGAAAAAAAACAGTGAATATAAGAGTTTTTCAGGGAATAATGGAGTATATCCGATGTTTTTGGTAAATCTATACCAAAACATTACATTTGCCGGATGGATTGTTTATAACGTGTCAGCCATTGCAATCGCCCCCAAAAAATAACTTATTGACTCACAAAAGAGGGAAAAACAAACACACAGAAGCAAGTGTGGGTGTGTTTTGTGGCAAGAGAGGTCCAAACCACAGCACGGCCCAGGGTTCCAGTAAACGCCTTGGCTCCGTTTGCTGTCGACAAACTTCTCCCGCCTTCTCAATGTGGCCAAACACTTTAACGCGGTAGTGATGTTGGACTCGACTGGACATTTAGCTGCTCGAGAGCAGTAACTCATGTTGACAGGTGAAACCCTCGCAACTTACAAAATGATCGCAGACAACAACAATGTGTTCCCTGAAGCTGGAGCTCATATTAGATAAACAAAAAAAAAACATCTTTATGACACAACAAACCAGAAGACCTGGGTCAAAACATGAAATTAATCAAATAAATGTCCATGTGGCACTCAGACATATTGAGGAACTTTGATCACACCCCACAGGTTTGACTGACCAGAACACATTTTCGCAAATGTGCATGGAAGATTTTGTTATGATCCGATGAAACCATGGTTACATTTTTTTCTCCTAAACTATGTTTGGCGCAAACACAGTGTTAGCAAAAAAAAAAAGCAAAAAATGTCAGGAAAAGCCTACTAGAACAGCTCAACTTTATTTGGAGTTGATCAAAGGTGCTTTGAATGGTGAAGTTATGCGCTGACTCGCATTGAACATCAACTTAAATGTGATTGGTTGATTCTGAACACAAGTGAGTGTGAGCACAAAATATTTTTTTCTTCCATTGAATGAATGAATGAATTAGTTGTACTGGTTATACATCTACAATAGGTCATTGTGGATTTAAAAAAAAAATCTAGTTGCTCTTATTTATTTTTTTTATGCCACACACACTATTTTTGAGAGTTTACAAAGCAAGCATGATAAAAAGCATAGGACGTAACATGGACATACATAAACAGTCTGCTTTGTTCCCCATTTCCAGTCACCATCTTGTTAGCTCCAACCCTTTTGTTCCCTTCCCGCATAAAGTGACCAATTCTGTCAGGCATTAAAAGACACAAAAGAAAGTGAGCGTGCTTGACGGGCAAGACATTGGGAGAAAGCATCACAGCCACTTATCGGCGTGTCTACGTGTATGGATAAGCACACTTGCGGCGCCATTTATGCGTGTTGGGGAGAGGGAAAAAAAAAAAATACTGTTGCTGTGTCCTCAGCTGCTTGACACGGGGGATTCTGGATTCCATCAGCAGGTCCTGTTGTCTTTGATGCTTTAAGGAGGAGCAGACTTCCACTGTATGTGATTTGTGTATACAAGTGTGTGATTTAGAGCAAAGGAGAACAGTGCCCATTCTAAACAGGGCTGTTGAAGAACTGGCTTGAAAGATGCTTGCAGCTGTTTCAAAGATAACTGTTGTAGCGATAAAAAATGTGGTCAGAGGAGTTGGCAACATACAGAGCGGTGGTCAAAATAAATCTCAACAGTGAAAGGTGAAACGACTGCGTCATTCATCTAAAGTTATTATTATTATTTTTTTTTCATTAGTTCCATTGACAATCGTGGTTTCTAATTCAAAGCCGTTCTGTTCACTTTGAAAATTTGGGTTAGGAAATCAATCCAAACTTATTTTTTCTCAAGAATATGTTCTATGCAAGCCCACTAGTTGAAACAAAGCATTCTGATAACTATTGTGGAATAAGAGTTAATCCACCTGTTTTTAGCCATCTCCGGGGGCGGCCATTTTGTCACTTCTGTCGACTGAAAATGACATCACAACAACAGATCACGGCTGACCTGTTTTCTGAAGCTGAGCCATGATTGGTCGTTACCTGAGCCCTGAGCAGTTGTGATGTCATTTTCAGTCGACAGTAGTGACAAAATGGCCGCCCCCTCAGATGGCTAAAAACGGGTGGATTAACTCTTATTCCACAATGGTTATCAGAATGCCTTGTTTCAACTAGTCGGATTGCATATAACATATTCTTGAAAAAAAATAAGTGTGGGTTGACTTCACTTTAAACAGAATCAAAAGAGGTAGTTGTGATTAGATGAAAATATTAAATGTCATCATTTGCGACATATTAGTCCCGCAATTCTTTTTTTTTTTTTTTTTTCAACGCTACTATACAGAAATTGGGCAATTGAACATAACCTTGACTTTATAATTCTATCAGTGCTGTCTCTGAAACAAAATACATTTTGGAGACCACAACCGACACATACATAACTGCTTGTTCAAACAATGGCAAGTGACAATTACTGGCGAGCGGCGAAGGGACGATGGAGGCCATTCAGTCATGTAAAATATGAGGCCTCTTGCTTGCCGCTAATGAGCATTGGCCCCATTTTGCTACATAAGAACAAATGCGCCCCTTCAGCAACACTGTTACATTCATGGTCGGCGCAATGAAGGCCAGTGCTTGTGGCCAACCGCTCGCTGTAATGCCACCATTCATTTAAAAAAAAAACAAGTAACACTTTCATGACAAACTAGGATAAAGTAACTTTTTATTGCTGCCATCCCGGGTTGCAAAACTTAGTTGGCATCTTTGAGAATTTATGCGGGCCAAAAACAAGAATGTACCCAATATTTGCTTAATGTTAATTATATGCGGATTTTTTGCTATTCGCCAGGGCTTGTTCATTGTATTCATATCTTCATAATTCACACCTTAATCCCAGATTAAGGTGGATATCAGCATGAGTTTTGACACCTCAGCAGGGGAAACATGTGGTCCAACTGTGGGGTTTATCCAAATCACTAGATCACTGGGAGGTATCTGAGTGTGTATATTTAGGGGGTGGGGTGGGGGGGCTTTGAAACAACAATGGCAGAAGATTTCACTCCTCAGCCCCAATTGCTGTAAATCAACGACGTCTTTCTTTACATTTCGGAATGGGAGCCACAGTAACATTATTTGTCTTTGGGCAACTGCTGCCCAAATTGAGTTGAATTGAGGACAAACCAAACCATAATTTGCATGCTGTGTTCTTTACATTTAAAATAACATATTTGAAGCGGAGCCGGAATATCGCGTAAATGTAGCCTAAGAAGGTGTCACATTGAGACGTATTCACTCAACAATGCGACTCCTAAAAAAAACGAGTGCTGTCAAGCAATTAACATTTTTTACTAATTAATTGCAAAATTGCCATAGTTGATCGCGATTAATCGTATTACTACAATTATTTATGAGTAATAATCTTAGAATTAAGGTGGAAAAATAGAATACGAGTATATTTTGATTCAAAGACTGTTCTAATAGCTTTCTTTGATCCTTGAATATGATTCTTTTCCTGTAAAATACAACAGTTGAAAGATATTCCAAAGATGAATGATATTTGAATTTGGCTTTGCAAAGTGTGCAAATTATTTTGGATTTCTCTGATGAGCCGTCGAGCAACCTTTTAAAATAAGTCGACGTAAAAGTCCGTCTTTGCGACAGTGACTCTAAGTTTGGCTGCACAGTGAGCAGAGGTCAGCTGCTACAGGAAGTAAATAAAACTGAGTTAACTGAGTTCATTTTTTTTAGTGCATTATCAAATTGAAATTAATCTCCATAGTTAATGCTGTAACTTTGACAGCCCTGAAAAAAAAAAAAAAACGTTAAAAGTTTTCATTTCCTTCCGAATGCGGAAAAACAGAATGTTTTTGGTTGCTTGTTCCGAAAGCGCTTGGCAAAACGTTGACACAATACGGCTAGCAGCAGCAGAGACGCTATCCTAACATTCTGCTTCCTGCATTCCAAAGATCCGCTGCAGACTCTCGGGAGAGGGGGGGTGGGGGGGATTTTAATGGATGGGGGTCCAAGGTCACTTCCTGTCAATTGATTAATTATGAATGGCCATGAGGAGCTGGGTATTATCTGGTCAACAGAGTTTGCAGGAATAAGAGACCAAATGGGAATCCATGTTTTATTTTGTTTTCTTAAATCCAAACCTTGTGCGCATTAAAATGGAAGAAATGTTTCTACTACAAATTATGTATATCATTTTTCTTTGGCAAATAGCTGTTCAAATGAAATAGACACTGTGCAAAAACCGTGAGTATCAGTGGACAATTATGACGATTAAAAGTTGTTATTGTCACGCTTTGCGTTTTGGTTGACTTCTTTTATTTCATGTTTTGTCATCCTGTTCATGCTCGTTTGTTTTTTTTGCTCTCGCCAGCCCTGTTTCTTGCGTCAACCAATCAGCTCCCTTCCGGCCACCGGTGTCTTGCCAGGTGTGCCCCGTTGTCTCGTTAGTTTGCTTCTATTTAGTTCCCTGGTTTCTTTCACTCTCTGTCAGTTCATTGTTGTTGTAGGCAGCGTTAATCCTCTGTGTCGATTCTTTTTGTGATGAATTCATTCCTCGTTTCTTTGCCACTTGTGTTTTTTCATACAATGACTTGAAGCATCTTGATTGGATGTGTATTACTTTCAAGACATTTTTTGTAAGCTTCGCGACGCATCTTAGAATCGATTATCGCTCATAGCTCCAGCGAGGTGTACAGCAGGATAGGGAAGTGGTTGGGGGAAAACGGGAAAAGAAGAGCTGAGGAGAGCAGTCGCTGGGCATACAATCAAGTTTTGTGTTTACTGTAACGACAGGCATCCAGTGTCAAGATTGATGTGCCACATATCACACCACTGTGAATAAGAGTCACTCTCTGACCACAGCCGCTTCATGCCACAGCATTACATCAGTATCGGCGGAGGAGCAATAAACTTTAAACTGGGAAGTTGCAAAATATTATTCCAAAAATCAAAAGCAGCCGCACTGTCAGTTTTGCGGATCTTTTTTTTTTTTTTTTGTGGCTAAATGTGACTTCCAGTATCTTTCTCAAAAACAAAAGCTTCAATACGGATTAGAGTCTCGGTGGTCATGTTTGGATCTGGACTTTGTGAGTAACAACTAGTTGAGTGCGCAGCCAACCAGCTGTAGACAGTTAAGATCAATAAGGGGGGGGGGCGGGCTTGTCGGCAATAACAGGCCGATTGCCTGCTTTCTATGAGAACAGTTGTTTGAAGATGCTGAGATAATATGTGATAACATGATAACGCAGGGTTGACAGGAAATAAGCGGAAGATGCAATTACATCCAAAAGGCAGTTATCTTTTATTTTAGCATTAGCTATACGGTCAATGGAGATTTTCAACTAAACTGTTATGAACATGCTATTTATTTGTACTTTTTTACCTTTTGCTTTATTGTATTCAGATACCATCCACATACTGTTGGAGTGTGAGTTGCTTAAATTGACCCAGCTAATTTTTTTATCTTCTCAATAAATCTAATTTCATATTAGTAGTAGTAGAAGTATTATGAAAAGTGCTGCATATCCTTATTTTGATTGCAGTCATTGAGTCAACCCAAATTTTTTTTTTTTTTTTCAAGAATATCTTCCCAGCAGGCCCACTAGTTGAAACACGGCATTCTGATTAATTTTGCGTTTGCGGAATATACATTAAGCAGCAAAATGCACTCGTTTTTAGCCATCTCTGGGGGCGGCCATTTTGTCTTCTGTCAACTGAAAATGACATCCCAACTGCTCACAACGACCAATCACGGCTCAGATTCAGAAAACAGGTCAGCCGTGATTGGTCGTTACCTGAGCCCTGAAGTAGTTGTGATGTCATTCTAAGTACATTTGTTTGAAATTGCGGAATCAACGTCCTTAAAAAAAATGCCATCATATAACGGTAAATTACTGTTAAGAAACAGTTGCAGGCCATGTCGATCTTACTAGTCGATCTTTAACTAATACAGCAGAAAGGTCCTTTTGGAAGCTGAGTGTTTATTTTTCAAGCCTCTTGGGCTACATGTAGTTGTAGGATATAAGGAGGGCACACGCAGACAAAAAAAAACAAAAACACGCGCATTCACAAGCCTGAGTACAAGGAGAAAACCAACACAAGCACTGGGTGAAGATGCATGAGCAGATATTGGAACCTCTCGCCTGGGAGGCAAGACCGTACGGCGCAAAAACAACATTTCATACTCAATTCAACAATCACTAAAGTGAAAGACGGCCAAGAAAGTCAACTCCAAAGCGCCACTTTAATCTAATGTTCTGAAAACTGTAATTTTGTTTTGCGGGATCGGAGCCCATTCCTGATTACAGTGGACACGGAAAAGAAAAAGGGCAGCCGTTCACAACTCCCCACCCCCCTTTTCCACCTCCTTCTCCACCCCTTCTGCTTTGAGGAGTCAAATTGGTTCCAGATGCATTCTCTCACGGCTTGCCTCCACAACAAAATCACGACATGAAAGACGCGACGGAGGAAAAAGCTTCGCCAAACTCAACCGGGGCAAAAATGCGAGGAATTCTGACGTAAAATGAGGAAGAGCGGCAACGTGTGACCGCCTTTCGCAAAGCTTGCTGATCACTTCGCCGTATGGTGATGTTAATTGTACCTTTTAGAGCCTTGCGGAGAGCTTCTGAGCCTTCTATTGACTATTCCGAGGCCTCTCTATATAGTAGACAATGTGCACCCCAAATGAGGATCCAAGCGCTGTATTACTTTCATGTTTCGGGCAGATGTGTGAATGAAAAAAAAAAAAAAAAAAAGAAAAGAGCAAAGAAAAGGAGATTCAAAGTGATAGCCACAGCAAATCCACATCCTTACCCCATGTGGACTTGCACTTCAAAGACCTACATGTACTGATGTAGATGGGACCCTTAAAAACTAGCATGCAGTTGGCCCCACATTAATTAATAAAATTACACAATGAAATGACAAACGCAAAAAGGTGCTTAGGAGCACAGCATCCCAAATGGAACAAGAAACACAGCAAATGGAATGAACGAGGTGAAATTTAACGCCAGAGCCCTAATACACACCTCAGTGTTTGTCCGGCTTGACAAGTTTGCTGTTGTTGTTGTTGTTGTTGACGCCGATATAAATCACCATATCGTCAGCCTCTTAGAATAATGGCCTAAGTCATATTTTGACAATAAATATATTTCTCCTCAGGATGCTGGCCACCTCTGCTAAAATCGGCTACATCGTTAAAAATAGATCATTCATTTCCACCCGTGAAATGAAATGATTACTTATTATTAGAATTTTGTTACGTTTTTCGTGTTTTCTGAAAAAATTGAAAAACGGACTTGGGCCCTTATTATTTTAGGAGAGTAACAATTTGACACTCTTTTATGGGAGTAATGAAGTGATTGTTGCCAAATTGAAATCTAATATTTTTTTATTAGCTAACTAGTTGTGAAAGGCTTCTGTCACTTTCTTCCCAAGCCAGCTAACCGTCCCATAACCGTAGGCTAGCTACTGTGCGAACATGGTTAAAAATACACTTTTCAACATGATGTAATAGATCAGTCATGTGAATGTCAAAACGTGGTACAAGCACCACCGGTGGCTCAAAGGAATCACTGAATTAAATGTGCAAACTGTGTATAATGATATAATGTCTTCAACTTTTTTTTTTTCTTAAGTACGGTTTAGTACATTTCCAAAGCACAGTTCAGTTGTGTTTAATATAAATAAAATAAACAAGCATTTAATCATTCAGAGCAGTTGATTTACAATTATTTTGACGATTTCACTTATAATCACACAACTGCCATGCATTTTAATTGACTCATTACGTAATTTTATTTTCTTATGTTTTACGCACGGCGTTAACGTTCAAACCGTGCATAACATTAGACCTTGAAATTATATGAAACATGCTCCTTAGGAATAAAACCGGCCTAGTTTTTGATGAACACTCGTGCCTACTATGCTACTGTATTTTATTTTAGTCAATATGGTGTAGAGCAAAGTATTTTCGTGAGGTTCCACTTTGGTGTAAAAAGTACTGCGATGTATTATGTAAATATTAGGTTTGGAATTGAAACTACGTACTGTACGTTCCCTGAGAACATTTGATAATAAATGCATTGTTCAAATGACCCAGTTTTGTAACTAAAACTACAAAAATGGTGATATGTCAATATATGGTGAATTCGTCTACTGTCGCGCTATAATCCAACATGAGCTATTTAAACGGTTCCGTTATTCAAAGTCTCCCGAGAAGTACTTACAAAACTCTCGCAACTTTAGCGCCGCAAATAGTCAACTATTCTATTCAACTAAATGTGCGATTCGGCCGCGACAATTCGCACTCAAAGATGAAATTTGGATTGTGAATAGTTAAAACGAGGACATACCGAACGAGCCAGCAGGATGTCAGCTGTCACTAAATACACAACAACAAACTTTGGTGGGGGGGGGGGAAGAAGTTAACACTCAATCTGTAAACATCTTTTTTCCTCCCCTAATGAATGTCAGGAAATAGGCGGAGAATGGGAATAACTTTGACAAATGACTTTGGTCGTGTTGAGCAAGAAGTCATATAGTGGCAGATTTAAGCAAGACTCACCCTGAGCTTGGAGCGGCGGGAGGCAAAAGTTTGCGGCGAAGAGGAAGCCGATTATCTGCAAACACACACGCATCTTATTGAAATCCTAAAGTGCATCGTGGACGAGAAGACATGGAGAACGCTGAAGCTGTGACATGGTCCATGGATCGCTCTTTCTCTCGCTCGCCAGCCTTTCTCACCCCCCACCCTCCACCGCTCCCCCCCCCCCCCGCCCCTCTCCCCCTTCCTCCTCTAAGAACATGCGCAGATGGAAGAAGGGTGAAGCCTTTTGGGCCACCCCGTTTTGCACACAAGGAAATAATTCTCATTCATCCCTTTCAAAACTGAAAGGCAATTTATCAGATGTACTTTTGTCTTCGCGTTAAGATTCCTCACCATGTTTATTTACAAATATTTTGCGACAATCTGAGCAAACAAAGCTTGAGGTAATCCCAATATGACAGTGGAATGAACAGAACACAATATTTGACAGGGAGAGTGAGGGGGTTGAGGGGCGAGGGTGGGGGGGTCACGGATTTCCAAGTGTGTCGCCTCATTGTCCCCCTTAATACCCATGTCGGCTGAGCCGGGGGGCTTTTTGTGCCACATAGAATTTCGCAGCGGGGAAATCTGTGTCCAATGAGACGCCCCCTTTTGTAACGGGTCAAAGGTCAGCGTGTGGAGGATGTCAAGGGCTCGAGTCAGCACATTGGCTCCATGTGAGGAGACTGCATCATTTCAACAAGTAAGACTTGTGAGGGGCCCAGGAAAGAGATGACGAAAGTCATTCACGCTGATTGATTTGATTTGATATCCCAAAGCGATTGTCTTTTGTCACAATTTCTTTCTGCAAATTATTCAATATAGCCTTTAGCAAACACATGCGCGCGTCATCATCTCACAGATGACAATGAATGGGGGGGGGGAACCTGTTGAAGAGAGAGTCTCTTGTTTGCTCTTGAATGTACAATGCGAACCCTGAAGCCAGTTGCACCGTTGCTCTCTTTCAGCCTAACTGGGCCGCAGATCGAAAATAAAGGTTCATTGTGCGGCAGATGTGCACAGACAACATCGATTCACTCCTGTTTTGTTTTTGTTTTGTTTCCCCATCAGGCCTGTTCCTGAATCCACAAATTAGATTTTACAACTATTACTGTAGGAATAAAGATGTGTCTTACTATAGCACTATCTTGATGTTTATTTAAAGTATAAATTAAAATTTAAAATCCAAATGTACTATTATCTATTATATATATATAGTAATAATATAATCATTATTTTAAATATTATAATTTAATAATAATCATTATAAAATAATAATAACTATTATCATTATTTTTTTACACATTACAACATATATATATATATAAAAATAAAATTGTATTATATTATATTGTATTGTATAAGACAAACCCCAAATTGATTAATTGATGACCAATGAAATGCATTTGGGGAAAAAAATTATTATTTAAAAGGAAATGGAGAAAAAAATCCTGCGAAAAATAACAATATTTTTTAAAATATTGGAGAAAAAAATGAAACAAAATCAGTGAATATGCGAATCTGAAGGTGCCAAACCGTATGCGGTGCGGAGATCAACTGAACAAAAGGACAAAGTATTGTATAACAGTCAAATGTACTGTTTATGTTGTTTTCTTGTTGTAAGCGTTAAAGGACCCAAAAAGTTCTTTCAATTAATATATTTATTTTAATTAATCGGCTACCATAATTTTACTCTGACAGGTTTCGAACTTGGCATCGGCCTAAAGAAAATACATATTGGTCGGGCCCTAGTTTGATTTTGGCCGCATCATTAAAATTTGTGCTGTGGGTTCATCAGCTCCACGTCCTTCATTAGTCCTAACTGGCATCTTGTCTCATCGTGGCTAGTAAAGCCTTGCTTAAAAACCTTCCTCACAAGCTTTTCATGACTGACGTGTCATTGCGCCGAGTTCCCATTCCTACATTGGAGCAACTTTTTGTTTATGTTCCACAGGCAGCAATTAATGGCCTTTCAGCATCTGACATCAGAATGTGGAAAAAAAACAAAACAACTCACGACCGAATGCCAAAGCAGGTAAATGGAAAACCTGCATTTACCAAAACAAACACCTGTCATGTTCACACTAGCTGTACAGCTGAAGTGTGTGGAGCTGCGTGGTTTTACACACACAATCACTCCGCATAGCTGTCTTGCTTTTTTTTTGTTGCGGCACAAGAGAGGGGGGGGGGGGCGAGCGACTGACAAAGACGAGTCTCTGTCAGCGCTTGAGTGTCAAGTAAGATGGATGGCAAAGAGGAGCATATGGTTTGATGTTGTTGTTTTCCTAAAGCCTCCTTTTAGCGTGGGGCTGTTAGCTTCATTTCCAAGTGTTTGGGCTGAGATTGGCACATGACACATATTGTTATTAACTTATTCACATTTCTACCCATGAACAACAAGCACTTCACTTGTAGTACTAGTAGAGCACAGATGGCAACTGGTGCAGGCAGAGGTTGAAATCTGATTGGCCCAACCCCCCCCCCCAAAAAAAATCTTCAGCCAACAGAAATGCTACAAACTGTTATAAATTGGGTTCTATATTTAAATCAGTGCTTCTGATGGTACAATTTTATTTGTATGCATGGGTACTTTAAATGGTGGGGGGGAAAGGATTTCTCGGGTGGGGAACAACGGCTGTTTGGGTGGAAGGCACCTTGAGGCCACATGTGGACCAAATGTGCCCACAAACGGCGTAAAAACGTTCTCACGGGAACATCAATATAGCCAGTAGGCAGAATTTAAGCCTCATGTACCTTTTGGTAAAAACATTCCAATTATTGAGTCTGAATTGTTTCATTGGCTCTTGTTTCAACACATGCTCCTCATCTTGGACTTATATTGGGAGCTAAGAATTCCTTGTTTTATTCTCGACTTTTTGCAGGTGCTAGCGATGCTTTTTTTTTTTCCCTTTAAAATACAAAAATACCATTAGGCTTACAAAAAAGAATGAGCATTTTCTCATATATGCCTTGTTTTATGTGCTGAGGCAGTCATGCTGGAGCTCAAATTCTGCTAGTAAGGTAGCATAAGGCAGCTCTTGATTGAAATGAAAAACAAACGTAGCAAGCGGCCTGTAAGTTGTGGCTAAATAATGTGGTGAATGCCACGCCCTACATTATCTGTGAAAAACAGCCATTAAATAAAAAAAAAAAAAGGCTTTTAAGACCATGGTTAATAGCTCTGTGACTTGTTACTATGTTTAACCTACTGCACTACAATAGTGGACAACACAGCTGGGACACATTTGAAACCAGGCAGTGTGTGACAAGCGACTTGTTTCGCTTTGTTCCATGTTTTTCTCTGGATTTTTATACGATATGTTGTCATGGTAGCCAGACAAATGACAACGCTATAAATGACTGTAGATGGCGCAACACAACGTAAGATTTATTAGGCCGTGCTTTTCAGACATACACAGACACTCACTTGTCAGAAGAAGCACGTTCATAAAGGAGTTGTGGCTTGCCGCATTAAGATAATTCGATTCGTGGCAAAGTCAGCTGGACAGCAAAAATCAACATAAATGCACCAGGGTAGCAGAGGTGGCAAACATATTCTTAACAGTTGTGTGACAAATTACATCTGTTCAAATGTATTTGCAATCCTAAATAAAAATGTGTGATCATTTCATTTAACCTTTTTTTTTTTACATTAAAAAAGTTAAATAAAAGTGTGATATCTTGTCGCATTCAACTTTGGTTACAATAAAATAAACGGTGACAAATTTTACACACATTTTTGACATACAAAATGTATTTACAATTTTAAATGTAAAAAAGCATGACAAATTGTCATTATTTTTTTACTTTAAAAAAATCAAACAAGAAGTCTATCTTGGGACATTCAACTTTTGTTGCAATTGTATTTTTGATACGCTAAAAAAAGGCACATGTTCTCGTAACTTTTTGACGTAGGCCGTCTTTAATTCTATTGTTGGGCTATGTGGCGAGCCAAGAAGAAAAATATTTTTGGACACCACAAATTTCCCCCCCTGGGCTTGCGTTTGACTTGCTGTTTCTGTGTTGATATTGGCAATGTAGCATGCACTAAGCCTATACATAGCATTAGAGAACCAATACTACAGAGCCTGTAGTGCTAAACAAGCGAGTTTAGTGCAGCTGAACTGTGGTCACAGTGCTGCCCTCCACTGACAGCAACACAAGCTATAATTTTGAGTTAAACCTGGGATAATTACCACTGCAGAAAATAGCGCATTGTATATTCACATTTAGTGTTTATTAATGTGCATCTTTTATTCAACGTTACAATTTGATCACAAGTGCTGTTTTTTTATTGACTCTGCTCGTGCTGCTATTTTTAAGTTTTAAGTATTTTTTTCTGTTTTGTGGAATGCATATGTTTTTTTCTCTTTTTCTGAGTATTTTTTTTCAGATTTTTTTTTGCATTATTATTTTCATCTATCATTTAAAAAATATTAAAAGGAACAGAAAAACATATTCCAAAAAGAGCAAAAATACTTACAGAAACAGAAACCAACAAGAACAATGTGTCCAAAAACAAAGCCCATAAATAAATCTGAAAAAAACTTTTTTTTTTCTTCCCCAACTGAATGCTTCCGTTAAAAACAATTATTCTTCAATGTACATAAAATTTTCTCAAACATTTCCTCTACAATGGTCACCAAGTCAAGAGTGCATTTATCTCGTTTTATTTGCATGACGATATCCTTGTGGAAATGCCTAATTTCCACTTCCAAACAGATAAGAGAAGATATTTCACAAATATAATTGTTACCTTTATCGATGTAACTCAATTCACTGACAGCCTGTGTTTTTGCAATCCAAGTTTTACTCTCCAACACAAGATGGCGGTAATGTATCTAAGCGCTACTTGAGAGTCACGTAAATATGAAGAAGAAGAGGATAGTTACGTCAGCTCTGCGTCATGACGTCATTGAGTACGTACACACTCACATAACCCAGTCGTAAGCGTTCCTGCTCGTTGACATTGGAAAAGAACGTGGACTGTAGAACTTTACTAAGCGGCTGTTTTGATTTTTTTGTTATTCCACTGCACGTTATATGTAAGTAACCTCTGAAGCAAGCTTTTGATTACTGTACATCTTTCGCTGCACACGCCGATTTTTGTTCTGAACTTCAGCTCATATTAGCGATGCTGCTAGCTTGTCAGTGCGTGTAAGTAAGCATCTAAATAAGATTTGTGATTGTGTACTCAATCACTGTAATGAATTTGCCAATAAAACGCAGGTATGTGGGTTAAAAAATTCAAACGGAGCTGCTCAAGTGCTAATGTTAGCAGATCATCTCGTTCTCATTCTATCTCAATGACATATTTATATGTCCTTTCTCAATGGGTCTGAAAAAGTATGGTACTGAATGAATTTAATTGTGCCCACATACGTACGTGGTAATTAATACCCTTGAGGTTACAAAATGTGTTTTATTCACCGTGATGTTTTCCTTTGTGACGTAAACGGGGAACTAATACTCCGGTGCTGTCCTTGAGTAGATTTTCAGGTGTTTGTGTTAGTATTTTTTAATTTTTTTAAACTACTTTCGAGTTTCACTCCCTATATTTAAAGACGTTTCTCTCTGTAGCAGCATGTAAAGAAGTCAAATCAGAACTTCTACTTAAATACAGAGTATACCTATGCTTAAATCAAATAAACTAATAAAGAAAAACATTTGCCTCCTTGGTATGAATGTGATTGCAAGCTTGCAGAGGTGCTGAATTATTATTTTCTGAACTAACACGTATGTCCGAAATGTTCAAAGTAGTACAGTATTAAAAATCTGCGTTGGAGTGTCAAAACACTGCATCATTGTCTTTGCATGGGTTTGTCGCCTCATCAGATCGGGCAGGATGGGGGCCTCGACTTCAACACCTGTTGCTCCTACAGTTCAGGCAGAGGCGATGATTGCCACCCCTCCTCAAGGCTGTCCAATGCACAAAGAAAATCAGCCCGTTAAAGGTGATGATGCAAAATGTAATACGATGGAAACTGTGGTAACATTATCCAATTCCTTTCTCTCTTGTACTTTTTAAAAGTCGTCACTCCCCCATCAGAGTGTCCCATGCATCAAGCTCAGCCAGCTACAGGTACTTTACTGTCTGCATTGTGTTGTGAAATCATATCATTCCTTCTTAATGTGGTACTCTGATCCTGTTGCAGCGTCTCCGCCTTCGGAGTGTCCGATGCACAAGGCCGAAGCCGGCCCAGTTCACCAGGATCGGGCCTATGAATTTGTGGAGTGTCCCATGAAAGCTGCAGCGGGCAATAATGACATCGACCCAGCAAACATGGTACTAGAAATAAAAATGGCGGTAAAGTAATGCTTTTTTTTTTTTTTTTTCAATTTGAGGAAAAACAAGTGAATGACTTTTTCAGTGAATAACAGGATAGTAACCTCCCCGTTTCTTCCCGTGACCCATGTCCTCAGATGCCTCCTCCTAACCAAACGCCCGCTCCGGACCAACCCTTCAACTTGTCCCTCGCCAGAGAAGAATCTACGATTCCACGCCATAACACCGAAAAACACTGGGTGTACCCATCCGAACAGATGTTCTGGAACGCCATGCTGAGGAAGGGGTCAGTGTCCGAGATGTTTTCTCCTTTATGCGGTAGCGACTATAGCTGTATTTTTAAACCTGAATAGGAAAATAATGTATCCCACTTTTTAGGTGTTTTAACTCTCTGTTGTGTTATTCTACACAATATTGTACAAGCGCAGGTGGCGCTGGCGTGAAGATGACCTTGGAGCTGCCGACATGGGCAACATCATCAAAATCCACAACAAGAATAACGAACAAGCCTGGCAGGAGATCCTGAAGTGGGAGGCCTTGCATGCAAGGTGAGTAGATAGGAGCAAAAAAAAAAAAAAGAAAAATCTGTCATATTTGTATCTAAATCAGTTGACTCTAAAATCTCCCTGCAGTGAATGTCCATGTGGTCCGACCCTGAAGAGGTTCGGTGGTAAAGCCAAAGAGTACTCGCCGAGGGCTCGCTTTCGCCATTGGATGGGGTAAGATGATATTTTTGAGCCGCATCTGTTTTTTTCTGCTTCGCTCTTCTCGGATAATCATACAAACAACGGGTTCGTTATGTCGGGTTGGTTGCGAAAGGACACTTAAGCGCTACAAAATAGCATTTTGAGTGTCTGGTCTCTCTCGCAGCTACGAGCTGCCCTTTGACCGTCACGACTGGATCGTTGACCGCTGCGGAAAGGAGGTGCGCTACGTCATCGACTATTACGACGGCGAAATCGACAAAGAGTCGTATCAGTTCTCCATCCTGGATGTACGCCCGGCATTCGACTCTTTAGGTGCCGTGTGGGATCGTATGAAAGTGGCTTGGTGGCGATGGACCTCCTGAAGAACTCTTGCATGAAATTCAAACACACACACACACACTTTGCTCATCTCAGCTCTTTGCAAGTTTTGTTTTGCCGTGTGAAGAGAATCAGCTTTTTGGAAATAATCAGGCCTTGTAAGAAACTTGACCGAAGCCAATTATGTAACTTTGACTTGCTTTGTGGTTCATTGTTGTTGTTTTTTTTTTTAACAGGATATGCTGCTTAAGTTATGTTTTTTTTTTTTTTAACAAATGACCTCAAAATATCAAGTGTTATGTAATAAATAAAACAAAGTAGTTGTCAGCTACTCTCATTGTGTAAATGTTTTGAGACCACTGCTTTACATGAATGAATATACTGTATAACGAACTAAATAAAGATCTATCCACAAAGCTATTGGACGCAAAATGAATGATGAATTATGACTAACCAGCACATTTTTAAATTCTCGTATGTTCATCTATAATCCTAGATACTAAAACATGAAGTTAATGCCAAAGACGATGAAAACACTCAGCGCAATTGATTCACAGCCTGGTGAATGCAGTTTCAAGTGTGAACACAAGAGGGCAGTGTTTCACCAACATTTATTTCCTCACTTGCAGTCAAATGACACTAAAACGTGCACAAAATGTTCTCATTTCACCTCTAATGACCAAAAAATCGCATGCATCTATTGTATGCGATTGTGTTGGGCTTCCCACCTCTAACAAAGTGTCTGGTAAGTCGATCGTCAATTTAGTTTCATTTTGCATAAGGTCGTAGTCTCGTGGCCGGTAACACGCATTACGGGTACACATACATGCAAATAAAGTAACACAAATAGGCAGAAAACTTTTAATAGAGCTTCGGCAACGTGGTCCATTCTCTATTAAGATTTCTTTTAATGGTTGCGGTCACAGGGAGCTGGAGGAGCAAAAGGCAGACATTCATATTCACTGAGTGGGAACTGAAAACACTGCAGGCGAGTGGTAGTATTTGAGTGAGGGTTTGGATTTCTGACAAATGTAGCGCAGCTACTCAAAACCCGAATGACTTTACAGTAAAACACATTTTGTCGGTTCCAAGAAGACGTCCGATCATCTTAGGCCACAACTGCCGTGAAGCTGTTTTGGTCCCTGCTTGTGTTGACTATAAAAATCACCGTTCTCCACAGGCACTTATGTACTTCTATAGCATTTTGCCTCCACGGCAGAGCTGCTTGCACGGCCGTGGGAAGCCTGCCCGTGGATGCCTGCGGCGGTGACTATTGAGTTATACTTGCTTTTTTTGTGCAGACCACAACAAAATACGATGTAATGTGCTCATTTGTGAGCCTGAGCGCTGCTGGCAGGCACGTTTTTATGTCTCGATCCAAGCAAGCAAGCTGTGTTTACGGAACAAATGTTATGGCCTCCATAGATTACATTTCATATCATGAAAGTGAACCTAAGCCCAAATGTACTCCGATTTCATGAAAAGCGAGCCAATAGGCGTCGAGATATGTTCACATGAACATATTTTTTACATTTGGTAATCGCTGAATCTCAAAACAATTTTCATGACAGGCCAAAGCTACAGAAAGAAGAAACACAGCTGAAATGTCGAATCTTAGATGAGTTCCATTCGAAAGCGAGACAAGGTCATTTTTCTTTGTGGTTATAAAAACAGAGTACGTATGCTTCACTGTATACGGTCCTGATCTTGGATCCGATGTAGTCATCATTTCTACTGATAGTTTTTTACAGCGTTGTTGACTGCAAATAAGTGAAACACCCGTCCGAACACGTCTCGCCTGTTCATTGAGCCGAGAGCCCGCCACACATTTCACAAACTTGCGAACCTGTGATTATTTCCGCTTTATGTTTTGTTATCCTCAAGTGGCTTTTGTGGAATAAATGCCAATGGGCACATACGGCCATGTTGAATTGATAATCAGCTACGCGTTACTTATGTAGGTGGGCAGAGCAGAAAGCTGATACGCAGTTAAGGCAACAGCATGTCTTGGGGCAGTTGCATTGCATTACGTCCGTGGAGAAGGTGATTTCGCTGCATGTGTGTTTGCAGTACCGTTGCTGTGATTTCCCGCCTGTGTAGAGGCACAACGCATAGCCGCATGGCACGCGGCAGATGTCCGAGCCCTCCAGCAGTCTGCGCAAAAGTAAGATAATATCCATTGTCTGCATTCCGCATTTCCACTCCAAAGACGAGAAGTTGAAGCACTGCCAAACCCACTACGTATCTTGAACTTAATCCAGTTTTAGGAATGGGGTTATTAGCTTCAGAGCAGTGGCTGTCACTGGCAATAGGAATTTGCATTTTTTTCTTCTTCTTTTTTTTTTAATTTAGGAAATTATCCTCCATTGTTTAAATGAAAAAAAATCACATTTAAAGGGAAAATCAACCCAAACACATTTTTTTTCAAGAATATGTTCCTAGCTGGCCCATTACTTGAAACACGACATACGGAATAATATTGCGTTTGTGGAATAAGAGTTAATCTACCCCTTTTTAGCCATTTCAGGGGGCGGCCATTTTGTCACTTCTGTCGACTGACATCGTTGATTTTATATTCACAGTCATTTTTTGGGTTCATGCAGGCCAAAAGTCTTTTGCTCTGCTACTTACGATCCCGCAAATGAAGGAAACAATCTTGAGCAACGGTGTATTGGTCATCCTCAACGCGCCTTAATATTCTATCAGCACCTTCTGCACCAGCAGGTGCGGCGTCGTATGATCTTTCTCCTCAGGCAGGAAATAAAAACAAATTGCCTCGGGGCACTTGAAAATAAGGCCTCAATTAAACAAGAACATATTCTCTTGGAATTTATAGCCACACCTTCAATACGACAGTTTAGCCTTGCAGCAAAATATGACCACAGGGCGTGAAGTGAAAACACATCACAGGAGATGCGTGCAGAAATTAATCAAACCATTCAAATAGTTTGTTCACTCCACTTCTAGACTCTTCACCTTTGACCAATCTGTCAGTCTCGATTACACTGCCAAGTTTGGACAATTAAAATAATTTTTGGTCGTAAAATGAACCCCGGGAGATGGCACAAACTGCATAGTGAAGTGAGAAACCCGATTATCATTCTCATATTTTGTCGTTAGTTCCTTATGCGTTCAACATTACGACTTGCCATACTGACGGCTAATTTACTTGGCACCAAGACGCCACCAGGTGGCGCCAGAGCAATATGTTGTTACACCTGAGCACAAAAACAGCTTAAAGCAGAAGTCAACCCCAACATATTTTTGTCAAGAATATGTTCTATGCAAGCCCACTAATCGAAACAAGGCATTCTGATAAATATTGCTTATGTGGAATAAGAGTTAATCCACCCGTTTTTTAGCCATCTCCGGGGGCGGCCATTTTGTCGCTTCTGTCGAGTGAAAATGACATCACAACTGCTCAGGGCTCACGTAATGACAAAATAGGTTACAATTGGTTGTTGTGATGTCATTTTCAGTCGACGGAAGTGACAAAATGGCCGCCCCCCCCCCCCCCCCCGGGAGATGGCTAAAAACGAGTGCATTTTGCCGCTTAACTCATATTCCGCAAACACAATATTAAGCAGAATGCCGTGTTTCAACTAGTGGGCCTGCTGGGAACATATTCTTGAAAAAAAATATGCTTGGGTTGATTCCTACTTTAAGACGGTAACAAAGTTCTTTTTATCCTGGGCAACAGCATCTCCTCCGCCTCTCGGCAGTGATCGAGAGTGGCTTTGACACAGAAGTAGACATCTCAATCAGGGCAGAGCGCTTCATCACACATCTCCTCGGGGATGTAATCAGTCCTTCTCCAATTTGGCATAAGCTGCTTATCGTTCTAGCGGGAGCAATGACCGACGACTTTTACGGCGTGGGCCACTGACAAATGGAGAGATATTCCCCATCTGCCTACTAGTGTCTTCTCACGATCGGGCTGATAAACTATTGTGAGGATCAGGGTTGAGGCCCTTTATAATTACTTCTCCAGTGATCATCCCATTTCACCTGCTATAAGGGATCAATATCACAAGACGGCGCCTTGATGACTTACAAAAGTCGCTTAATCTCACTTGATACCGCTTTCAGTGAGGGGGCGAGGTAGGACGTCTTTATTCAGAGAACAATGGGCGATAGAAACACACATGGAAATATAGTTGGGCTCCTTGCGTTGTTAAAATATTATGACATTGAAGTACAATCACAATAAAAATCAGATTGTTTATCGTACGCGTGTGTAACACTATTAGGGGTTGAAATTTGGTCACGCTTCATCCACTTCAAACGAACTGTCAACGGTTCTTGTTTGTGTATTTTTGAGATTTGCATTTAAGTTTGGTGAACATATAATTCCTTCCTTGTTTACCTGAAAGACACTTTTTAAAAACATTTTTTTTTACCAAACGAAGGTCCTGAGAAGAAACACTCTATTCTTTGATGCTACAGTCTTCAGGTGGTTCTCTGGTAAGTGATGTTTGCCATCTAGTGGCGAACCCTGTTATTACAATTTCACATGAGGACTAGAGAAACCTTTTTATTTTCAAAAATGAATCGATTGGCACTTCGAGTTGACCTTTGACCCATTGACATGCCTGTTCTTTAATTTGACCATATATGCTAATGAGCAGCGCATTCACTTAGCATCCATTCGCGTCACTGTTAGCCATTGATTCTGCTCACCCAGACCATGAGCACTAATTACGACTTTGATTAGGGGGTGCCAAAGAAAGAAACGGCGCGCTCAGTGAAGGTAACCTTCGAGCCTTCCTCTTGTGTAAGGTAGGAAGATTGCAGTGTTTTGCATGTGTGGGCTTTTGTGTGCTTAATTGCATGACAGTACAATGTGGGTGGTTAGGTCCTTGTTGTGATGAGACCATCTCGCACTCAAACTTATTCATTATTTTACTTTTCCAGTACACTTTTTAAAACTCCAGTTCAGCTTTATTGAACTTTTAAGCGCATTATGTTTGTATATCTAATTTTCTTTCGCTTCTTCAGTCAGTCCGTTGCAATTGAATCAAGTAGTTTTTTTGTTTGTTTTTTTTTTCAATTATATTTTCCTATTTTAAACGTAGTATTCATGTTTAAACCGTACAATGATACAGTGGATTACTGTCATAGTCTGTCTTTTGAGTTTGGGTTTTGACCTTTAGTTTCATGTTTTTCCTTGTGTTCCTTTGTCTGTCCTTCGTTAGGTTCTTTCTTCTTTCTATTTTATGGCAGTTTACCACCTATTATTGGGGTATTACCGCCACCTACTGGGATAGATTTTGGACGAGAGTTCTTGGCAGTTACAGACTAAATAAAAAATAAATAAATAAATAAATCTATGCAAATATTAAAGTATACGCCCCCACCCGTTCTTGTTTGCTGTTTTAAGAATACGTTCTAAACTAAATTCTATTTGTCCCCTCTATTGCCTTCGTTAGGTTCTTGAGTCCACCTGCGTTTGTCATCCCTGTCCCTGGTGTTAGCCAATCAGCTCCCCCCTACCCTCTGCGTCTTGTCCAGGTGTTCCTCATCGTATCGTCAACTTGTCTGTATTTAGCTCCCCGCTTTTTTTCCGTCCTGCTTGGTTTGTTGTTGTTTGTCAGCGGTCGTCAGTCCGTGACCATGTCAGAGTGTTTGTTTGGTTTCCTTTTGTTGTTTTGGAGTTATTCCAGTGCCTTGTTGCCCTTTTTGTTTTGTTAAAGACTTTAGACTGCACTTGATTTTTGCCTCCTGTCTTCCTGCGTTTGGGTCCTCCTCTATGCAATTCATGACAGCTTAGAATAATATTGAATATTCTTTTAAGGAATAAAACCTCCGTGTCATTTTGATGACCAGTTAGCCCACTATGCGATTGTAAATTTAATGCTTTCCATTATGGTGGTGCTTGGAGGGCAGAATTTAATGAGGTGGTACTTGCTGTAATAACCTTGAGAACCTCTGACAAAAGCCACCGCACTCATTCAATATAAAATTCCCCAAAATATTTTTTTCTTCTGTTTTCATCATCATTATCAATAACAATTTGTTGTTGTTTGAGAAATCTTGTTACTTTTCCCAAAAATCAACAGTTCGTTTTGCTCATAGTCACCTCTCTGAGCAAGAGAGGTGAGTGCTTAGGGGGTGGAGAAGCGGCACATAAACAGGCCAAAATCCCAATGTTTTCCCCAAGAATAGCCACATTTTGAGTAATTGTCGATCACCGGAATAAAATTTAAAATTGCCGAAAGGTCCCACAAGATGGCGGCAAAACACTATTTTTATATTAGACAGGGCTTTGGCCTCTCTTTTGTTTGTCTTTTAATCTCATGGATGCGACAATTAACTAAACGACAAAAAACACACGACAGATGCTCTCCTGGTAGGATTGTATGATGTTGACAGTTTCATTTTCCTCATCAATTAGTGAACCAAACCACAACAAAAGTGAAGTTGCATTTCAGTTGAAAACAATGACTTTTTAGTGTTTTGATTTTTTTTTTTTTTTCAAATGTACCTATGAGCATTTCTGCCATATTGAGCATGAAATGACATTTTCAATCCAAACATGGCATCCATCCATCCAGCATTCCAGCATTTATATGCAGCCCGCTTGGCTTTTATCTTGTCAGAACCAGACTACCGCACAATCAAGCTGCATTACCTTTTGAAAGTGTCTCGAAAGAAGTGGCAACAATAGCAACATTCACCTCAATTTTACATGCTGCAAATATTCGATGATTCCCCACACCAACAAAGACAGACTCACCGCTGAGCGCATCCTCCAAAGTGCTTCAGGACATGAGAGGAAATGGCAAAAGCACTTGCCCCTTATGCTAATCAAAGTGGATCTATTTAGTATTCTCTCCAGGAGCTCACTAGATTGCCCCCCCCCACCCTTAAATTCACAACAACACAAAGAAACTCTGATTGTGCCCCCTATGCTAATTCACTGAAAACTTTGAACTCCAAATGAAACCCTGCATCACGTTATCTCCATCTCACCATGCTCCGAGTGTTCCGTTCACAAATGCGTAGAGATGGCAAAATTCCAAGGTAGAATATTAGATTAGCGGCAGGTATTCGATTTTTCTTGCTTGGTTATTGTTTCATCTGTTTTTGTGAAAAGACCGCGATATTAAAAGAAGGAGTTATATTTGCGTCACGCGGCCAAAAGCCAGAGCGAAGAAAGCTTCTCGAGATGGAACAACATCCAACATGGCGTCGCTGACTTTCCGTTATGACAAGTGTGAATTATGTTGCGATCAGCAATCTTATTCCCGACTTGGTTGCGTTTCACGAGGCAATTAATAAAAAAAAAAACTGTGTGCAGCGGAGTTGAGAAGAACACACAGCCCGCAGCCACTCGGATGCATTGAGTCAATTAGCGGTTGAATAAAGACATTGCTTGACAATAATGGCGGGAATGTTTTGTTTACTATGGAAGAAATCATATGCTGTATACATCATATCATGTAAAAGCTTGAATATGTATAAACCTAAATATATTGTAAATGTATATAACATCGTATACTTGCCTCCAAATAAAATGTTCAAAATGTATTTTTTTTTTAAAATAGTCTTTTATCAAGAATACCCTAGATAGTATGAAATACTATTTATGAAGGAATAAAACTAAAAAGAATTATTTTTGATCATCGATTTAAAAAAAAAAAAATGTGTCCACATGCTTGGAATTTCGGCTTCTCAACAGTAAACATTTATCCAATTTCTGTAGTCGTCTATGTAAGCAGATTGATTCAATCAAAATAAGACATCTGCTTGCGCTTCAGAAAATATTTTTGCAGATTTTCTGACATGTTATGGACCCAAATCAGTAATTGAATCGTAATTAATTTGTGTTTGTTCACTATCTGCACTCACAATTTGAAATAAAGTCCTGTTTTTGAATAAAGGGTGGAAATGAAAACACGATTTTTAAAATCCGACTCATTACTCGAGAAAATAATCGATGGATTAATCGACTACTAAAATAATCATGAGTTGCAGCCCTCCATTAAAGAATTTGAAGTTGTTTTGGAAGCTATTTTATTGATGCTTTTACTACTACTATTTTTGAAAAGGTATTTTTAAAAAAAAAAAAAGGTTTACCAAAATCGATATAGTTTTGAAGTCTCAATATTAGTATTGTGACAAAACCGTAAAATACGCACTTTTATAGCATCTTTTATAGCATGTTTCTTCAAAAGTAATTTCTCTTAATTATGCCACATCTCTTCCAGTGCTGCCGTTGTGGCCCAAAGTGGTACTGCACGTTGTTTCTTTTCTGACATCGTGCTTCAGACAAAATATGAATTTCGTTTCAACCCACTGCGGCTAAATTAATTGATGGCAAAAAAAAAAAGATACAATCTCACGTCCATTCCCTTCGGTTTTAATAACTTCTCCTCTGGTCGAACCGCCGCCGCGCAGATTTGGAATTGCTGTGAACGTGACGAACCAGCTGAAGTTTATTTGAATGCGCCGACAAGCACGTCCCTCTGCCTCCTTTGTTGTGGAGAACGCTGTGAATCGGATGCGTTTGCGGTCCTCAGCCAACTTCCAGTGGGGTCAATCAGAGTGGGCCGACGCGGGGTCATGCTCGCACACGGCTCTCTCAGGCTTTCATTAATATTATTTTGCTGCCGAGCCGTGTCGCGGGCTTATTGCTCTCTTGCGCGCTTCACATTCCAATGAGGCTTACCTTTGTGCATGAAGATATTTCATGACAAGGAATGATTCATTTTGGATGAAAGGCACATGAAAGCCTGGGTGGGAAATGAATCGGAGCTGTTAAATGGAAATCGCAGGCCTTGCATTGCTGTATAGCTGCATTATTTGCCATGATTTACAGATGTGGTATCAGTAACGAGACTACTTCGGCTTCATTTTTGCATTTAACATTTATTAATTTTACTCCATTTAACTTAAAGGAAAAAGTCAACCCAAACAAGAATATGTTCTTGCAGGCACATTACTAAAAACACGGCGTTCTGATTAATATTACGTTTGTGGAATAAGAGTTAATCCATCCGTTTTCAGCTAGCTCAGGGGGCGGCCATTTTGTCACTTCTGTTGACTGAAAATGACATCACAGTTACTCAGGGTTCCGATAACGACCAATCACGGCTCTGTTTTCTGAAGCTCAGCCATGATTGGTCTAAGCATCTGTGATGTCATTTTCAGTCGACAGAAGTGACAAAATGGCCGCTCCCTGAGATGGCTACAAATGGTTGGATTTTGCTGCTTTACTCATATTCCAATGAAAAAATGGATGTGCAAAATATATTTCGCCATTTAGGTTTAAAATCCATCGACGAATGAAAAAGATCAGCATTTCACATTTTCTAATCAGCTTGAAGCACGCACACTTGTCCTCTTATTTGGATTGTTTTCTTCCTTTCCCTTCCACACAGTGACGTTATATGATAGTGAAAAATGTTTTTAATAAGTTTAATGTACTTAAATTGTATGGGCTGTATTAAAAACGCCTTTGTATACAATCTCTCACCACACCACCTTTCGCCGATGGGTCCGGCTCACGATGCACTCCACAAAAATTCAGACACTCCGAGTTATTTGTGGAGTACTTTCCCCCTCCTTGACACCGCAACGTCCGAGCGAGTCAGTATGGCCTGAGCCCAAATGCCTTTTGACACTGTGCCAACATGTTTGACCCTCGCGAGATTCAAGCAAAAACCCAGGCCAATTAAAAAAAGGAGGCCCCAAAAAAAAAAAATCCTGCCACCAGAGGTGGCTGTTGCACTGCGCTGCAACTCTAATTGGCCAGTGAGTGCGAGAGGCGTGGGCGGTCTGTGTCTGACATTCTATAGAAACACAAGTTAATGAAAGTGGAAAGTGAGAGAGAGAGAGAGAGAGAGAGATTATGTGAACATTGGATTTAATTGGACTTCTTTAAATAGCACTGGAACACACACAGATGTACTTTGTGAATGTTTTTCAGTCCGTGCGCTTACTTACCGCTCGCTCACTTAAAGCCTCACATGCGGAGTCCTCAATCTTTGACATCCTTTGTTTGTCAGCTCACATGTTATACGGCCATACTGTCACGTCAAAGACTTTTTTTTTTTTATAACGATCGGCAATGGAAAAACTGTTGTACTCTTGATGTTGTTTTTCCATTCTAACATTTACTGCTGAGAGGCCGAAATTCCGAATTTGAATTAAACAAGGTCACTTAATGAATGAGTCGCTCGTCGATGAATTTGACAATCGATTAATCGTCGCACCGCGGCGATATAACTTTTAGCAGAGCATGAAGGGCGCTGTTCTTATTGAGCGAAAAAAGAGATTCATGGACACCCAGTCGCACATTTTTGATTCGATAACAGGAATAAAAGTTGCCATCATGAACATTCATTGCCGTTCTAACGCCTCAAGATGAGCCCTTTCATACATTCCAATTCCACTTTTAAAAAGGACCATTTTCATGCAATCGTTTCACTGTCCAGTATATTGGCTGTTGATTCCACTTATTATTATTATTTTTTTAAAATCATGACACATGAATATACAGTAAATGCAACCTTGAGTTTTTCTTTTACTTCTCCTCGATACAAAAGCAGCCTTACTCCTCTGGCGCATTTTCCACACAACACTTCCAAAGAAGGCCGGTGTTTACTTGCTATGTTTGAAAGGAAGGGGACTTGTTCCATGGCCATCCGAGTGTGTGTGTGTGTGTGTGTGTGTGTGTGCGTGACTGGAAGTATATTGTGTTAGGTTTCTGCCATTTAGGAAGCAACGACCGGTGGCTTAAGGTCGATCAATTCTGTCTCTTCCTTTTCCTCTAATCAGACAAAAGGCGTCGCTTTAATTGCAGCTGCAAAGAGGCCACTGCAGTGGGTGCACTTTTAAGGTTTCCGCTCATCACAGTTGATATCCGTTCGCTGCCTTGTGATGTGTTTTATGGCCGTCCGTGTTGGTAGGCACAGCGGCCAACATTTAGCTATTTTAAGAGCAGTTCCACTTTGGCCAGCGCGTCTAAAAACGATGAGAAAGGAACACTCAATTAAAATGAATTACACACATCGTCACAATGGGTGTTTTTGTTGACTTTGTTTAGGTTAGATTTGAGTTCGGTTCAGTTTTTGTCATTTTCTTCCTTGTGTACGCCTTGGCCACTCGTTAGGTTTTCGCGTCCACCTGTTCTCGTCAGCAGGCGTCAACCCAATCGGCTTCGGCCGGCAGCTCGTGCCTTGTCCAGGTGTACCTCGTTGTCCCATCAGTTTGCTTGTATTTTCGCTGTTGTTTGAAGGCCTTGATGTTTTGCTCCTTTGAATCTTCATTTTTTATTTTTTTTAAATTTAATCTTGACCGCCATACTTCTTTTTTTTTTCTCAATTTACATTTTTGTTCGGTTTTTAGAATATTTCTAATACACAATTATTCTGAAATTATTGTGGGATTCATGTAAATTGCATTTCGAGTAATTTCAGAAGGGAACATTTTTTTCCCCCGAATGTTTTCTTTTTTCATTCAATAAATGGAGTTACGTCGACTTTGGTCTTGGAACTGTGTTTCAAATATGCCTTGTCAATTGCTTGCACTTAATAAATTAGCCCTCAGTTGCTCGCTGAGTACATTTGCCGCGCGTATCACTGTAATACCTCGCTGGACAATGTTTTGAGTCTAAAAGCAATACAGGCACTGACAAGAAAAGAAGGGGGCCGTGTGAGATTTCGTGTGGAGATAAACAACTTGCATTTGACACATTTCATCGATCACGGCTGCAAAAAGAAGCGAACAGGTGTATCGGGTTAAAAAAAGAAGCCTCAAGTCAAATGCGACGCCCGCAATTTTTCCTCAGCAGAAGTCTCAACACCCTGAGGAAGCAAGCGAAATCCCCCCCCCCCCATAAACGACAAGGGCAAGGGACCCTGAAGGCTATTGTTTTTGGATTTAAACAAGGCACTCCTGGCGTTGCCGTGGATACAGAAAGCTGAAGCGCTGCCCGTCCAGTCAAGCAAACAATTTGTATGTTTACAGTGTTGATATTATAGCAGCGCATATGCACACATAACAAGTGGTAACAGTGTTCGATTTGACCAACTGGCGCGTTCTTTCTTCTCTGTTGCTATGAAAAGCGTGACTCATAGTACTGTTATTCTTTGTCATTAGTTGACAATTTTTGTTTTCCTAAATACATTTTTATTGTACATTGATTCATTTTCCAGTACCCCCCCCCCGTGAATGTGTAACGATCAGGATCGTTATCATGCTACCGTAGAGCGAGCTGATCATTTGAATCAGGTGTTTGGCAGCAGGGAGAGATAGAAAACTGGCAGGACAGCTGCCCCTGTGGACCGGAGCTGGGCATGTCCGGAAAACGTGTATATGTGTGTATGTGTTGAGCTGAGAATTCCGTCAGACTGACGGATGCCCATTTTGCTGACGAATGACAGGAAACTGAAAAAAAATGACGGACTAAGTGGATTTTCGTCCGTCTGAGTAATCGTCAAGTACCGGGTCGAGTACCGACGGACTTGTCAGTCCGTCAATGACGGACGCCCGTTTTGCTGTTGTATTTTGTGGGGAGTGGGGTGGGGGTGCACTGACTGTCTGACGGACGGTCTTCGGACGGACTGACTGACGGACAGACGATTACAGGTTGATTCGGCTTGAAAAAATGACGGACTGGTGAATGACGGACGGGTAACCAGGCCGCTGATGGAGGACTAATTATGGACTGGCATAATTTAGTGGAATGTATGTGTACTGTATACATGTATATGTGTATACATATATATATATATATATATATGTGTGTGTGTGTGTATATGAATGTGTGCGAATTTATATGTATAGATGTACAGTATATATGTATTTACGTATATGTATATTTATGTACATATGTTCATGTGTATAAATGTGTGTACGTATATATTTATATGTATACATGTGTATGCACAGAATGTGTATATGTAATGTGATGTATTACATTGTATGTGTGTATCTGTGTATGCATATATGTACAGTATATTTTTGTATGTGTATGTATATATGTATATATGTGTATATGTATATATGTGCGTGTATATATACAATATGTGTGTGTGTATAAATGTGTGTATACATATATATATATATATATATATATATATATATATATATATATATATATGAGGGGTAACTTATGAGCAAATAATTCCTGTTACTTTACTTTAAACTACCGTTTTCCCCTTGTCTTTTCGTACCAACAGTATTAAAAGAATGACGCGTGGCATGGTCCCGGATTTAAAACCTTGTTTTTTCCCACTCTACACCTTACTTATCACATATGATGGAAAAGGACTGATAGACTTCTCTTAATCCCGCTTCAGGCTTCAAGCCTTTCTGAGTAGCAGGAGAAAAGGATTTAATGTCGGCTGAAGCTATTTCCTCGAGGGCTCCTTACACTCTGAGGGGCATTTTGTTGGTGTCAAGTGCCTAACATCCAGTTAATGGAAGGAAAAACACCCAATGGCTTTTCCCTGGGCCACAAAGGTGTTAATATTTTCTTCATATGTGGCACTCTTGTTGTATTACGGGCAGATGATCCCAATGCACCAGTGACTTTATAATATGAAGATGTTTTTTTGTTGTGACAGGTAATGTTTTGCGTCTCGGGAGCTTTTTTCCGATGTCAACTATTAGAATGAGCTATTCACATAAGCAAATGGTCATAGCAGCAAAGTGGACATTTTGTTGGCAAGAGTGCTCCACGGCAAGGAGACACGGGTTCAAATTTCCGTGTGTGAACTTTGCAGGCGCTCCCTCTGCTTGCGCTGGTTTCCCCAAACATACTTCATCGTTAATGAAATATTTATCCGTGCCACGAATGTTGCTCCAGCAGCGAGTGGACAGTTGCGGCACATGAGAATAAAAATAATGTGAGTGTAATAGCAGCAGTAAAATACTGATATGAATGAATACAAAAACTTCCGTGAATGTATAAATAAGAATCAAATGGGAATACAAAATTGCAAACTGTACACTAACCCTCCAAAAAAAAAAAAGAGTAACAAAACTCAAAACATACTAAGGCTGACTAATGGCCGAGTCCATAAAGATTCAGGGTCTGGCGGTCCGCCTAGAAGAGCAAAAAAAAATGAGAAGAAAATGGAAAATTGAGTTTGACAAGACCCCGATGTTCCCAAGACAAAGACAACCTGTCAATCTGAAACCTTTTGCGATACAGTACGATAACATTATCTCCCATTTAGTTTCCTTTGACCAATTCTCTCCGCAAACTGCCCTCACTCTTCATGTCTTACTGAGGCGTTAACTCCTGCCAGTGTTACTGTCTGAGCCTGCAAAAGCGCACCTCTGCTCTGTCTACTTCCACTCCCATTACCTCCCATTAAGTCCAGAGAGCCCGCATTGGTTATTGATCAGCTTCACGGCATTTGCCGGCTTCCATTCTCGGAGGAAAAAACGGCGAATGGGCTCGGACGCTGTATTTTCATTAGAGGATCCTCGCAGACAAATAGCAAGGAAGAGATAAAGGGCATCAAGTCCAACGTTCAGTAAATCAAGCTTGATGGTTCTGTGCCAGCTTGCTCGCTGTCCTTCAAGTCGGTTTATTTGGGAGGCTGTTATTCTGATTCTCGATCGGTTCAGCTTGTTTTGACCGGAATTTCGAGTAGCAGTAAAGTGTTGAGGTTGAGGTCACGTTATCAACAGGAGAAGAAGGAAAAAAAAATGTGACGTGATACTGTCCGTGATATGACATGCAGATCAGCAGACCGGGGTAATATTCATTTTGGGGATCTTCACATGAATGCTTCTCTTAATAGTCAACCCTGCAATTGATTCGCAGTTTGTCCATGATGTCAAGATGAATTAGGCTCCAGATCCTTGCGATCCTGCATTGGGAAGCGGTATTGGAGATGGATGGATGGAATTGACCTGACCGGAATGGACAGCGGCAAGCCGATAAAGAATGACTCTTAATGAGATCAAAGCCCATTGGAATAACTGTCAGCGTGTCCCCTTGTTCCGTCACATTTTCACACCTTCGGTAACAAGCAGTCTACTACCGTGCCTTCTCAGTTGACCCATCTTTGTGCACTAATGAACTAGCTGGTCGGTCAGCCTCGTTTACGCGGCCTTTCTAAAAATTGGGAAGGAAGACTGTTAACAGATATCAGATATGAACTCTCTTTCAATCCACTAGGTTTGAAAAAATTGCCTAACAAATGGCACTTTGGCTAATACTATTTGGGAATTTTTACAGTGCCCCTTTGGTATTCAACTTGATCCAAAGCTAATTTCAAGACCAAAAATCGGTCTTTAAAAAAAATGATTTGAGGCGGTTTTGCAAAACACCTTATACCACGATTATAGTAAGTCCCTGAGAGAGTTAGGGTTGTTAGGGTATCTCATTCATGCAACCGGTACTTTGGTTGGACCAGAACGTTATACAAGGCTTTTCTAAAGCTGCAAAATAAATGTATTACCAGGAAGTAGTCCATTCTACAAAAGGTCATAACTTTACATCCGTACACTTGTAGAGAAGTGTGAACACGGGCGAGACAAGCTTAAAAATGTAAACTGAAACACAGCCCCCCCCCTACGCCCACACACACATCAATCCATAAGGGCACATTGCTTTTTGCTGTTTCCCTGTCACTGCAGGGCTTAATCCTCCCTGTTGTCTCAATATCAAGTGGAGAAAGCATGAAATAATGGAGCAACACGGGAGAAGGAGGAGGTGCAGTATGTCCCTGAAGAGCATCCTCCAGGGAAATAGCCCACCCCCAACCCCTGTGAAGATTATTAAAAACCCAGCCCCTATTCATATTGACCCCCTTATTCCTCCTCCACTCGATACATTTACTTCCCATACATAATAGGGCTCATATACATAACAAAAGCCAAAGCACAAGACAGGTCCGAATGGTTAGTTAATAGCTTCGCATTACATTTCACGGAAGCAACACTGGAAAACATTCGAGCTGCGGTTTATATTCATAAGAAAGGACCTAGCTGCTGTTCAGGGTTGACACAGTGTTGTATATTACACTGGTGGTGTACAACTAGTAAAATATGAACCTATAACTAAATGTGTGTAAAATGCAAAATACATTACATGCCGCATTTTATGTTTTGATTTGGAATCGAATAATCAGCTTCTGACTTGCAGATTTTGAGCGTTATTGACTAAATTAAGCACACTGCTATTATTCAGGGACAGTACTCCATGTGTACAAAGTGTATGTGGTGTCAGTCTCGCGTATTCCGGGATGACACGGCTTACTGCAGACAGACCCATATCTATTGTTCAAATTGAATTCATAACAAAGAAAGAGATGCAGTGTGGTTTGCGGGTCAGGGTTAACTTCAAGCCTCGAGGACAGCAAGTCGAAGCCTTGCTTACAATTACCAACGTTGTTTGCATACAAATAAACGGGCCTCGGGGCTCACAGTATGCGTGTATGTGTAGGCTTCTACCGAATGAGACCCTAAGAGCAAAGAAGACAATTGATGGTATGATTTAGATACATTTCGTAAATACCTGATCCCCTGAAGTGGGTACAAGGGGCCATCTTTTAATGTCAATAATAACAAGCGCAAGACCTAATACAACAAAAATACGTAGTACAAGTTTAATGAGTACTCCACCTGCTTATCATATATTATCATATTATATCAATTTTCTGGAGCAACCTGCTTTTTCCTAGATTTTTTTTATTTCTGGTTTATTAATCGTCTAACATAGAATACACACTACTTGCAGCCTCAAAAGCGTATACAGGCTTGCCATGTTGGGCGTTTATGTCTCTCAATGTGTGGGTGTGCATCGCCATTGCTTGGTGAATTTCCTATGCTGAGATATCGGCAACTATCAATCAAAGAAAAGCTGTTTTCCATATTCAATCTGAGCGGGACAGTGAGAGAGAAAAGATTACATACATATTGAATATTAATGAGAAAATGGCCCAGTCAAGATGCCAGATGTTTTTGATTTACTACCGTATTTTACGGACTATAAACTGCACCTTTATATAAGCCGCACCTATAATCTAAGGTGCACCTATCCATGTTGGAAAAATTTGATATTTACTGCATTTACAGAACGATTTTGAACTGTAAATGTACATGTATGTACCTGAACAGATTCTTTCCTAACAGTGCCTTTTAACACGGAAACAACTTGCTGATTAAAACGGAACAGAACTAAGAGAACATAAACAGTACTTTTCCTCATTTCACTGCCCGCTATCACTCCAGTTTTTCAGTTAACGTCCATCTTTTATTGCTCTACTTCCGCATGTCATCAAATGCATAACCTAGTGCATAGCGCCCTCGCCTGTTGAACTCCTCCAACTGCAGTCGCATCCTGTTAATGGCAATTGTATTGTAATTCCGGTTAGAGTGCCCCTAGCGGTGGAAGAAAAATCCACAGAATAGCCGCACCTTTATATAAGCCGCACGGTTCAAAACCTAGGGAAAAAAAAATTAGCGGCTTATAGTCCGGAAAATGCCGTAATGTAGTTTGAAAAGGGACGTTGTGGGCAGAGCAAATGTTCCATTAGATGGCAGAATGTACAATAAATGTGTGTATCCACCTGTTGCCATTCACATAACAGAATAAGTCGGGGCTTGTTATGAGCTTAGTGTTCAAATAAACACGACCAAATTTCCCAAAGAAAGTCAATTGGTGAGTAATGTTAGACAAGATCATCGCGATTTCAATATTTATACTATTCGTGCCGTTTTCGGTGGCGTGCTGTGAGATTTCCTGAACGTCGGCTCAATAAAGGTTGACAAAGACTGCTACCAGTAAACAGTTGTGCATGATTGGATGGAGCTCTGCAGTGGTTTGCAGCTAAACAAGTTCTCTACCGAGGGTACCGCTCATATTCTTTCTTTCGTTAAATTCTGCAAGCGCATGTTTCAGAGGGCTTTACAGTCATTAACTGTGACCTTCCCGGTTTGAACCTCTCCACATTTTAGATTGGTGGAAAAGCCTCCAAGTCACAGTGTACCAGGAGGATTATTTTATGCTCCAGACTGATTTCATGCTAAAATGTATTTTGGGGAGTGTTTCAGTTACAAGTGTCAGGTACTTTTTCGCCATTGTTATAGTTTGACCCCGCAACAATCTGTGGACACACAAGGGACCTGATAATATGTATAAGAAACAATTAAATATCACAGAATGCCCGTGAATAAAAAAATACATTTCTACTAGCTCACACTCCTGGCAGTATCACATTGCCATCATGATCGTGAGCCTTGTCTTTTACATCCCAGTTGTTCTGGACACACAAAAAAAAATTAGAAATAGGGATAATCATGAGCACTTTCAAACCGCATTTCCTGACAATGCCCATGTTGGAAAGTAATCGCTGCAGCACCCACCCACATTCCCCTTTGCACACTTGGCAAATTGTTGCGTAAAGTACCGGTGACTATGGGATTGTCCATTACATACACAAATTGTACTCTACAAAGAAAAATACAAACATTTCAAACTCAGACTCAGCTGAGACTGTGGAGACAAGGGAACGTTGATGTTTCCTTTTTTCTTTTGGCTTCTTGACAGTGACAAGCAAAAAGAAATGCATTCAATAGCTCGTTCTTTCTTTTTGCATTTCGGAGATTTGAGATACAGCTCGAACCCTTGATTGATTGAATTCTTGGGGTTCCTACAAATTGGGGGGGCAAATTAATGTGAATAAGGAAGCAAGAGATTCTCCAACACTGATTTATGTTAAAGTAGGTTTAAGGGTTTCTTTTTTTCAGACAATGTCTTATATCAGTGAAGAGAAATTCTCTTTCCTTGCTATTTTGAGCAGGAATGATAAACTTCCAACCAAATTCAGGCTTTTTAGATCCAAACGGGCTTACTTGGTGTCTCTGAGCTGTCAGGAATTAGCATTCAAAACCCTAAAACAAATGTTTCTGTCCCCGGGTGACGTCAATCAAAGATCTCTTCTATAATTGGCAAGGCACCCCCGCTTTTGATGAGACAAAGGGCACGTTGAGTTTGCCCACTTTAACTGGCCCGCCGAGACTTTCCGTTGCTCCCGCGCTGTTGATCAGGGGTGGTCACTAGGTGCATTCGAGAAGGGCCACCATAGCAACGGAGCTATTTGAAATCAATGGGGTCATAACTGTGGCGTAAATAGACAGAAAATTGGGCTCCTCGCTTGAGGCCAGCGGATGCTGTGGCTTGCATCAATAGCCGCTACCCTTGAGTGGAAGATGCTGCACCCACCAAGCTTGAGCTCCAAATTGAATTCCATGGAAAGATAAATGAAAATGGAAACATTGATAAACCTCCATGAGCTGAATGAAAGCTTCAATATGTGCCCCCCCCACCCCCCCCACCACACACACACACAATCAATGGCATACAAGAAGAATATGATGATCCCAAGACATCTGAGTCTGTGTACCGTACGCCGTGCTCGCTTTCGTAATGTAAGCGATGACAAACTGGCAGCGAGAAGATGAAGGATCACGGCAGTTATGAGTGGCAGCAGTAATTGTGTGTTCCCGCAGAGCGGCTGGACAGTGTGGGCTCACACAAAGACAGAAAACTCGAATGGAACATTATTGGTCTCATACTATTTCAAGCTATGTCAATATTTGAAAGCGTTTTCGATAGAATTATTCATCTTGGTTCAATAAACGCAAACAAAACAATGACTTTAGCTTGATGCTAACATATAATGCGGAAAGTCACCGATAAGCTAATGGAAATTAGCATAGATTTTATAGTAATTAAAAATCTTCAAACACATTGTATATGGCGCAACAACACTATACATTGATTTTTTTTTAATATACTCTGCCTTTTCTTTTTCCAGTCTCGATTGTGTCCATATTTCAGCGCATTTTCGTGAATCATGACAGTCTTCCCGGACACCACAAAGCATGTTTTGGTACTAAATGGAATGTGCACAACTCTAAACCGCATATTGTAAAAAAAAAAAAAAAAAAAAAAAAAAAAAAAAAAATCAATACAAAAAAATCTGTCGCTTAAAACTACAAGAATGCGACTTCCAGGGCCATATAACATTTATTGCAGAGAGCTAACTTCACAAATCTTTGGGTTTGTCAGTTAGACCAGACGTAATCAAATTTTTTGCCACTCTGGCATTTCCAAAAGCGACAGAGTGGCCATGTGCTACTGTCAAGACAGATCTTTCATGCCATTGAATGTGTGTGAAATGGAAGCCTGCTTCCTTGTTGCTATGCACTCTAACATCAAGCTACTTTAGTGGACTTCTTCTATATATTTTACTACTTGTTTCATTGGGACACCAAGGATATGGCCCTGGTTGATGATACCACTCACCAACCCACAGACTCCCCAGCAGGGGTAACACAATCAGCAACGGCGCCACGATTAAAGGAATTCACGGTATGGTTGGGCGCAGCGGGCAACATCTACATTCATTAATAGAGCTTGTATATCTCTCGATGAGTCTTTTGATGGCTGTGATCTGCTGTGTCTAAAGCACATTCATTTTTAGAATCTTGACCGCTTTATTTTTGCAACGTAAAAAATTTGGGATGATTGTCGGTTTGTGTTTTGCCCGTTTTGCATCACATGACTGTTAATTACGGTTTGTCACAACCATCCGTCGGTCACAAGATGATTTGAACTCCTCTCTTTCTGGGAGAAGTGAACAGACTTGTAAACGTGTTTTACAACACTGTTCTTGATAGATATCATCTCCGACAGAGACATTGAAAGATGTCTAATTGAGAGCAAATGTACTGAAATAAGTCGAACTGGAGAGGAAAAAAACAAACCTTCACCTGTCTTTTGTGGACCTTACATTGTAACTGACCTCTTTGAAAAGACAATAAAAGTGTCACGTTGTCTGCAGCGACTTAGACAAAGAGCCTTTCTGTAAGTATTTACGCGCACTGCTTCTCTTCATTGTGTATTGGGTTCCAATTATCCACCTGAGGAATGGGAGTCAAGGTTGCCTCACTTGGTTGAACTTCAGTGTCTCCCTGCCGAAAACACAATCTCCTGTCAGGCGAGATTTACTTTCATGGTCTCATTTGGACTATTTTGTTTGGGCTTTGTGACTTTTGTTGTTAGAGTGAATATGTGTCTTGTTTTTTTTTATTTATTTATTAGATTGAGCTTTTGCTATTTAGGTTGAATAAAAGGTGAGCTTTTTACAAAGTGAATGACAAGGCTCAAATAGGTTTTTCAGCACTCATTAAAATATCAGCCTCCAAAGATGAAAATCAAACAAACAGGGACAGCACAAAATACCCGGAGACCGATATTTGAAGCATTGTAAGTAGGGTTACTTTGCATCTGCCCATCCTAATTATACTGTCCAAACACTTTAAGCACACACACGCCATTACAGTCAAGACACCCATCGATAATTAGGATTTTTTTTCACCATTACCCCCGACCCTAAAATTTTGCTTTCAATAGCACGGAAAGGGTACACAAAGGCCTTTGAAAAAAGATTTCGTAAGAGACTTTCCACCACATTTGACCATCTCTGTGACTTGTTGTAAAATAGTTTCTTGGACAGTGTTTTGCTAGCCTGTAATTTCCTGCTATAATAACAACCTGTCCACATTTTTTTCCCACCATGAAAATAACTGCAGAGAAGGCCGTGCTCCAAAATGTGTCATTTTGTTTTACAGTCAAAGTTGAATTGGCATTAAAAAAAAATAAAAAAAATGTTTACGCATCCATTTTGTCCAAAGGAAGACAAAATTGCAACATTTTCTTGATGTCCTTTCTTGCCTTCCAATCAAAAGAAAAATATACATCCAGCCCGAGTTTGCCTGTCAAAAGAAGTAAAATGTGATCAAAATATGTTTTATACAAAGCAGTGTGCTTGACTTTCAGTTCATTTTATTGACCATGAAATATCCTGTCATCTGACCTGCTGAAATTATTTTAAAAATACACTTAGTCATGATATAACGCTGATAACACATTTTACAAAGTACAATACTGCAACATTGACAGTCGACAGTTCACCAAAATTGTTGTTTATGGTTAAAATTCAATGTCCACCAAAATGTTACTATTTAGACAAAAGGATTAGGGCACCTGTTACTATAATTTGAATTCATCTTAAAACCTTAGTAACCAGATATCCGATGAGCAAGCGTCTCACATGAGTAAGAGTTGGAACACACACTCAACTCATTTCGTCTGCTTGTGTCGGTGCTCTCTTTCTTCGGGTCATGACCCACAGCTTGTGATGATGGTAAACATTGATGAATCCCAAATGCAGCAATGCAAGCGCAACCTTTCTTCTTATTGCCACCCAGATCTAAAATGTCATCTGACAATTACATACTACATAGTCATTCCGTACGCTAGTCCGCTGCCAGAGATGGACTAAATATGTTTGATGGAAATGGGATTGTCAGTCAGAAACTCGCTTTGATAATATGACCACACGTGACCTGTAATTAGAGACCAAAACAGAGACCCTGTTTACTAGTGTCCTTCAGTGGGCTCCATCTCATTTCCTGACCACTCGTATGCTTTTCCATCAATCATAAGAACTTCCACCCAACCAACAACCCATTTCCCCCCAAAATAAATTACAATCATACCACACCGGGATACTAATGGATTATGATCAAATGAGAGAGAGAAAAAAAAAATCAACAACGGGTCTCGTGGTATTACAGGAGGGATCTTGGCACCAGGACAGAAATATACAAGAGAACGTTGCCAGAGTGGAGGACAGGGAGCAATGGAAACAGCATAAGCGAGTGAGGGAGGAAGCGCAGTGAGAGTTCGGCAGTAATAAAGCAGGGTGACTCTGCAGCCAACACCAATAATAGCAGAGAATAACACGGAAATATTATAAGGGCATCACTCACTATCACCCTGAATATCTGCTGCCTCCATAACACGCACACATACGCACACGTAGGGAGCCCTGTGGCCCTTTGCTACATTACAGAGGTCTCTGTAATCATGTTGACTGACAACCTTATTGCCAAGCAATGTACCCATCACTCTACATGTCAAAAGGTTATCCGTCGGACTTGACTGATCTCTTTTTAATGGATGTAGTTCATAAAGATGATGACCGTCTTCATTCATCGCTCAATGTTGTTTTATTTCATTCCCCGAACATACTTTTGGTACAATATGCCAATTTTAGAATGTTATGGTTAAACTTTTGAAATCATTGGGCCTGTAGGTGAAAGTCTTTGGGGCCATTCCCCCCCCCCCCAGTAAACACGAGCAAGATTGTCTCAGAATGACACAAAACAATAAATGGAATTCCATGCACATGGCTGTCGATCGATTGATTGCAATATATATTGAATTTACCCGACTTAATCCACCTCTTAATACCCCTACTGTCACTTTGCAATCATAGAAAGCATCAATACTACAGGAATGCAATATTCCAGCTCACGTTCCATGTACTTCATCTGAATCAATATTTATCAAATAACATGACCAAAACAACAACAACAACAAAATCAAGAAAATACATGATGTGCACCAGAGATGCTGGGAATGGTCACCACTGTGCCTAACCACCGTGCATGTTGACTGCGGGTGATGTCTGGCTTTTGCCCAATGTCAGCTGGGATACTGTTGGCTAAGTTTTTCACTTTGCTGTCATCTGTGTCAATATTAACAGTACGTGAAGTGAAAATCCTGACTGGTATCGGCAAGGGGGAGTCTGGCATATAGTGAACAGAGGCTCTCATTTCGCTGTGCATAAAAAAAAAAAAAAAGAAGAAAAATCTAATTCCACCCATGAGGATAAGATATTCAAAAATAAGTCCTGTGCTCCTCTTCACATTTGCGCTTTGCTTTATGCTTCCCTGACTCTGTCATTGTAATTCCCACAGCAGTGCTGGCAGGCAGCTAACAGCTAGCGGTAAACTTACCACTAACAAATAAACCGTGCCTGTGCCTGGGCTGGCAACCAATATGCCTGAAAATTGTATCATCAATCACACTCTGACAGTTTAGTTTTGCTTCAAAAATATTGTGAGGCTCATGCATACTCTTCCAGAAGCAAATTTTTCAGATCGGAAAATAACATGAAAGGCTAGTGGGCCGACCAAGGAATCCGGTCACGGGTCCTATGCCCATTGCCTTAAGGAGCCATGAGGCCTTTGCATGTTGCCGTGATCTTCAAACGTGTATCGTGCATTTTGAAACCTCTCAGTTCATTTTACACGTCTTCAAGATATTGTAGAGGATAATCAAGGCAGTGATGCAATTCTTTCATCCAGCAAGTCACGGCCAACTACCACCCAAAAATGCCAGTTACCAGTTACTAAAATAAAACCACTGAGACAAATTTTCTTTAAATTGTACATAGATTCCAAAAGCATAGATGTCACACGTGCTTTCTGGTGAGTATCATGTAAAAGCAGCACATGGGTCATTCTGACCATTATATCTGAACATCACCATAAGGCACGTGTCAGATGGTCTATTTCAGCAGAGCCCAAACATATACACACACATCCGAATTGACACATGCATAAAAACACACATGGGGTGTGTAAATGGCCCATACGACGCAGTTCTGTCCTTTGGGGTCTTTTTAAGTGGGTGATTATGTATAAATGCTCATGTAATGATGTGTTACCTTCCATAAATGTCCCTATCGAGCATTGGATGGATTCAACAGAGCTGTATCCCCTAAGACATCATAATGGACAAGCCTTCATGGGTCCTCGGAAACAGAAGGATAATGTGAATGTGGCGCAGTAGGGGATGAATCGAGTTGGGAAACCAATTATTTGGGGTAAAACTATTCTGAATAAGTCACAAGATTGTTTAATCAACCCTGTGGTTTGGTTTTCTTTTCTGGTTTTATTGACCATTAAATTTGTTGCGGAAAGTGAAATATTTCAAGCACTCTTACGAGATTTTAATGCAATGGTGTGTGCAATAGTCATTTGGCACTGAGCTTTTGAACCACTCCCATGAGAACTTTTAGGTAAGAAAAGAATAGAATGAAAAGAAAAAATAATCTGACAACTTTGATTTCATACTCACTGTTTAAAGTTTGATTTAATTAAACCGCTTAACTAGAATTTAAATGTCAGTTTGCAGCCATCCTGACTTGTACCACAAATTAAATGATGCGTAATGAGTAATTTCAGTCTCAGTTCATTGTTTTTATGATTTTTCCTCAAATGAGAGGAAGACATTTTTGTTCTGACCTCTCCTTTTATGACTACATACTGCTCGCACCCATACTGCTGCTGCTTTGACCGACTAGCTATAGCGTGAGGCACACACACTTCAGATTTCTTGCAGAAAGATATATTGAGGAACAGTCTTGTAAAATGCAGTTTGGTTGTGATGAAATTTGTCTAGGAGTCTGATGGCATGTGGGTAGAATTTACTTTTCCCAGTCTTCTTGTTTTGGCTGTGATGACCCTGTTTTTAAAAGTGTTTATTTTGAATGTGTCTCTTATAATATTGTCTGCCCTCTTTGTAGCACGAATGTCATATGTGGCATGGTGGTGTGAAAGCGACTCCAGACGTGTTGTGCAGTTTTAATCACACGCTGGAGAGATTTTCTGTCATGTCCTGTACAGTTCCCATACCTGACATTGACGGAGTTGTCAGAACGTTCTCTGCTCTGTATCTTCCAAATTTTCCCATCTTTAAGAAGTGCAGTCTTTCTTGACCCTACCTGCTGTGTGTTGTGACTCCATGTGAGGTCATCACGGATGTGGGTACAAACAACTTTCAAGGTTTTCACTTCCTCCACCCAAATCAGCTATTTAAAGACAGCTTGTTTCCATAGCACCATGACATGATCTGAGCCACCACTGACATGGGTAAGAGTAGATCGCGAATTCAGTACAGCAGACCCAAGTAATCCTTGTTGATGAACTTTAATCTGCACAATCCACTGGTAGCAAAAAAATGAAACTCACACTGCAAGTTGTTGCAGCACAACAACAAACAGCCACGTGGTCACGCAAACAGAAAGCAGGAAGCGCCAAGGCAGAATTCATAGTTTGGGACAGCAAGAGGTTATTACCAGGAAAAGAGTCGACAATGGGAGATCAACCCAAAGAAGAGAGTTTTGCATGAGAGCAAAAGATCAATCTGGCAAGGTTTAAGTGAGCAAGAAAGGCTTCATTAGTGGCTGATTGCCGATGTGATATTGGTATAATCATGGGCGGCTGTACAGGAGAGGACTGCGTACACGGCCCTGAGGTGTCCCCGTGCTCACCGTTCTTCTGCCTGATGTCTGGGTACCAACTCAAACTTTCTGGGGTCTGTGAAAAATTGAGTAGGCTCTGTCGTGTTCTGTGGCTGCTTTGGTGCACAGCTCACCTTGATTCTGTGCAGGTTTCAATGACGCCTCAAGACTGTCAAAGCATTCTGGAGTCTGCTGGCAAGGAAAGTTTCTTCTGAGCCACAGGTCATAGGTCGTCCACCATCAAGTATAATCGCTTCATGGAGGGTGGTCGGAACAACAGTGTACAAACAAAAGACAGGGGTGTTTAAACTACTGCTTCTAGCACTGACGACTTCAAAGGATTCATATAGGTCAATTATTTCCCTCAAGTTTAGTGATTTTGCTCACTAAAGACAGACATGTTGCAGTGCAGTCACCACAAGAAGCTTTTTCTACCCTCGTCTATAACTCCTGCTGCAGCTGAAGCCATTAATCTACTACCAACAAAGTAAAAAGATGTGGGTGCAGCAAGAGAATGCCGAGCCAAATCAGCCCTTGGGTCAGCACTGCAACTGAAATTCTTTCTTTTGAAGTAGAATAAAAGTATGCAACATCAATAGAAGCTTTTTTTGGGGGGGACTTTTGAAGTCTGTTGACTATTAAAGTACTAAAATAGTTCACAAATAAAGGTCTATAAGGAAATGATAGTTATTGTTAATGTAAATTGAAAGCCTAAGTCTAACATGAGTAAAGATAATGAATTTTTCTCTTTCATTTATTTTATATTACTGGCCTGGAAGTGCTTCACATAAATTTGGACAATAACCTCAGCCAATAATGTTCTTGGGATGTCTGTTGAGAATCTCACTCTTAACGTCATGCCGTCGGATAGTGTTTAGGTTGAGGTCAAGAATCCGACGACTGAAGGCTCATTTTCTTCTGTTAAAGCCAGTCTGTTATCGACTTACTTCTGTCCTTTGAGTCATTGTCTTGTCGGATTGCCTGTCATCTTTAAGCTTCAACCAGCAAATAGATAATGCTCTTAGATGTCTTGATAAGCTCGGGAATTCATTTTGATGTCAATGGTAGCAGTCTGCCCAGGCCCTTAGGTAGTAAAGCAGCCCCAAATCATGCTGCCCCCTCCACTGCACTTAACAGGTTGGGGTTGATTTTGATCTAGGTGTGCAGTATCGTTTTTGTTGGATGTTCCTTATATCTGTTCACAAGATAGATTGCCAATAGCGCAACGTTTTTTTTTTTTTTTTTTCTTTTTTTTTGGGACAACAGTGGCTTCGGCAGTAGAGTCCTCTCATGAACTCCATTCTTGTTGAATGTTTTACTTATGTTAGATTTGTCATGTTGAGCCTCTGCCAGAGATTTGTCTTAGTCCGACACTCTTTCGACACTTTTCTTGAACCGCTTTGAGTATTCTGTGCTCTGGTCTTGCTGTCATCTTTTAGTCTGGCCATGTGTTCGACAGTGCAGCGCTATCTCCGTTTATAGACAATCTCTCTTATCATGGACTGATAAACATAAAGGCTTTAAGTCAACAGTTCTCAATTATGGCGCTTCTGAGAGATCTTGCATATTAAGCATGGTTCACATCAGCCAAAGCTTTGAGAGTAGCAGACTCAAAACAGGTGTGTCTGTTCCAGGGCAGCTTCATCCAGCACCTCCAATATCGTCACGTTGATTGAACTCCAAGTTGGCTAACTCCTGTCTCTGATTAGCTCTTGGAGAAGTCGTCTTTATATTTTTCCCAGTCTGGATGTGGCACTGTGCTGCCTCTTGCAAGTCAGCGACAAGACATTTGGTTTGGGCGAGGAGACTAATAACTGTCATAGAGGGGACTCACATTTCAGAGCTTGGTTAAGATGTCAAAAATTGGCTACCATGCTTTAGTGTGCATGCTTGTTTGTGTGTGTGACATGCAAAAGCATGTAGATGAGGAAGTAAGCCAGAGCTGCCACCTGTGTGCATGTCCCAGCCATATGGCTTCTGGTGTAGCTTGATGATCGGGCCAGCAAGTGCAGGTTACAAAAGTTGCAGTGAGATCCAGAGATTAACTGGAACATGTGAAGTATGAGAGCCATCTGCTCATCGGTAACCATTCTCCACCCCCTCGGTTTTTGTGCAGAGAGGAAAGAGATTCAGGCATTGCAGATGGTGCAAACAAATGGATTTGCATTCTTCCATTAAATATATTTTGTCTTTATTTGTCTGCATGTTAATATATAGTTTATGCCAAGACTGCTAAAAAAAAAAAAAAAGACAGATAATAAACAGAAACACAAATTGCATTTTTATCTTGCAGCAGACAAGTTATATTTGTGTGTCTCTGGGTTTGGTTACGTATTCCTGCCCTCTATGAACCCAAAAAGACTTATTTTCATTATTTTCATAACATCTATGTGAGTGATGTCCCGTAAAACATGTCAACACAAACAAAGACAGGAATAAAAAGATATTTGAGTTTATCATGGAGGATACATTCAATATCAACCCATGATCTATGCAAGTTCCTAATATTGAAAAAACATATGTACCAATTTGGTACCATGTCACACCGGGAGACTTAAAAAAAAAAAAAAGAATATTAGCAGAGCATATATGTCAGCTCCCACAACTCCCGTGTCAGCGATTACCTTCTGAAGGTGGACAAACTGAAAAAATGTGAAACCTTCAGACTTTTTGTTCTTATATCTAAACGTACTTTGCGGACTATTAGCTGCTACTTTTTCCCCACTTTTTGAATCCTGTGGATTTTAATGTGATGCGTTAAATTTATGAATTTTTACTGATGATCTTAAAGATGTCAATAGATTTACTCAAAGTCTCGTCACATCTGACCAATGAAATTACCGAACACTTTACAATGGACTAATGAAACGGTCCCGAATCCACCCTCATACAGAATATTCATCCATTTGCTGTTAGAGCGCGCACGCGGGCTGCCTCAAATGTGGTGGTCAGCGTGTGCAGCGGTATGTGGTTGCGTAGCAACAAATATAGAGGATATAGTAGAGCAAAAATAAGCATCTTGGTTTGAGTTCAATGAGCATAGGGAACGAGTGCCATAAATACAGCCATCTCTGCATTGCGACCCCCATCTCTTTGTTTGTTTCGCCACCTTTCTGACCCTGGAGTGACATCCCTTGCATCTCCCAAGCATGTAACAAAAGTCTTTTATGGCTAAATTGAGCTATTGCGGCTTTTAATCAGGTGCATTTTGTAGTCTGGAAAATATGGCACGTTGTATCGGTGTCACAAATTAGTCGGCTACCAGAAATCCAGATGTTATTCGATCATTCAAAGTGTACATGCAAAAGTATTTTGGTTTCCATGTAAAGGTCTGGGTGTGTTAATACAACTTTTAAAGAGTTGGTCTTCAAGTCGGATGTTCACATGCATGTTAAAAGTGTTGATTTCAGTTTTCTCTTCTGCACTTACTCTATGCACACTGACTGACATCAATGCTAACGCAACATCACACCATCTAATGCATTTCTGAAGATCATTTCTTTATTGTGACTATTTCTAGGAAATCTTACAAATGGTGGCCTTTGTGTGTCTACGATTTGTATTGGATGTTGGCCCGTTCACCTGTAAGTCATCTCCTTTTACTGATGCTCTTCTTGTTTAAATTACCCTCCAACCTGTACCAACATTGGGTAAAAGACATCATTCACTCAGGAAATCTTTATCAAGCATACTGAAAGTTCAGAGTCATTCATAACCAAACCATGCCCTTCAAAATGGTTCGGTAGCATCTCCTCTTTTCTGTGATGGTTTGCTCCTCCCTCTCCTTGAACCTCATCTCTCTTAATTTTCATTTTCTTCAATCATTGTGCAAAGGTGCAGATATGACACATTCTTCATTCTTCAATATAATTTAAAATCCACTGCCTTCTTTTGAGTGGAGGAACTTCTCTTTTTCTGTTCAACGTGACTGAAATGGAGTTATTCATCAAGGTTGATCTTTAATTGGGATGTTAGAGGCTGAAAAAGAAATACATGTTCTGTTCATACGTTTCCGACACTCTCTAAGCTTTTGCAGCAGTCTTCCATTTGTCAAAAGTGAAAAACCACCTTCAAAAAGACTTTAATTGCTAATTATTGGCTTGATGAATCTCTCATGACCTTGAAATACTTGTGTGTTTAATTTGTTGAATTTCCCTGAAGGGGTTTTGACAAAAGTGCCATTTTCCTGCTTTATGTCATGTTCCTGATTAAGTGCCACTATATGATTTACCTTGTGCTTACTTCTGTCTGAAAGGTAAATGTGCTGACAGCTGCGTCTTTTTCATTCACATTGCAATATAGTCATCACGAAATCATCTTTTTTGTCACTTTATTATTCTATGAACAACAGGGCACTCAATCCGGGGTATGTTGTATGTACCGTACGGGTACTTGGTAGTAGTTAGTGTAGGTCGGTCAGTAGATGGAGATAAATCAATAATCACGGAATTTGTGGCATTGGTGTTTATTACCCACCATAAATTGTGTAATCCGTAGTCCAAATCTGTGAAGATCTAATGTGTCAGATAATTTACTAGAAAGTTAAATTAAAAAAAAGTATATCTGGCATGAATGAGGCACAGGATTTTTTATTTGCATTAAGCATTGAAATCCCCTAGCAGCAGGAGAGCCTCCCACACGGGAGGAAAAGGAATCGTTAGTAAAATACAGACGAGGTCAGTGCGATGCATTTTGGCATGAGCAAAAGAAATCCATGTGTGTAATATGTGTTCACTTGGCAACTGCAGGTGTGAGCATAAGTGCATGGTATAATGAGAGACTGAATAACAAAATAAGCCAAGCTCGTCGAGCAAAAGCCTTTCCCAAACACAAAAGCAGAAACAAAAGCAAAAGCATGCGGGCAATGCGCCGCACTCCCTAAAATCAATTTAAGACAGCATTTGTAATGCCTCACTTAGGAAATGGAAAGCCTGTCTAATCCAACCTCTTGAGTAAGTACACAAGCGGTTTAGCGCATGAGCTATCAGTCATTTTGATACTAGACACATTCACTGAAAAAGGAAGTGGCAGGAAACAGCCTGATCCAGACATATACACTCACATCAACACATATTTACAGACTACATCTTAATCCGCCGCTGATCCGACTGCTTAACTGGCTTCTAAGGGTGAATGAATTTTGATTCATAATCTCTCGTTGCTGACCGGCTGTACACCATCTGACTGAGTCTTTCTCTCTTTCACACACGCACCATCGCAAAATACATACACTATGAGTGTTAACAAGCGCCATAACTATAATGCATCATAATACAAACCGTGTCTAATTTTTGGGTGAGCACAGTTACATGAAAGAGTCCAAATATGACCAACAGCTCTCAGTAATAATCGGACATGCCGACGTGACGAGCCAACGATGAGAGTTCATACCTTGTAAGCCTCTTTCTATCACCTCATTACAAGACAGTCAGACACATCAATAGCAAAGCGAGTAAGTAAAGCACATAGCACTAGCTTGCCAGTGTCAACGTGTGTGGCGCATTGGGAGAAAAGTGTAAACATCATTTCATCCAGAAAAGCTTACAGCAGGTTTTTGTTCCTCTTTTAATCAAGAAGTTGTGTCTAGCTTTAATAAAATTGCTGCTATTGCAAAACCCACACTAATCTCTTTGGGGAGGCTCCGATAGCTTAGCACAATTTAAGTTAATTAGGTCTTACTTCGTTGACATGGTTAGTCTCTTCGTTATTTGACCAGCCACAATCTTATATTGTATTTGAGCAAATACAAAGGCAGCTGCTTCCAAGTATGACTGATTTCGCTACACGGTACAATTTTTGTATCTCGCCAGCGCAACCTAATAGATTGCAGGTACTTCACCGTTCGTGCCCTGCAAAATTGCCGAATTTTGGGAGATGCGGCATCATTAATAGCAAGAAACAGACAGAGAAGGGCCCCAAACTCCAGTCATAGACGTTGTTGTTTGAAGCTTCATAGTTACCATCACATCAATACTAATATCCATTAATTAGCCTATTTGCATTTCACGTTACATATGTAAACTATACCAGACAGGCAACCAAAACATTTACTGTTGTATTTCTGCACTTTTGTTGCTCCTACAAACTTATAACCTGCTTGTACAGCTAAAAACAGGATGCAGTCATAAAAGAGAACATTTCAGGACAAGCTATATGTGAAGGCTAATAATGCTCGATTTGGACTGATGTTGGCAGATGGGTGATGTGACTCCTAAATAATAACTTCTTTGATTTTTCGCTTTTACAGGATATAAAATACAATTCGAATCCTCAATATCATATCCTTGATATTTGGCAGTTTTCCTGGAGTTAAATCACCACAATCTTACTCTTATTTATATCCTTATAGTTTTGTCTTCAAAATTATTTCCATAAGACAGGAACTCATCTATATGTTGGATTTGTGAAACTCCCCAAAAAATAAAAATAAAACCTCTGAATTCCTCTTTTAGATTCAGGCCTTTTGCAAACACACGCACACTTCTGTCACTGAGGTGAGAAGCCACGTCGAAGTAGGCGGCAGAAAAAGGGCCTGAATTTATTAAACCCACGCAAAGCATTCAAAGTGCGTCAGCAAGTAATGAATCGTCGACAAGCAATAAATAACCTTTGTGTGTTTTGAGTTTCAGGCAGAATTATCAGTTGCGGGGGTGGAAGGATGTACTGATGAGACAAAGAGGAAGATAGAAACACTGAACTAAGTCTTAATGGGAATCTTATTTGTTTGGGAGGATTCGGCATGTCTCCTCTGTGATACTAATTAACGCATTGAAGCTAACCTTAACCAAAGTTAGAGGCTCATGACAGCGCTTTTTAATAGTCCAACCAATGTTTAAAAAGAATACTCCAAATATCTCAATTAAATTTAGATCATCAAATAACTTTTATTCTCCAGTCGCTCAAAATCTCAGTCTTAATCGTTCACTGGATTTTGATGAAATTTAGTGCTACTTATTTAATTTTATTGACACGCCCTGACCATATAATATCCCTGTCAACTTGTGCACTTGCAGCGTAATTTGTACAGGTGGAATGGAAACACCTTATCAAGCATGTACGCCGTACATCGCTGATTTCCGTTAATGTGACAGCAGCCATTCGAAAAAAAATGTGTAAGATTATATCCAGATATGTTAGGGCAAATTACAACTTTCATGAGATTCAGTACACCCCAGGGTTGACAGGTATGTACAGGGCAAGCCTTTTATTGAAACAAAATGCATTTTGCGCGCTACAATTTTATACCTATCTCCAATTATTTCTTAATCACGAAATCACTTTTGTGTCTAAAATATACAAGCCCTTAAAGTAAAGTAGCCGACAGTCTTTGCATAGTAATCTCAATCTACAGTGAGTTATATTGATGAATGGTCTTGAGTAATCGCTCAGCTCTTTGCACTGTGCAATTTAGCGCTGAATGAGTATGAGCAATTTCTGAAGATGATGACAGACTGCAGCGATAGTGAAACCTGAGCCAGTAAACTGCAAGAGCCACACTCATGCTCTTCACCAACGACACAACATTTGGAGCACCTGAATTGAAATCCCAGACACTCAGGGGGAACATCAGCAGTACGTTTGAGATTTCTATCAGCTACAGTCAGGGAGACGGATAAAGGCCACATTTTCATGACCTGCCAGATATTCAACGATCGCAAAAGCATTTTTAGATTTAGCATCTGGTAGGGATTAATGCCATTGTAGAGCTACTGCATTATTATCGGTTGAGTACAATCATATCAAACATTGTTATTTCCAACATAACTTAAGTGTTGCTCTCTTGCCTCATATTCCACATGTGGCTTGTGGACTTGGAAAAGATATTCAACCGCCTTCTCTCAGGATGCTCCTGTAGTTCGGGTTGTGGCAGGGACAACTACGGGCCATTTGGTCCCTGTACAATTTACAATTGGAGTAGCAGCTTGGCTAACATTGCCGGCAGTAAGTCTGACTTGTTCTCCATGGATGTTGTCGGAATCCCCATCGGACGGCCGTGTAAAATTAGAGGCGGACCAGCCTATAGCGTATACTATGTTTTTTTAACCCCCGGGAAAAAAGGCGAATGACGGACAATGGAAGGGTACCCACGCTGCAGACGGATGATGAATAACGGATGCTCAATTTGTAGAAAAATGCCCAGCTCTGCACCAACAAGAAAGGCGAAATGTTTCAGTTATCGTTAGCTAACTAAGCATTGTTGCATTTTTGGAATTTGTTGTAAAGCCACCCCTAATTTCACAGGACTAAAAAAAAAAGATGGAAAAAAAAGGGACATGTGGAGGCTTTCAATGCCTCTGGTATCTGTCCATCAAACAGCAGGTATTCCCAGCAGGTGTTGGCCGGTGCATCAGCCATGTTATCATCTGTTATCTTGTCGTAACAGCAGTAGAACTGCTCTGCTTAGGAGGGGGCGGGGGTGTTATCTCAGTTGAAAGGAACAAACACCACCCCCCTCTAAGCAGGACATAGTGGATCCGGCATCACTGCAAGACACTAGACCTACTGCAGTTAGACACGGCCCCCAGTTGGTGGCAGAAGGACTTAATTACCTATTAGTGATTCATTTGGGACTCACCGCAGAGAGTTGGCATACAGAAAACAGACTGAGAGAAAACAGCTGAACACAAAGACGGGGGATTGGGGTGAGGATTATTTTAACCATCACACAGTCAAGACAATTTCATAAGATCAGGGCACTTCACAAGCTATGAAAGACTTCCATGCTAAGAGTACAGTGAACCCTTGTTCATTGCAGGGGGGAGGCGCCAGACCCACCCACAGTAGGTGAAACCCTGCAGTATATACAGCAGACACTTTTTAAAAATCGCCCCTCCAACACACTATAAAATCATTAAATCCCACTTTTTAAGATGTGTAAGATGCATTAGAACACACATAAAAATGGATTGAAGATACAGTACATACATCAGTATCTGTGTTTATATGCCTTTAAGAGGCGGGGCCCTGGTGGGGTGGCGTGTGATGTCAGCAAGCAGGAAGGAGGTAGCCTCAAACTACTACGTGTCAGTGTCTGGACACGAGCAATGGAAAAACCTCTCTGGGCCTCTGAAAATATAAATTGGGGACATTTTTACTGAGGGGTGTGCTCACTTTTGTTGCCAGTGGTTTAGACATTGTGTAAAGTTATTGAGGGGACAATAAAGTCACACTGTTATTCAAGCTGTACACATCTACAATGCGAGTATATAAGTCGTTATGGAGGTCGACCAGAATGACGGCAAGAGGCCAATCGGGGCCAGAATGGTGGGCACCTGGACCCTGCCAGCCGAGCTCAGCCGAGCCGTTCAGGAGGAGGAGGAGGAGGAGGAGGAGGATTTTTTTTTTCTTTTGTGGACATGAATGTTATTTTAAAAATTACAGTTTAACCTTCTGCCACCCTTTGCCTACTTTGTCTCTCTGACCACACATCTATCCAAGATGAAATGAAGGACAAGATGGCCATGTTGACTTGATCTCCAGTTACCCGGATCCTAGAGTGATCAAACCGAAAGAGAAATTGGAATTAATAATGTAGACTGACTCTAATATGTTGACTCAACTCCAATGATGGTTTCAATAAAATATGAAGAGTACAGTTCACCATTAGGATATGTATTGTGCGAGACATACTATTCCCCGCTACTCTATTTGCCAGCCAAATCCATCAAAGGCTGTTGGCTGTGGTGGCTTTCTGGTCACCCCTGACCAAATAGAAAAGGGGCATTGGGTCACAGCATCTATCATTTCGATTTGGAAAAGGTTTCACCTTCTCTTGACATCTAGACTAAGAACACACCAAAGGGATTTGGTTCAACAAAGTGGCAAATGAATGATGAAATTGTAATGGGATATGTGGGTTATAACCAGTGTGCCTGCTACAATGCATAAACTTTTATGATTATTTCCTTTTGGCCCAACGTTGGGCCGTCTCGCGGGTTGACAGCGAGCACTTTCAATTTCAGTGTTAAGATCTCCCCAAGCACCCTTTTTGGAAGATGAAAGGGTGCCATTCTTGGCAATAGTTAAAGAAATTAGTAGAACGATTCTGTATTGAAGCAAAGAGTTGGCGCGAATGAGATATCGAAAGCTTGGATCGCTTGTCATTGCTGTCCAGAAGGAATGGACAGGTTGGCATATCCAAATGCCGCAGAGATCATCTGTTCTGCGCAAGGAGCATTATCGGTGTCAACCGATTCCAGTTGAAGCATATTCCGTTTGAGTTTTGCGCATGGTCTTACATGATTTTGTTTGAAACATCACAGAATGTGTGGCTGCGAAAAAGCAAGGATAAATCTGATCAAACAGGACAGTCACTCTGATTGATGACTCTGATTAACAGCTGATTGGATGTGTAAATCTTCGCAAAGGTCACGTCTTACCTGCGAGCCTGTGGCCTTTAAGTACTCTCCACTCAATCACAGTTAGAGTAACTCGGCTGTGCTGTTTCATTACACTCACATCAGCCGTAATTATGGAGACCATTAACAAATGCTGAAAAACCCCAAATCATTCACTGAAAAGAAATTATGTTAAAGTACAGCGGTGTATATGGAAAAACACGGATTGCCGTTGTCTTTTACAAGCCGCCGATTGGACAATCTATCATTTTTGCTGAGACTTCAAAGTCAAAACATTTAGTTTTACGATTTCAACAAAGGAGAGGTGCCTACCTAGCTCGTAGCTAAGATTATGTTATTTACTATATTTGTCATTTGTGATACGTGTCATCCGCGATTTAGCAGTTAGCTACGAACGTCGGCGCGGGGCCCTTCATAAAAAGTAATTATGGGGGGCCCCTGTTGACAGACGTTTATTATCCAGATAAGTGCTGTCTAAAATGTATAAATCATTTGGACAACTACAGAAGCTTTAGATACCCATTAATATAGGTACGATAAATAAAGACAATCTATATGAAGACAATCAAGGCAGAGTAGTTGTAAATTGTATCTCCAAAATGCTATAATTACCGCATGGCACTCAAACCACTTATGTGCTTATAATTGCTTTTTGCTTGCTTTGTGCTATAACTGAAGGTATTTAATTTACATCAGATGTGATTGTGAGACGAAACAGTATCCACCTCCTCTATGTTGTGAAATCTGCACTGCTGAAAATACCAACACAATAGCTGAAGGTTGTGACACCAATAAAGGGGAAAAGGGCTGCTTTTTTGTTGTTGTTGTTTTGAAAGGAACAATATACAGGCACAATAATACGGTCTTTTGATTTCATCAATCAAACGGTAATGCTTGCCATATACATGTTAGAAAGGAAATGGTTGCTATATTGGCTCAGATGGATTTGCACAAGCTACTGAGTAAGAAATGATTATTGTTGTCAGAGAGTGATGGGGACTTGATGCTTTTATGTTACTGTAAGCAATAAATTCCACTACTGTCATTTGATTGTGTTTTAGGGACAGTAAAACAAGCGTTGGCCAGTTTGCAATGCAGTTTTTCATGCATTTGCAAGTACGCAAGATGCAAGATGTGAACCTTTGAAATGACATGGATTTCGGAATAATATGGATATGCAATGCGATATGATCTTTATCTGAGTGACAGCAATAGACAAACTGTTTTCTGAAAGCAATAGCACAGTGTCCTTATTTTTTGACTGAGCACGTGAAAACAGTGCGGGGTAGAAAAAGTGTGTTTGGCTTTAATATCTGGTTGACCTGGCTTTGGCAGCAATAACCTCAACCAAACATTTCCCGAATTTGCAGATCAGACCTGCGCAATGGTCAGGAGGAATATCGGAGCGTTCCTCTTTACAGAGCTGTTTCAGTTGAGCACAATTCTTTGGATGTCTGACGTGAATCATTCTCCTGAGGTCTTGAGGCAACACCATCTCAATCCGGTTGAGGTCAAGACTTTGACTGGGCCACTCTGGAAAGCGTATTTTTTTCTATTCAAGCCATTCTGTTGTTGATTTTACTTCTGTCCTGTTGCATCCCCCACCCTCTTTTGTCCCTGACAAAATGCCTTCATAAACTTGGGAATTAAGTTTTTAGCGTGATGTGTTCCTTCCACACAACTCAACTTTGGTTTTATCCGTCCATACAGAAGCATTTCTAGTTGTGGTACTTGATCTACTCATCAACAATGCTTTAAAATCTTATTGCATTATTACCAGAAACCCCAAAACCGTACTTGGACAAACAGCCAGAGGCCTCTTAATCCAGGTATATCGATATGACCGTACGCTGTGTTTGTGACATTCAGTCTGAAATTGTCAACTATATCTTGCCATTCAAGGAATGTTATCTATAGCTGCCATGAAAATAGTCAAGGAGTTGTCCGCTGAACGTGGCCCAGGGACATGTAGTTAAAATATACCTCAGATAAACACAGTAGATTGATAACGTTTGCATTCGACCGCATCCGTGTCAGACATGTTAACCCCTCACTTTTATTACATTCTTAAAATAGCAGAAACTATAGCACGCTAGTCCAGTCTGAAGTGAAGCACGTGTGACCTACCAAGTTATGTGTGAGATACATACATAAGGTGCTTGGGCGGCTTGCTACGTTTCTCTTGCGAGATACGTAAAAGGGTGAGTCACGCCGTCATGTCTTCTCCTATGAATCAAACGTAACTTAAACCTTTTTTACCGTCTTTCATGGAAAATATGAAGAAGTGGAGGGACGGAAAATCCTGGTGGCTGAAGAGCAAACAAAAGGGACAAGCATTTTAAAAAAAGGGGAAGCAACTATGCTGTTATAATTGTGATTCTTGTGCTGCCAACTCTGTTTTACAATGCAGTCCCAGGGAAATGTAGCTAATGTGTTGCTGAATAATTTAAGCGCAATTGTGCTTGAGGACATATTGGTTCATACGTCTTATCATGGCCTACGCTTCACCCTGACGGTATTACTAAACCCCTGTGGATTTTTTTTTTTAAAGCCTCTCTCTTCTCCTTACCTCATTGTACTGGCTAGACAACATGTGAACCTGAGGAAAGTTATTTGCTCTACTCTGATTTATGAATGTAGTATTTGACAGCAAAATGTATACAAGTTTACCATGCCTAGAAGCCATTTAACCAACACACGAGAGATGTATCTATACCCTGCATTTCGCTGCTCTAGATTCACTTTTATTCACAGTTTCCACATCATGCCCTTGTACTCCTGCATTCCCTAGTGAGCTGTCAGTGCCAAACATATTCTGTACTTTCTATTTCTAAGCAGATCGTGAACTCATATCTAAATAATAACACAGGGTATGTATCTTATTTTGCAAAAGAATAAACAACATGTCTTTTTGGTCATGAGAAATGGAGCAAAACCTAACAGAGCAGAGTACGGTGCTGCACTGGTTTCCCTCATATTTACAAAATGTAACCTCTCTGTTGTCATTAGGGAAGCCACCTTCACCTTTGCCCAACTTGTCCGTGGGATCCCCCAGGGATCAATTTTGGGCCCTTTAATATTACTATAAAATATATAAAAGCTGAATATTATGTGCATCTTAGTAAAATCAGATCTTTCCGCTGCCCTGAAGATTTGGAAGAGGTCAGCCTTCTCATTACCAGACTTGTCTAATGTACAAATGCAAATGCCTCTGTGATGTCACAATCGTGCAAAACTCTTGCTTCCAAACACCTTTCCTGAGATAGGCAGCTAGTTATGTTTATTTTACACTTAATAGATGGGCAGGCACTCCAGAGCCTATATGTCTGAATAGTTGTATACAAGCAATTAAAAATTCACTTTTCTATAACGTGTCCCTTTTAAATAATATTTTTAAGGCTAATGAAAATATATTATTGCATTAGCAGAAAGTCCTAGTTGCTGACTTTATGGTTCTCGTGGACTCATTAGCTTTCATTACACTGGCAGTTTCGATTCATATAGGACCCATTCTCCAATTTTAGCTGATCCATTAGCTTGACCTCACCTTACAATGAAGACAGGATGTGCTGCCTCCAAAAGTCTGCTTAACTCATTAAAAACCATTGAATGTATAATTAATGCTCAATTATGCAAATGTTATTACATTTTCATATCCCTTACTGAGTAAAATTAAACATCATATTGAAACTTGAATTATTTACAAGGCTTGGGATGTAGTTTCACAATCAGGACAAAAAGAGATGCGCCGAGAGAAATGCAAGGGTGTGGGGTGAACTATGGTGCATTTAATCTTAACCAAACTGTTTCAGGTCATTAAGGGAACAACATTACATTGCATGAACACCACGTGGACCAGCACGTTGAAAAATTCATCCATTTTCTATAATAATGCTTGTCATCATTATAGTCACTGGTTTGCCGTGAAAAGCACAAATACTGGACACCGGCGTTGAAATGCTTTTTTAAACAATAGTTTACTCTATTTTTCTCCTGTTCAAGCATCGGGAGAACCTCTAAACTACAGCAATCCATGAATATCCAGAATGAAGAGAACGCAATTTTACACTAATTTGCAAAGTGTGACATGGTTTCCATACTGTCAATTTGTATGAAATCACTGACTGGGTCACGATGCCCCGTGTTAGTTCATCTACATCTATTTAACAGTGGCCTCTGAAACGACATTTTGCTGTCAGTCACATTTCAGGGATATTCTTTCACCATGTAAATGCATCAACATATATTTCACGGGATTCTGAACACAAGGTGAAGAAGATAGGTGAAATCAAGGGTCCAATCAGTTCGCTTTCATTCCCCAGTTTTCTCATCATTCACACTTTTTCCCCCCTGTTTTCCAAGGAAAGACCTAACCTTTTTTTGGAGGGCATTTAACCGATAACTAGCTGTCAAACTACACACAAGTGACTGGGAAACCATACCAGGAGCATAAAGCCCCCGACGACTTCGATACGAGGATCTTGGGGAAACACAAACCCCACCACCGGAGGAGTAAAATACAGTTTATATTTTCTTGAACGACTTTGTTTCGGGTTTGATAAATCACTTGCGAAAGATACCAAGGGTCGCTCGGTTCTCCGATGTCACTGTCAATTGTCCTGTGGTACTTATTCCTTTAAGACAATTTGGCTACATTGTTGTGTTGAGTAATTTTGATTGTTTTTGACCTGTGATAACGACAGTACGCTAATGCGTCTCCTTCATTTAGGAGCAGTCCTCAGGCTGATTAAAGAACACTTCTAGGCCATGTTGTCTTTATAGCCAATGATATACACAGTTATCCCTCAGCTCCACAAGCCCTGGAAGAAGCAACCATCACCATGGCAACTGCTAGAAAGTGTAACACGATCCATCAGATCCAATTAAGAGAATGGGATAGGATTAGATTTTAATTGATTTGATTGCATTAAGGATAGATTAGCTTGATTGCATTATTAGCTTTAGAAGGACAGGACAATTGTGCGCCAGACAATTGGCGGGGTGGTGCTGCTCGTCTTGAAAGAAGCAGCGGGTAGAATGTACTATTTCTATCCTAAGCAATTAACAGAAGAAACTGACTCAAAAATGTATCAAATATGTCACTATGAAATATTTGACCTTCGTGTGCCTTATAATGCAGATGTAACACCGCCTCCGTCCATTCGTTTTCTGTAACCACATATCCTGTTCAACTTGTTGCACCAAAGTTCCCTTTTTACCGTTGTCCACCTGTAAACGACTCCCGCCCATATTTTCAGTTCATACCGTGGTTCCCAAATGCTAACAGCAACTATCCTAATTGAGCGGAACTGCTCGAAGTGGCGGCCCGCTCCACCTTGACAGTGAGTCATCACCTTTCACCTCACATCCTGACACCCGCCCTGATAAAGCTCACTGGCACCCATTAAGACAGGGGGCTGTAATTGTCTAATGTTCACCTGAGAGCGCACACGCACACAGGACAAATTACTGGCCACAATGAACCACTAAATGGCTTTGATGGATAGGTGTGGGAGAGTCGTCTCATTTTCCCTTGTGGAGCATAAAGGGCTCCTCGGTGAATTTCAGCAGCCCACCGGGTCAAAAAGCTATCTAGCCCACCTTCGCACTGCTATTAATCTAACCGATCTTCCAGTTGCCCCCTCGCCTTTGTTCTATTCGTCTATCTGCCGAATGTCACAGTTGATTTTGCCCCGTTCCGTATTCGCGACTTCTACATATCGTTGGTTACATTGGCTTGCAATAATTTTAATAATTAAGTTTGTTTTTGACAAACACTGTGGCCTACTATGCTCCTCTAGTTGAAATATGTTGAAAAGGTCTTTGATCTTTGAGTTCAACTCTTGACAAATAAGAGCAAAAAAAACAAATTGTTTATATTTTTTGTTTGGTAAATGTCAGTAACCTAATTCGGTTGTGCGTGTAAGCGTAATCTGTGTTTTCAACTTCAGGTTTAATCAGGAGGTCTCTAAATTGTCCAGCTATTTTATTCATGTGTGGATGATAGTTTCTACCCGAATTCCCGTTTTATTTGAGCCGTTTTGTTTCGTTGTCAGTCATAACTTGATGGCTAAAAACGTTGAAGTTAATGAGTTTAGAATGACACAATTAAATAATAAAGGACTGTTTAAAGAGATGGGGGTGATTAGTGGTACTTATTACATCGGTCTTATTGAGTTATAACACAAACGCAAACACACATGCTAGCTGAATTAGCTGTTATGCTAATTGGTTTGGAAAAATAAAAAAGGAATGGACTATAATGAAAAAAAAACATTTATATTCATGTATTTTTACAAAATGCATCCGCCCCCGCACAAACATTTGTCACCTACACTGGTTGACTCCCATTGCGAGAAAAAGGATGTCTCCAAACATTCAGTCCCAAAGTCCCAAATGTGAGTCAAGCCTTGATACCACATAATCCATTTCAGGAGCCGGATTCATTAGACCACAAATGTCAAAGTCAAGGCCCACGGGCCACATCCGGCCCACAAGAAGGTTTTCTACGGCCCCTGGGATGATATTCCTTTATTATTAGATCCGGCCCGCAGCAAGCTAGTGTGGGTAGCAGAAGTGATCGGGTCCTTTGCGATGACATCACGCTTTAAAATATATTTTAGCGTCTTCCAAGAACACAGTTGTAGTTTAATTAGCATGTTTTTATTAGTCCCACCGACTACTGTGGGCCAATACAGTACGACAACCGTTCAGTCAAAAAAGTGCAACGGCTCTCCTCTTCGTCCTCCGCGCTCGCTCGCATCCCCTCCCATCCAGCGAGCCGCGCGATGCATTCATTAACCTCGGAAACAACACAACCCGGCAAAACACAAATTCGACCACAACACAGATAACCCAATTCGTTACACTATTTCTGTAATATATTTTTTTGTATCTGTGTTTGTCACCCCCTGGCTGTTGTGTTTGCTAAAGGAAAAATAAGATAATGAACATTACCGCTACTGTTGCTAGGATCATCCTTCGGTCGTCTACGTGCAGACTGAAGACTTCACGTCACTGTTTTGTGGCTTTCAGAATCGGATTGTGGTGAAAAGTTATGCTTTGTTAAGAATTACTTAATGTTAGAAAGCCCATGTTGTTTTACTATCAGTAATTGTTGGCATTTGATAAATTCATTGAGTTTCGACGCAGTGCTGAGATGTCCCACACTGTGAGCAGGCATTGAACGCTCCTCGACGCGTCAAGTGGAATACGGGCCTGTGTTTTCTGACAGGAGCACCCACATTCATACCTTGCCACTCTAAAATAGAGTCAGCTGGAGACATCATATGATCCTCTCCGTTTTACTTCACATTATGCACAGTGCATACAATCTTGCAGCCCGAGTCAACCGCAAAATTGTTGCTAGTTTGGCAGGAGAAACGCAAACGTTCCCGCTGATCTTGTTTCACAAGACGGGCAGCGGCTTCTTCTCGGGTCATTAGCAGAAGTGACGTACGAGCTGCCTCGCAAAAGTAGCAGTAATGTACTTTACTTTATGTTTTATTTAGTAACTCCGAACGTAAAAACACAACAGCCAAGGGGGCGGACAAACATAGAGGCAAAGAAATATATTACAGAAATATAAAGCGTGACATCATCAGCAGCCGCGAAGGACCCGAGCCAATCTGGACATTTTAAAACATTTCAATGAACATTCGATCGGTCCGGCCCTCGGCTTGTAGCAACATTTTTTTTATTTGGGCCTCCGTCTCTTTGACTTTGACACCCCTGCATTAGACCCTTCACGTTTTGAAAGTGTCTTTCCAACTCCCCACCCCCATTCACAACACTCCCTCTCTTATATTTGTTTAGAATTTCTAGGGATTCGCCATACTAATCTGTTTTCCACCACCTAGCACCGAAAGATACATTTCACATTAGAAACAGGGGAGCGACCTTGCCTCCAACAGTGTCATCATTATGCTATTAGAGCAGCTGCTTTAAATAAGTAGACAGCGCCCAGGTTAATGATTAGTCTCAGTTTCGGCACTCCAGTGCCACAAAATATCCACAAAGATGTAACCGTTGAAATAAAGCCCCCTGCATAAATTGGTGACCACGTCGAGCCAAGTAATCAAACGGATGTATTCATTTTTTTATGTTTACTTTTGTACTTCACTACATTTCAGTGTTGACTTTTCTAGAGTCATTTTTTTGCTACACATGCATCTGCACTTCTCTTTATTAAATAGATTTAATAAGGACAGGGATGTGGTCTTCTTTCTGCAGTTACAGCTAACTGCACTAGAGGGAGCTCTGACTGTAGCAACAGCTGGCGCTCCAGTGGTGCGTTTCTGCAAATTTAATTGTCTGAACCTACAGCCAGTGCCTACTTCTGCATGCATGTGTGCATGCTCACGTGTGCATGACTGTATGGAAATGTCGACTTGGAAGAGTGTGTGTGTGCGCGCGCGCGCGTGTGTCTGTGTGTGAGAGCGCTTGCTTTATACTGGCCAGTTTCCATGACGATAATAACCATCACGATTCCGCTTCGAGTTCCCTGCGTGTGTTCGTATATTCATACAGGTTATACCCATTAGCGCAAAGAAAGTTGGGCAATAAAGTATAATTTTATGCTGTGTACACTGTGTGATACAGGCAGGAAAGTACATTTGTGCGCATAGAGAGCCCTTGTGTGTTTTAACTCAGTAAAGCTGGTTTGAAATCCTAAAAATGCATCATATTGGAATGCATTGACACTTTCTTGTCACAATTATAAATAATACGTAGTGTGTGGCTTTGTTTCCTGTTTTTTTTTTTTTAATGTGGTAGTGACATGAAGACACATATATTCATATTTCCAATCGATAATTACCAAAGGCTGACAATGTCATATATCGTCGCTGTCCTGTGAAAAACACGTATATCTCCAGTTTTGGAAACTTTTTTAATTTTCACTTTAATGCAATGTTGTTAACGCGGAAACATGATTCATGTAAGAATAAGAAAATGAACAAAAATGGAGGTAAGTGTTTTTCACATGACAGCGACGATATGATACGATAGATGACATTTTATATTACATATTATACATAAAACAGTTATCAGTTTTGTTTGCTCAAAATGATGTGATATGTGATTTTTGACAGCGGATGAAAAATCGATCAGGAATACTTGGAAGTGTAGCGCTCACATTTTTTACAGATAAACCGCTATAAACTGTTGTTCACTGAACTTTATCAAAAAAAATAAATAATAGGTACATTTACAACAATAACAGCATAAAATAATCCTTTTGTTGCACGTTTTGCAACAAAATGTCCTGTAAACAGTTTCAAACCGGAAATGTGTTTTTGCCAAACTTTTAAAGTTGAGCTCCAAACACATTTTCGACTGATTAGAATGCCTTGACTGCGACAATAGGACGATTATGACACAAAAGGGCTGAATGGATATCGGACATAAAGCTTGCTGACATCCTGCATGATTGAAGCGGTATATGCTTAGCCTCTTGCGCCTGACAAGCAAATTGGAGGGGAGAAAGACAGACAATGGACACTTATGTAAAGCAAACGTGTACAGGAAATGATGTTAAACGTGTGGAAAAATTCCAAGTGTCTCTCACACACACACACACACACACACACGCACGGGCGCGCGCGGGCACAGTGGCAGCTAAGGTCTTACAGCACATCACAGGGTCAGCAGCACACATCGGCATGGATTATCACACTGTCACACTCCGCCTCACTCTAACGGATAACAAGCTGCAGACAGATGTCCACCGGGGGAGGAGGGGCGGAGGCAGCTCAAAAGAAGTGTGGAGGAGAGGAAGACCAAAGCAAAAAGAAAAAAAAAAACACCTGCACAGTGTATACATTTACTCTCCCATGGTATATTTGTGTGTGCGTGCATGTTTTCTCATTTTAGTCCAATCATTACTATCCATTTCATATCATTTGATCATCATCGCCAAATGGCATCTGAATCGTTTTGACATGTAACAGCGACAAACATACCCGAAATGTCTCAAATCTGCGGATTTTTTCCTGAAAGTGACACAAAATTCACACAAGTGAAAAAAATTTTTTTTTAAATATCATTCTTTTGTACAGGTTTTGTAATCACTGAAGCTGTTCCTTTTCAAATTCGACGGTATATCAGAGTGTGTTAAATCGAGGAAAATGCTGAAAATCCTAAAAAAAAAAAAAAAAAAAAATATATATATATATACACCTGTCAGCCTAGGAAAAAAAGCCACTTTAACAATGCAGATGCACGTTAATGCTTACTTAAATAAACACACAGACAGTTTGGAAATGTTGACACTCTACACACTCATTAACTGTGCCCATACTGCGCACGCCCACACACAGCCCTGGCTTTTATCAACGAAATAACAATGTTGCCAGATGTGGAGCTGCCTTGAATGTGAACTCCAGGGAATGAAGTGGCACCTGATGTGAATGATGTTGCCGCTGTACTGTACCCAGGATTGCAATGCATGCCTACAGTGTCTTGCACATACCTCTGGACAAATTTTACCGGACCGATTGATAAACAATTTCACTTTAAGAACCTCCCTGTTCTTTCCTGATCGCTCCAGCCTCACCGTACATGAGAAGGTCAAACATAATCTGGTTACTGAAGAACAAGTAAACAGCACCAGGAACAGTTATTACCTGCTGCATCGGCTGGTTGCCGGGCAACCTCACCGTGACAACAAGACTTCTTTAAAGCTGCTCACCAGTGACCATGACTGTCAGTTCTGAACCTCATTGAGGGGAGAACTGTTGCGTATAAAACGGCACACATCGGACCCGCGCTTTGGTCTTTCCTTCATTATTGTGATGCGGTTGTGTGTAATCGAGATTAAACCGTGAAAAGATCTGTTGTTCTACAAAGGCAGAGCAGATGGTGAGAGTGAGCTAGTGGATCATTTCTAAATGAACAGCACACAGGAGTCGACGCATCTCGACGGAGGCTTAAAAGCACATAGACGCAAACGTTCACATGCACGATTAAAGGCACGACAAATGTATCAGAAATACCAAAGAGACACAATGATGACGCGGCACCCGAAATACAACTGAAACGATGCACTGCCACCTTTCTCGCCGTGACCTGCGAGCACTCGTGGGCAACACTGAGGCGCTCTAAAGAGCTGACGCCAGCGTCGCAATTGCGCTGGATAATGCAAATGAAGGCGCTCAGGTTCTTATGTGGTTGGCTAGGTGCGACTCATGCCGAACACCCAATTGCGTCACATTTTGGCCACGCCCCAAAACTCCAAATGTTGAAAAACAGCATTAAGTCTCGACATTATAATAATTGTCCCTACACTTACAAATGTTGTCAGTGAAATTCCTAGTTTGCATTATCTCTGAATCAATGACAGTCATAAATTCACGCTAAGATAACACGCGTTCCAATCTGTGTTTCATGATCGGTTTTTCAAAAAGTCTGCCTGCGTGAGCTTTAGACAAGAGCTGCTGGAGTGACAACAAAACATTTTTAAAGTAGATATGTCATAACTGAAGTGTCACATAAAGGCTAGGAGGCTGAAATTGAGCAGCAAGATGGATCAATCTTCGCAGCCTGTAGGGGAGCAAGCTGATTGGTTTCAGCCCCAAGCACGGTACTCTGTCAGCGCTCTCGTTTAGCAACATTCACATATCAGGTGTAACATGCAATTTGAGCCCAACCGTGGCCAGTGTTTTTGCTTACTGTTCATTTTCTCCACTCCATTTTTTTTCAATATCAGTCGTGTAACGCATCATCAGCCCTTTCATGGAGATTTGGAAGTTTGTATGGAATGTCGCTCTGAGTCAGCTTAAATGTGTACGTGTGTAGGTTTTATTGCGCCAACATATTTTTTATGAAATCGTAATACGATTAAGAAAAAAAAAAAAAAAACATGCATAACACAATTCATGTCAACTACATTTACTTATATAAAAAAAAATAATAAAACCGTTTATTGGCTGCCACTGGGGAAGTGGCACGATTGGTGAATAAAACATGCAAAAATGAGTTAAAACCCAGAGGAGCTTTTGCTGCTGTGTTACCAACCCACCTCTGTGTATTGAATAACAAGCAGCATTTGGGCCTGAAATTAAAACCGCGACTGAGAGCAAGAATCACTGACATGATCAGCAGACTAGATTCAAATTAGGAAATCGTAATTGCAAATGATTCATCTTCAGCAATTGCCTCTGAATGGTACTTGATTGTATTTACGGCAAGCTCGTAGTTATTTTGTCTGTCAATGAATTGAAGCGAAAATACAATCTGAAGGGCTGAGCGATGGAAAAACACAAGACTGAGCTCGGAGACTTTATAAAATGAGCTCCAGCTGAGCTGCCATCATTGTGTGGAATAACAAACAAAGACAAAGCTTCGGAGTTCAACGTATCACTTGAATAAATTAACAACCTTTTGCACAAAGCCATGAAGAGAAGAGGCTACCTGGCATGTCTGCGTAATTTAATCATAAAAAGGTGAAGCGGAGAGGGACTTGGCGAGGGGAAAAATACGGAAAGGACATCATTAATTAGCTTGACGTTTCTTTCCCTGAAGGTGTGATGACTTGATTGGAGGTCAGTGACACTGATTTATTCGGTCCGATTCATACATGTGTTTGTGGCCACTCTTGTTTACTAGGTTAGTTACAGTATCTAGTGACAAGATTATAACTAGAAACTTTTTCACCACATGCTGAGCAAAGGATGATAAATGGAATGTTTTTCTGTATTAATGGATTCATATTGTTTGTAATGTGCATTCAAATGAATTTTCATGATGATGTCATTATATCACAAGGATACAGTTTTTTTAAAACTTCACTCTGACGTGTTTGGTAATTTCATTTTTGGCTGCGTTTACATGGACAACATTTCTTTAATCTGATCAGAGTTCATATGAGGGGTGGGTTTTCTCCGGGTACTCCGGTTTCCTCCCGCATTCCAAAAACATGCATGGCAGGTTAAGCGGACACTCTAAATTGCCCCTCGGTGTGAGCGTGGATGTTTGTTTGTCTCTGTGTGCCCTGCGATTGGCTGGCAACCAATTCAGGGTGTCCCCCGCCTACTGCCTGATGACAGCTGGGATAGGCTCCAGCAACCCGCGACCCTTGTGATAAGTGGTATAGAAAATGGATGGATGGCTCAGCTCTCGTCAGATGAGTTCAAGTTAAAGTGTAAGCGTGACACCTTAAGCCTCAACCTTTGGCTACAAAAGCAACACTTTGGATTTCTCCAGTACCCCAGGTGCAAGGTAATGGGATTTCAGACAGAAATCACATTATTCCATGAGCTATATTCCTCTGCTGCCTTTTCCTTCAAACAGTGAGGCTCAGTCTTCTCATGGGCTTACAAGTCAAGAAAACAAGCACATCTTGCACAATTATCCCCAAAATATCCATTTAGTTCATTTGGATCCAAGTGCAATACACTGAGGTCTCAAAATACTTTTTTTTTTTTTTTTAAATTGATAGCAATAATATATTTGATAAAAAAAAAAAATGCAACGCTTTAAAGATGACTGGCGCCTGTAATGAGAAATTGCCCATTGTCGCTTACTTTCGTCTCTATCATGAGCTCTCATTGGCTTTGTTGTAGTTTGTGTGCATGTGAGCGAGCGAGTCGGAGCTCATTTCCAAGAGGTAACAGCTGTGATGTCAGGAGAGAGACACGGAGAACGAGATAGGAAGAGGAAGAGAGTTGGGAACAAATGACTCCCAGAGGTGCCTCTGGATGCCTAATAGTCTGAAAGATGCTGTCACAAAATATTGCTCCCTCTGTTCTACAGGGGAGCTTTAGGGAAATTGTGTGGGTGGAAAAAGATGAGGTGGGGCGAGGGTAGTGATATAAAGGTTTGAGTGCCATTTTCCCTTTGTGACTCGCGCTACCCTCCCGGACCAACGAGGCTGAGTAAGAGCTTAACATCCCATGTAAGGTCCTCTCGAAGGAGACGAGATCCCTGCTGTCGCACCACACATTGTTTGGGGACACTTCTTCCATGCTCTTAGCTTCCCGTCGTCTCATTTATCTTCTGTTCGAGTCAATGCTCCAGAGGCCGTGGCTTCTTTTCAATTATGCAGGATGCGGTGCCAAATTTGCCGCATAATTTGACTTTGTGTAGGGGGGGCGGAAACATTGAAATGCGGGAGGTGAATCCATAAAGACAGACAAATACCCACTTGTCCCTGACAACATGCCTGCATTTGTCTTCATCTTTATTTTGACGGTGTGTGGAGACTTCAAGACCACATTATTTCTGTGGAATGCAGAACCGGTGAGGTTCAGTTGCACAGACGCCAGCACAGCGGATGACCAGTTTGTCTTTCGTGGAACTCGCAGTATAAACTTAATAACTCACAAGGCATACGCCGCATCTACTTGTACGAGCCTCGAAAGCTTCTAAAAAAGCCTCATTTGCGTAATACGGTCGATGGATTTTCAAGCAGCTCTGTGTTAAATTCTGAATACTCATACACTACAGAGGCAACAATTCCAGAACTCTGCGTGTTTGTCCATTGTATTTGTTTACGGAGCAATTGCGCGTTCCCTTTAGGAACCGTTTGGTATGCCTCTCCCATACAAAATGTTCCCTACCAAAAATCTGAATATAAAAACACGTGCCATTATACCCCAAGTGGAAGTCAAGTCAACAGATCTGCAATCAAATCGCCAAGTCATTAAACCTTTCATTGAAACTCGGTTGACCGTCAGACGCAATTCCGTCCATTGTGTTCTCTATCAATATGTCTCCATTCTCATTGCTGCGGAGGGAGGACGTGGCAGAGAATGACTCCACTGCAGCTGCTGCAAATGACCGGCATCAATAGTTTATGAATGTTAACACTGTATTGGGTCTTTACATGGCACAAATGGCAATTGGAGAGCTACAATGTCTCAACGCCTCTCTCCGGAGTGTCTGGCATCCAGCCTGCTATTTGTAAGGTTAAATCTTTTCTGGATGGCAAAAGAAATAATGATTCTTTCCACAGCCTTTTTGAGAAGGCATGTATTATTGTGAACTCATTAGACTTGGAACCCATTACAATGCCGAATATTTAATGACCACCCAGGAGCAAGTGGTTTCGAGCCGAGAACTCCCATAGAAGATTTCAGAGTAGAGTTGTTAGAGCCGTGTTAATGAACATGTTAGTTTGCCATTCCACCTTTGGCATGGCGGCCTTTCATGTCACTGGTTGGGTCAATCGCCCATAATAAGAAGATGCTGCTGTTCAAGTGTGCTGTGTACAATCAGGAGCTAAATAAATTTCCTTGCGGTTTATCAGGCTTGATATTGTTGACACAGAACTAGAAATCACAATGATTTCTGGGAAAGTTGACCCTGGCTGTTGCAGGGATATTAAAAAAAATGAGCCTGCCTTGTTGCACATTATGGCACAGAGGTTACAACTGCAGATGCTAGGTCTGTCAGTTGTAACATAGGTAACGTTGATCCTGGTCGTAGCAGTCTCATCCTCTGAGGCAAAACTTGGCTACATACAAACCATGTCAAGATAATCAAGATAAATTGGTCCTAATGGATCGCCAGTGTTTGCGCCGTTGTGGGAGTGAGCACAGTCAACTTGATTCCCGGCCAATGGAAGCGGCTCCCCGCAGAAAAGTACTTATACAACACCCATACTTAATCATGAAATACATTTTACTTTGAGATTTTAAATCTTGTCCTTGTTTAAGTGTTTTTTGGGCTGACATTTCTGATGCTAGGAACACAGCATTTTAACCCAACCAAGGCCAATTTATCCACCAGATTGCTCATGAAAGACATTGACAGACATAAATCAAATGCAAGTGCTTTATCCATCCCCATTGGAAGGTGGAAAGAGGCTATTCTTGCTGCAGGTTATTTTTGGGCAATGGCCTGGTCTTTGGATGCAATGTGACAAACCGGGTATGTGTGCTCCCTACTGGGTGATTGATACATGTTGCTCGGACTACATAGAAGGAAATTGCTGTTGTCTATCTAATTTGCACTCATTGATCTCTCGGAAGGCTGCACGGAAAAGGACAGGAATACTTGGAAGAGAGTGCGAAATTACTAATGCCACTCGGTACACGCGGTTGTCCGGAGCAAATTAGAGTTTCCTTACCTTCCATGTCACAATTCTCTCCAGCTATGGATATCAGAAAACAAACAAAGCCAATCGATCAGGTCCATCTGTTTTTGTAGAGAAGTGTATTTCAAACTACCCTGAGAGACACAAGAAGCCACTCAATTCGTGTGACAGATCTTCCGACATAATGTATCCTCCAGCAGGTGACCAATTGAGGCTAATCTCGCCTGACTCCGGGGCTCGCCTCTTTTAAGCCAGAGCCGTCTTGAGGCTTTTCGTGCCCCTTCTGTGATATCGCCTATGGCTCTTTTCCTCCTGCCGCAACTCCCGAGGGCTCTGGAGAGCAGTCAGGATCTTGTTTTTATGTTTGTTTTTCTTCCTCATTTTCAGATCCAGCATCTCAATCTGACTCTTTTGATGATTTCTGACACAAGGACAATGTCTGACCACTGGGTTGCAGTAGTCGAATGTCTACTAACTTGCAACGAGGGCTCGTAGTCTCGTGGTCTCCAGGTGGCACAGTTCCTTCATTCTGATGGAATTGGTTTTGGGAGTAAAAAGGATCCCAGCCTGTCACGTCCTTGCGTAATTAATCTCACCAGCCTCCTATGCTGCATCCTTGACTCTGGTTCCAGAACAGCATCTTCAGTCCTCCGCATACTGCCAATCTTTACTTGGATTCGGCACTGGCCTTCAGTGCGTCACTGGAGTCTCTGTACTGCATCAATTGCTCTTGCTACCTAGTATGTGACACTTTCTGTGTATTCATCAAGTAATTCACTGCCTGAATTCTTTTCTTTCAATAGAAATTACCTTCATGATATGTAGTAGGCATTTTTAATTTCTGTATATACTAACCCATTTTCCTGAATGTACTGTACATTGATTGATTCTACCGTTACATAATTGCATTTACATATGACAAATGTCACTGATGGATTCAAACAATGTGGGGGAAAAAAGTCATTGTATGAAAGGTGGTGATAACTGAGAGATCGGATTTGCATAAACGACCACCATTATCTACCGGTATATGTATTTGCTGTTACGGCCCCATACCGCATTCGGAAGATATAAGGGGCAGAGTGGGTAACACACAATCGAGGTATTTTTATGTGACTGATCACGTTGGATAAAAGGGTAACAGAAGGCTCTTTCTGGAGTTCAACCAAAGGTCTGGCATATGCCGCTGCCACATCCATGCATTTATTGTACAATGCCTGCCAGTTATTTGTGCATTACAGGGCCACTTTGAGTGATACCATTCACAGTTAAATGTGGAAAGGGTGGTAGGAAGCAAGCCATCCATCATACGCTTCTAAAAGTCACAAAGTGAGAAATGACGGAGTGCTCACAGAACATTGTTCAAACCTCTGGAAAGGCCAACCTCTCCATAACAGTTCTGAATATCAAAAAATAAAAAGGCAAAAAAGGGAGTGAGGCTAGTAACCTGAAGCCTTTCAACCGCAGCTGTCTTTCTGACGGAAATTAGATGGTTAGATAAACAGCATACATTGAGTACTGACATTTTATAAAACAGTAAAAAAAGAAGGGCACTGAGCCCCGTCTAAAAGGCCACTCTGGTGAATAAGAGTTTGTTGATTCAACTGTATGAGCCCGTATTTGTATGACAATAAAAAAGGTCAACGTGTGCAGTGCAGGTACAATATTGTATGAAAAATCTTGGCCATTCATCAATGTAATATAAACGCAGAACTTTTGCTTATACTCCAATTTGTCATTAACTGAATTAGAAGATGTACGTTTTATTGTGAAAACGGAATGCTTGTAGAGTGGAACGTCCGCTTAACCACAATCCATTCCGGGGCATTCGTCTCAGTTCAGGTGATGTGAAAAAATACGTTAGGTGAGCGAAATTGATTGAATAGGACAAACAGTCAAAGACACAAATAGAGAATGAAAACACTGGCAAGGAGCATGAGATAGACACCAGCACTTAAGTAACCATGTGGTTAAAGGTCACCATTTGCTAGACCATGCCGCTTAAAGGGTGTGGCTTCTGTCTTCAGTACACTTTATAAATCCAATTGATTTAAAAATATTTAAAAAAAAATGTTTTTATCGTTATTTCACGATAAAGTTCAAATACTCCATCAAAAACAACAACAAAAAAATTTATGTATATAAGATCATATATTTGGGCCCTGCAGAGAAGAAAAAATTTCCATCTGACTGCAAATCTTTTTTTTTTTTTTTTTCTTTTGCCACTTTAACGTCCTCTGTTTCTGTTCTCCATTTGTTTCCGAAAGCACAAACTTAAACGATAATCCATCCGCCAAATGTGAGGGATCAAGAACTTGAATAAAAAAAAGATTGTTTCACAAATAGACTTGTCACGCGAAAAGACCACTCTAAAATCTGAAGCACCGTCATTGGGCGCTGAACTAACGCTTCACAGAAGGACATTTTAAGAGGACAGAGAACCTGTCAGTACTCTAACCTGCTTAAGTGAGGTAAATGTCGCACCCGATGACATATTCTTTGCCCCCCTCAAAATAACTTATGTAGAGTCATAGTGCCGAATCGAGGTGTTTCTTTTACTCAATCACTGCCAGCTGTTTTAGAGCATTTTGACTGCTATTTCAGGCCACAAAAAATACTGTTCCATGACAGTATAAGCAATGAACCTAACAAAAGAGTGGACAATCTTCTCTTACCAGAAATAATGTCTGTTACTTTTTCTATTTCCATTCTTTAGTAATAGTCGCACATGGATTATTATCACTCAAAAAGACACCTGTTCCACACTAAAAAGCAGAGAAAATTAGCATTTGGCAAAAAGAAACACCAATATTTTTTGCTTTTGTGACCCCTCAAACTATAAAACATATAAATTATTTTGATAGCAAAATAATGATTGAATAAAAAAACGGCGCAGCGGTGACTCGCCTCGAGTTTGAACATCGGCGGCAATTTTTACGAGACGTCTGTCATTCATTTCATGAACTGGTTTATGTTTTCTCATGATCGCAACACATACGTACGCTACTTATACCGTACATATACACACTCAGTTTGCGCCTAAACATGTCCGACTTCCATTGTGTTGACATTTCTCTCCCTCCCAACCCAAGCCGAGATTCAGCCCATTATCTTTATCTTCTACTCAGAAACTGCACTTATCTTCTATTCAAACTTATGTAATGCCGCCATCTAAAAATCTGAATTTCTCAGAATGACCAAGGCAGACTACCACATTTCAGAATGGCAGTTCATTGTGACCAGCCTAAGGCATGCCTGTGAATAATTCCGCTCTTTATTTATTTATTTTTTTTATCCCATCCGACAGCGCACTGACAGCCTTTACATGTTGAAAAACATCTCAGAATGTAATTGTTTTCTGATACTTTTATTGGTGTGTCATTTGACTGAAATATCCATCCTAACAATCGATGACAGTTTGTAGAACTGGTAAGAGCATCTCAGCACGGTTCAATGAGATTTAGTTTACTCAAGTAATAAACACTCGAGCGACAACCATTGAGGCTTTTCTATCTGCCAGCTGATTAGGTAGTGCGGCCCCATTAATCACAAACAACAGCTTTGGTGAAGGCTAATCTATTCTAATCAAATCAAAACAAATTGGTCCTATTGTTTGGAGAGGAGTGTGACTGCTTGGCAGTGAGAGAAATTACATGGCTTCCGAATGAGGTCTGCCTTGGAAAACCCTAATTGAGATATTGGAGTCGTCTCATCCGAGCAGATTGGCTGAAGGAAGTGAGAGATCACAGGCGCCAAAGAGTGGGCTTTTGCATATAGGCGCTTCCACAATGATGGGAACTTAGTCGAGGAGGTGCCAGGGAGTACTAACATGCACTAAGCCAATTTGGCTCAAATTCCCCCCTGCCCCCCCCCCCAAAAAAGCTCAATAAGCTCATGTTTCTGGCCACACAAGGATCTTCACTCCATCCCCAAACACGACATCATCCGGCGTGCGCCGAATGTGTAAACCGGGTCAGTATAATTTTGTTCTCCGGCGAAAAGCAGCCTTTCTTTGGATTCCATCCTTCAGTTAGAGAAGTAGTTAGAAACGGGAGACTTAAATTTCCCTGCAGTACAATATAACCTTTATCTTCCTTTTTAAATTGCAAACAAACAGCGCTTCCTGAAAAGCAATGGACATTTCTCTCAATATGCAAAACTGTGTTCGCAGACCCCTTTCCGGGTATCCTGTGATGTATATTTGAGATATGCAAATATGACATTTCTCTCTTGTGATTGCTTCTTCAATCCCTGCTCTGCTTCCCACTCTTTCTATCGTTCTCTCGCCGTCAGTAAAAGGTGAAACGTCACCTGTTCATTTACTCGAAACTGAACAGCAGATTAAAGAGTATGTTTGGTAAACCTAAGGATGGTGGGACTTCATTTCAACTTTTATTCATTCAGTTGAAGATATCCTCACATTCGACTGGTCATGATTTGTGTTTTTGTTGACTTGTTTGGATTGGGTTTTGTTTTGTAGCATGTTGTGGGTTTTTTTCACTGTGTTTTTCTTGTTTCCACCTGTACTCGTCCAGTAACTAATGTCAACCAATCCGCTCCCTCCAGCCACTCGGGTGTTGTCCAGGTGTGCTTCGTTGTCTCGTTAGTTCGCTTGTATTTACTGCCTTGGTTTCTTTCACTCTCTGTCTTTTTGTTACTGTTGTTGCTATGTCTCATGTTTTGCTTTCTGTTGCAAAGCGCCTATTTCCCATGTTTTTTCTCACTTTGAACCTTGTCTTTTTTTTTTGGGCGGGGCGGGGGGGGTTAATTTGTTGCTTTTGTATTTTATTTCTTCCAAAACAGTAAAGGAAGACTTTCTCACGCAGTTCTGTACAGTGAAGCCAAAGCATGCTTGCTTCAAGTGGTTATTTGTCAAAGAAAACACTGAAATGTTCAACTTGAACATAACTGTTAGTTATGGGCCTTTAGAATCTCATCCCAATGGATACAATAATGCATGCCAGTTTTGTTTTTCCAAAGAGGAGTCAATGCTCCAATGATGTATGTTTGATTTAGAATAAGGTTGAGGACATTTAAAAGAGGAGTTTGAAGCGACGCGTCTCACTTTTGAGTGTCCTTACTTGTCTTTTGATCTCTGCAAAACACATAAAGCCATTTTGTGATGACCAAATTCAATAAGCATGGCCCTCAGTGCAAACTACTCCACAGTTGTAGCTTTTGTGGAACCCAACTAGTTTCAAGGCAAAACTCTGCATAGTGAATGGGCACACTGACTCTTGTAATGAGCTGCAGGTGTTAAGTGTTTTCACTCCAAGTTTGCTTTGCTAAGTGCATTTCATGGCAATAGGAACAGCAGTCATGTCGATGGCCCTGCGCCACAAGGGTGCTTCATTTTGCTGCGGTGGGATTTACTGTCGATGTGCTTCCTTCAAGTTCAGATGAAGCTTCTCTAAAAACACCTGGCTGAGTAACAAAAAGAAAAAAAGAAAACAACACCGCCCTTGGGTGAAGATGTAAATTAAATTGAGTAGGCTTAGATGCTTTGCAGTTGAAGGGGCTGATTCTGTCTATACCCTTCAGATTCTTGATAGGAAAACAACGGCAGACAGATATACACAAACTATCTTTTTTGTGTGCGTGAGGCTGACTTCATAACGTTTCCTTTTCAATTGAATTACGACCAAGCAATTTTTCTAAATAGGGAATGAAGAATCGTTTTCAGTATTGGGGGAAATGTTTAGAGTCCCCCAACACTTGTCCAATGCCGCTGGAATTATTTTTGGCACCATTCAGTTTTACCCTTCACATTTCATTAATGTGTGGCACCGCCGCAGAATTCAAACCTGCAATTAGTGGTTGCAGTGATGATTTCTCAATTGGCATTTGGAGGCACCTGCAAGGAAGCACAGGCAAACACTTTTAATGTTTATAAATGAGCTCTGAGTACATAAATGTGTGTGTGCGCGCATGCCTCCACG